>NW_027478795.1:0-300000 GCF_051014685.1 Ptiloglossa arizonensis
GGTTATTCTTGGTTATTCGTTCGAGCATCAGAACTGCGAAAATTTGGAGTTTTTCAAGCGTTTCTTACCTCAAAACTGCCATATCTCGCGAACGGATTGACCAATCTGCAAAGTTTCTGTTGCATCTGAAAGTAGAAACTAGCCCCATTACAACGGTATGAGTAGTTTTCCCCTAGGCCGTTCTAGTTATTCGTTTCGAGCATCAGAACTGCGAAAATTTGGAGTTTTTCAAGCGTTTCTTACCTCAAAACTGCCATATCTCGCGAACGGATTGACCAATCCGCAAAGTTTCTGTTGCATCTAAAAGTAGAAACTAGCCCCATTACAACGGTATGAGTAGTTTTCCCCTAGGCCGTTCTAGTTATTCGTTTCGAGCATCAGAATTGCGAAAATTTGGAGTTTCTCAATCGTTTCTTTCCTCAAAACTGCCATATCTCGCGAACGGATTGACCAATCCGCAAGGTTTCTGTTGCATCTGAAAGTAGAAACTCGCCCCATTACAACGGTATGAGTAGTTTTCCCCTAGGCCGTTCTAGTTATTCGTTTCGAGCATCAGAACTGCGAAAATTTGGAGTTTTTCAAGCGTTTCTTACCTCAAAACTGCCATATCTCGCGAACGGATTGACCAATCCGCAAAGTTTCTGTTGCATCTGAAAGTAGAAACTAGCCCCATTACAACGGTATGAGTAGTTTTCCCCTAGGCCGTTCTAGTTATTCGTTTCGAGCATCAGAACTGCAAAAATTTGGAGTTTCTCAAGCGTTTCTTACCTCAAAACTGCCATATCTCGCGAACGGATTGACCAATCCGCAAAGTTTCTGTTGCATCTGAAAGTAGAAACTAGCCCCATTACAAAGGTATGAGTAGTTTTCCCCTAGGCCGTTTTGGTTATTCGTTTCGAGCATCAGAATTGCGAAAATTTGGAGTTTCTTAATCGTTTCTTACCTCAAAACTGCCATATCTCGCGAACGGATTGACCAATCCGCAAGGTTTCTGTTGCATCTGAAAGTAGAAACTCGCCCCATTACAACGGTATGAGTAGTTTTCCCCTAGGCCGTTCTAGTTATTCGTTTCGAGCATCAGAACTGCGAAAATTTGGAGTTTTTCAAGCGTTTCTTACCTCAAAACTGCCATATCTCGCGAACGGATTGACCAATCCGCAAAGTTTCTGTTGCATCTGAAAGTAGAAACTAGCCCCATTACAACGGTATGAGTAGTTTTCCCCTAGGCCGTTCTAGTTATTCGTTTCGAGCATCAGAACTGCAAAAATTTGGAGTTTTTCAAGCGTTTCTTACCTCAAAACTGCCATATCTCGCGAACGGATTGACCAATCTGCAAAGTTTCTGTTGCATCTGAAAGTAGAAACTAGCCCCATTACAACGGTATGAGTAGTTTTCCCCTAGGCCGTTCTAGTTATTCGTTTCGAGCATCAGAACTGCGAAAATTTGGAGTTTCTCAAGCGTTTCTTACCTCAAAACTGCCATATCTCGCGAACGGATTGACCAATCCGCAAAGTTTCTGTTGCATCTGAAAGTAGAAACTCGCCCCATTACAACGGTATGAGTAGTTTTCCCCTAGGCCGTTCTAGTTATTCGTTTCGAGCATCAGAACTGCGAAAATTTGGAGTTTTTCAAGCGTTTCTTACCTCAAAACTGCCATATCTCGCGAACGGATTGACCAATCCGCAAAGTTTCTGTTGCATCTGAAAGTAGAAACTAGCCCCATTACAACGGTATGAGTAGTTTTCCCCTAGGCCGTTCTAGTTATTCGTTTCGAGCATCAGAACTGCAAAAATTTGGAGTTTTTCAAGCGTTTCTTACCTCAAAACTGCCATATCTCGCGAACGGATTGACCAATCTGCAAAGTTTCTGTTGCATCTGAAAGTAGAAACTAGCCCCATTACAACGGTATGAGTAGTTTTCCCCTAGGCCGTTCTAGTTATTCGTTTCGAGCATCAGAACTGCGAAAATTTGGAGTTTCTCAAGCGTTTCTTACCTCAAAACTGCCATATCTCGCGAACGGATTGACCAATCCGCAAAGTTTCTGTTGCATCTGAAAGTAGAAACTAGCCCCATTACAAAGGTATGATTAGTTTTCCCCTAGGCCGTTTTGGTTATTCGTTTCGAGCATCAGAATTGCGAAAATTTGGAGTTTCTCAATCGTTTCTTACCTCAAAACTGCCATATCTCGCGAACGGATTGACCAATCCGCAAGGTTTCTGTTGCATCTGAAAGTAGAAACTCGCCCCATTCCAACGGTATGAGTAGTTTTCCCCTAGGCCGTTCTAGTTATTCGTTTCGAGCATCAGAACTGCGAAAATTTGGAGTTTTTCAAGCGTTTCTTACCTCAAAACTGCCATATCTCGCGAACGGATTGACCAATCCGCAAAGTTTCTGTTGCATCTGAAAGTAGAAACTAGCCCCATTACAAAGGTATGAGTAGTTTTCCCCTAGGCCGTTTTGGTTATTCGTTTCGAGCATCAGAACTGCGAAAATTTGGAGTTTTTCAAGCGTTTCTTACCTCAAAACTGCCATATCTCGCGAACGGATTGACCAATCTGCAAAGTTTCTGTTGCATCTGAAAGTAGAAACTAGCCCCATTACAACGGTATGAGTAGTTTTCCCCTAGGCCGTTCTAGTTATTCGTTTCGAGCATCAGAACTGCGAAAATTTGGAGTTTTTCAAGCGTTTCTTACCTCAAAACTGCCATATCTCGCGAACGGATTGACCAATCCGCAAAGTTTCTGTTGCATCTGAAAGTAGAAACTAGCCCCATTACAACGGTATGAGCAGTTTTCCCCTAGGCCGTTTTGGTTATTCGTTTCGAGCATCAGAACTGCGAAAATTTGGAGTTTTTCAAGCGTTTCTTACCTCAAAACTGCCATATCTCGCGAACGGATTGACCAATCCGCAAAGTTTCCGTTGCATCTGAAAGTAGAAATTCGCCCCATTACAACGGTATGAGTAGTTTTCCCCTAGGCCGTTCTAGTTATTCGTTTCGAGCATCAGAACTGCGAAAATTTGGAGTTTCTCAAGCGTTTCTTACCTCAAAACTGCCATATCTCGCGAACGGATTGACCAATCCGCAAAGTTTCTGTGCATCTGAAAGTAGAAACTAGCCCCATTACAACGGTATGAGTAGTTTTCCCCTAGGCCGTTTTGGTTATTCGTTTCGAGCATCAGAACTGCGAAAATTTGGAGTTTTTCAAGCGTTTCTTACCTCAAAACTGCCATATCTCGCGAACGGATTGACCAATCCGCAAAGTTTCCGTTGCATCTGAAAGTAGAAATTCGCCCCATTACAACGGTATGAGTAGTTTTCCCCTAGGCCGTTCTAGTTATTCGTTTCGAGCATCAGAACTGCGAAAATTTGGAGTTTTTCAAGCGTTTCTTACCTCAAAACTGCCATATCTCGCGAACGGATTGACCAATCCGCAAAGTTTCTGTTGCATCTGAAAGTAGAAACTAGCCCCATTACAACGGTATGAGTAGTTTTCCCCTAGGCCGTTCTAGTTATTCGTTTCGAGCATCAGAACTGCGAAAATTTGGAGTTTTTCAAGCGTTTCTTACCTCAAAACTGCCATATCTCGCGAACGGATTGACCAATCCGCAAAGTTTCTGTTGCATCTGAAAGTAGAAACTAGCCCCATTACAACGGTATGAGTAGTTTTCCCCTAGGCCGTTCTAGTTATTCGTTTCGAGCATCAGAACTGCAAAAATTTGGAGTTTCTCAAGCGTTTCTTACCTCAAAACTGCCATATCTCGCGAACGGATTGACCAATCCGCAAAGTTTCTGTTGCATCTGAAAGTAGAAACTAGCCCCATTACAAAGGTATGAGTAGTTTTCCCCTAGGCCGTTTTGGTTATTCGTTTCGAGCATCAGAATTGCGAAAATTTGGAGTTTCTCAATCGTTTCTTACCTCAAAACTGCCATATCTCGCGAACGGATTGACCAATCCGCAAGGTTTCTGTTGCATCTGAAAGTAGAAACTCGCCCCATTACAACGGTATGAGTAGTTTTCCCCTAGGCCGTTCTAGTTATTCGTTTCGAGCATCAGAACTGCGAAAATTTGGAGTTTTTCAAGCGTTTCTTACCTCAAAACTGCCATATCTCGCGAACGGATTGACCAATCCGCAAAGTTTCTGTTGCATCTGAAAGTAGAAACTAGCCCCATTACAACGGTATGAGTAGTTTTCCCCTAGGCCGTTCTAGTTATTCGTTTCGAGCATCAGAACTGCAAAAATTTGGAGTTTTTCAAGCGTTTCTTACCTCAAAACTGCCATATCTCGCGAACGGATTGACCAATCTGCAAAGTTTCTGTTGCATCTGAAAGTAGAAACTAGCCCCATTACAACGGTATGAGTAGTTTTCCCCTAGGCCGTTCTAGTTATTCGTTTCGAGCATCAGAACTGCGAAAATTTGGAGTTTCTCAAGCGTTTCTTACCTCAAAACTGCCATATCTCGCGAACGGATTGACCAATCCGCAAAGTTTCTGTTGCATCTGAAAGTAGAAACTAGCCCCATTACAAAGGTATGATTAGTTTTCCCCTAGGCCGTTTTGGTTATTCGTTTCGAGCATCAGAATTGCGAAAATTTGGAGTTTCTCAATCGTTTCTTACCTCAAAACTGCCATATCTCGCGAACGGATTGACCAATCCGCAAGGTTTCTGTTGCATCTGAAAGTAGAAACTCGCCCCATTACAACGGTATGAGTAGTTTTCCCCTAGGCCGTTCTAGTTATTCGTTTCGAGCATCAGAACTGCGAAAATTTGGAGTTTTTCAAGCGTTTCTTACCTCAAAACTGCCATATCTCGCGAACGGATTGACCAATCCGCAAAGTTTCTGTTGCATCTGAAAGTAGAAACTAGCCCCATTACAACGGTATGAGTAGTTTTCCCCTGGGCCGTTCTAGTTATTCGTTTCGAGCATCAGAACTGCAAAAATTTGGAGTTTTTCAAGCGTTTCTTACCTCAAAACTGCCATATCTCGCGAACGGATTGACCAATCCGCAAAGTTTCTGTTGCATCTGAAAGTAGAAACTAGCCCCATTACAAAGGTATGAGTAGTTTTCCCCTAGGCCGTTTTGGTTATTCGTTTCGAGCATCAGAACTGCGAAAATTTGGAGTTTTTCAAGCGTTTCTTACCTCAAAACTGCCATATCTCGCGAACGGATTGACCAATCTGCAAAGTTTCTGTTGCATCTGAAAGTAGAAACTAGCCCCATTACAACGGTATGAGTAGTTTTCCCCTAGGCCGTTCTAGTTATTCGTTTCGAGCATCAGAACTGCGAAAATTTGGAGTTTTTCAAGCGTTTCTTACCTCAAAACTGCCATATCTCGCGAACGGATTGACCAATCCGCAAAGTTTCTGTGCATCTGAAAGTAGAAACTAGCCCCATTACAACGGTATGAGTAGTTTTCCCCTAGGCCGTTTTGGTTATTCGTTTCGAGCATCAGAACTGCGAAAATTTGGAGTTTTTCAAGCGTTTCTTACCTCAAAACTGCCATATCTCGCGAACGGATTGACCAATCCGCAAAGTTTCCGTTGCATCTGAAAGTAGAAATTCGCCCCATTACAACGGTATGAGTAGTTTTCCCCTAGGCCGTTCTAGTTATTCGTTTCGAGCATCAGAACTGCGAAAATTTGGAGTTTTTCAAGCGTTTCTTACCTCAAAACTGCCATATCTCGCGAACGGATTGACCAATCCGCAAAGTTTCTGTTGCATCTGAAAGTAGAAACTAGCCCCATTACAACGGTATGAGTAGTTTTCCCCTAGGCCGTTCTAGTTATTCGTTTCGAGCATCAGAACTGCGAAAATTTGGAGTTTTTCAAGCGTTTCTTACCTCAAAACTGCCATATCTCGCGAACGGATTGACCAATCCGCAAAGTTTCTGTTGCATCTGAAAGTAGAAACTAGCCCCATTACAACGGTATGAGTAGTTTTCCCCTAGGCCGTTCTAGTTATTCGTTTCGAGCATCAGAACTGCAAAAATTTGGAGTTTCTCAAGCGTTTCTTACCTCAAAACTGCCATATCTCGCGAACGGATTGACCAATCCGCAAAGTTTCTGTTGCATCTGAAAGTAGAAACTAGCCCCATTACAAAGGTATGAGTAGTTTTCCCCTAGGCCGTTTTGGTTATTCGTTTCGAGCATCAGAATTGCGAAAATTTGGAGTTTCTCAATCGTTTCTTACCTCAAAACTGCCATATCTCGCGAACGGATTGACCAATCCGCAAGGTTTCTGTTGCATCTGAAAGTAGAAACTCGCCCCATTACAACGGTATGAGTAGTTTTCCCCTAGGCCGTTCTAGTTATTCGTTTCGAGCATCAGAACTGCGAAAATTTGGAGTTTTTCAAGCGTTTCTTACCTCAAAACTGCCATATCTCGCGAACGGATTGACCAATCCGCAAAGTTTCTGTTGCATCTGAAAGTAGAAACTAGCCCCATTACAACGGTATGAGTAGTTTTCCCCTAGGCCGTTCTAGTTATTCGTTTCGAGCATCAGAACTGCAAAAATTTGGAGTTTTTCAAGCGTTTCTTACCTCAAAACTGCCATATCTCGCGAACGGATTGACCAATCTGCAAAGTTTCTGTTGCATCTGAAAGTAGAAACTAGCCCCATTACAACGGTATGAGTAGTTTTCCCCTAGGCCGTTCTAGTTATTCGTTTCGAGCATCAGAACTGCGAAAATTTGGAGTTTCTCAAGCGTTTCTTACCTCAAAACTGCCATATCTCGCGAACGGATTGACCAATCCGCAAAGTTTCTGTTGCATCTGAAAGTAGAAACTACCCCATTACAAAGGTATGATTAGTTTTCCCCTAGGCCGTTTTGGTTATTCGTTTCGAGCATCAGAATTGCGAAAATTTGGAGTTTCTCAATCGTTTCTTACCTCAAAACTGCCATATCTCGCGAACGGATTGACCAATCCGCAAGGTTTCTGTTGCATCTGAAAGTAGAAACTCGCTCCATTACAACGGTATGAGTAGTTTTCCCCTAGGCCGTTCTAGTTATTCGTTTCGAGCATCAGAACTGCGAAAATTTGGAGTTTTTCAAGCGTTTCTTACCTCAAAACTGCCATATCTCGCGAACGGATTGACCAATCCGCAAAGTTTCTGTTGCATCTGAAAGTAGAAACTAGCCCCATTACAACGGTATGAGTAGTTTTCCCCTGGGCCGTTCTAGTTATTCGTTTCGAGCATCAGAACTGCAAAAATTTGGAGTTTTTCAAGCGTTTCTTACCTCAAAACTGCCATATCTCGCGAACGGATTGACCAATCCGCAAAGTTTCTGTTGCATCTGAAAGTAGAAACTAGCCCCATTACAAAGGTATGAGTAGTTTTCCCCTAGGCCGTTCTAGTTATTCGTTTCGAGCATCAGAACTGCGAAAATTTGGAGTTTTTCAAGCGTTTCTTACCTCAAAACTGCCATATCTCGCGAACGGATTGACCAATCTGCAAAGTTTCTGTTGCATCTGAAAGTAGAAACTAGCCCCATTACAACGGTATGAGTAGTTTTCCCCTAGGCCGTTCTAGTTATTCGTTTCGAGCATCAGAACTGCGAAAATTTGGAGTTTTTCAAGCGTTTCTTACCTCAAAACTGCCATATCTCGCGAACGGATTGACCAATCCGCAAAGTTTCTGTTGCATCTGAAAGTAGAAACTAGCCCCATTACAACGGTATGAGCAGTTTTCCCCTAGGCCGTTTTGGTTATTCGTTTCGAGCATCAGAACTGCGAAAATTTGGAGTTTTTCAAGCGTTTCTTACCTCAAAACTGCCATATCTCGCGAACGGATTGACCAATCCGCAAAGTTTCCGTTGCATCTGAAAGTAGAAATTCGCCCCATTACAACGGTATGAGTAGTTTTCCCCTAGGCCGTTCTAGTTATTCGTTTCGAGCATCAGAACTGCGAAAATTTGGAGTTTCTCAAGCGTTTCTTACCTCAAAACTGCCATATCTCGCGAACGGATTGACCAATCCGCAAAGTTTCTGTGCATCTGAAAGTAGAAACTAGCCCCATTACAACGGTATGAGTAGTTTTCCCCTAAGCCGTTTTGGTTATTCGTTTCGAGCATCAGAACTGCGAAAATTTGGAGTTTTTCAAGCGTTTCTTACCTCAAAACTGCCATATCTCGCGAACGGATTGACCAATCCGCAAAGTTTCCGTTGCATCTGAAAGTAGAAATTCGCCCCATTACAACGGTATGAGTAGTTTTCCCCTAGGCCGTTCTAGTTATTCGTTTCGAGCATCAGAACTGCGAAAATTTGGAGTTTCTCAAGCGTTTCTTACCTCAAAACTGCCATATCTCGCGAACGGATTGACCAATCCGCAAAGTTTCTGTTGCATCTGAAAGTAGAAACTAGCCCCATTACACAGGTATGATTAGTTTTCCCCTAGGCCGTTTTGGTTATTCGTTTCGAGCATCAGAATTGCGAAAATTTGGAGTTTCTCAATCGTTTCTTACCTCAAAACTGCCATATCTCGCGAACGGATTGACCAATCCGCAAGGTTTCTGTTGCATCTGAAAGTAGAAACTCGCCCCATTACAACGGTATGAGTAGTTTTCCCCTAGGCCGTTCTAGTTATTCGTTTCGAGCATCAGAACTGCGAAAATTTGGAGTTTTTCAAGCGTTTCTTACCTCAAAACTGCCATATCTCGCGAACGGATTGACCAATCTGCAAAGTTTCTGTTGCATCTGAAAGTAGAAACTAGCCCCATTACAACGGTATGAGTAGTTTTCCCCTAGGCCGTTCTAGTTATTCGTTTCGAGCATCAGAACTGCGAAAATTTGGAGTTTTTCAAGCGTTTCTTACCTCAAAACTGCCATATCTCGCGAACGGATTGACCAATCCGCAAAGTTTCTGTTGCATCTGAAAGTAGAAACTAGCCCCATTACAACGGTATGAGCAGTTTTCCCCTAGGCCGTTTTGGTTATTCGTTTCGAGCATCAGAACTGCGAAAATTTGGAGTTTTTCAAGCGTTTCTTACCTCAAAACTGCCATATCTCGCGAACGGATTGACCAATCCGCAAAGTTTCCGTTGCATCTGAAAGTAGAAATTCGCCCCATTACAACGGTATGAGTAGTTTTCCCCTAGGCCGTTCTAGTTATTCGTTTCGAGCATCAGAACTGCGAAAATTTGGAGTTTCTCAAGCGTTTCTTACCTCAAAACTGCCATATCTCGCGAACGGATTGACCAATCCGCAAAGTTTCTGTGCATCTGAAAGTAGAAACTAGCCCCATTACAACGGTATGAGTAGTTTTCCCCTAGGCCGTTTTGGTTATTCGTTTCGAGCATCAGAACTGCGAAAATTTGGAGTTTTTCAAGCGTTTCTTACCTCAAAACTGCCATATCTCGCGAACGGATTGACCAATCCGCAAAGTTTCCGTTGCATCTGAAAGTAGAAATTCGCCCCATTACAACGGTATGAGTAGTTTTCCCCTAGGCCGTTCTAGTTATTCGTTTCGAGCATCAGAACTGCGAAAATTTGGAGTTTTTCAAGCGTTTCTTACCTCAAAACTGCCATATCTCGCGAACGGATTGACCAATCCGCAAAGTTTCTGTTGCATCTGAAAGTAGAAACTAGCCCCATTACAACGGTATGAGTAGTTTTCCCCTAGGCCGTTCTAGTTATTCGTTTCGAGCATCAGAACTGCGAAAATTTGGAGTTTTTCAAGCGTTTCTTACCTCAAAACTGCCATATCTCGCGAACGGATTGACCAATCCGCAAAGTTTCTGTTGCATCTGAAAGTAGAAACTAGCCCCATTACAACGGTGTGAGTAGTTTTCCCCTAGGCCGTTCTAGTTATTCGTTTCGAGCATCAGAACTGCAAAAATTTGGAGTTTTTTAAGCGTTTCTTACCTCAAAACTGCCATATCTCGCGAACGGATTGACCAATCCGCAAAGTTTCTGTTGCATCTGAAAGTAGAAACTAGCCCCATTACAAAGGTATGAGTAGTTTTCCCCTAGGCCGTTTTGGTTATTCGTTTCGAGCATCAGAATTGCGAAAATTTGGAGTTTCTCAATCGTTTCTTACCTCAAAACTGCCATATCTCGCGAACGGATTGACCAATCCGCAAGGTTTCTGTTGCATCTGAAAGTAGAAACTCGCTCCATTACAACGGTATGAGTAGTTTTCCCCTAGGCCGTTCTAGTTATTCGTTTCGAGCATCAGAACTGCGAAAATTTGGAGTTTTTCAAGCGTTTCTTACCTCAAAACTGCCATATCTCGCGAACGGATTGACCAATCCGCAAAGTTTCTGTTGCATCTGAAAGTAGAAACTAGCCCCATTACAACGGTATGAGTAGTTTTCCCCTGGGCCGTTCTAGTTATTCGTTTCGAGCATCAGAACTGCAAAAATTTGGAGTTTTTCAAGCGTTTCTTACCTCAAAACTGCCATATCTCGCGAACGGATTGACCAATCCGCAAAGTTTCTGTTGCATCTGAAAGTAGAAACTAGCCCCATTACAAAGGTATGAGTAGTTTTCCCCTAGGCCGTTTTGGTTATTCGTTTCGAGCATCAGAACTGCGAAAATTTGGAGTTTTTCAAGCGTTTCTTACCTCAAAACTGCCATATCTCGCGAACGGATTGACCAATCTGCAAAGTTTCTGTTGCATCTGAAAGTAGAAACTAGCCCCATTACAACGGTATGAGTAGTTTTCCCCTAGGCCGTTCTAGTTATTCGTTTCGAGCATCAGAACTGCGAAAATTTGGAGTTTTTCAAGCGTTTCTTACCTCAAAACTGCCATATCTCGCGAACGGATTGACCAATCCGCAAAGTTTCTGTTGCATCTGAAAGTAGAAACTAGCCCCATTACAACGGTATGAGCAGTTTTCCCCTAGGCCGTTTTGGTTATTCGTTTCGAGCATCAGAACTGCGAAAATTTGGAGTTTTTCAAGCGTTTCTTACCTCAAAACTGCCATATCTCGCGAACGGATTGACCAATCCGCAAAGTTTCCGTTGCATCTGAAAGTAGAAATTCGCCCCATTACAACGGTATGAGTAGTTTTCCCCTAGGCCGTTCTAGTTATTCGTTTCGAGCATCAGAACTGCGAAAATTTGGAGTTTCTCAAGCGTTTCTTACCTCAAAACTGCCATATCTCGCGAACGGATTGACCAATCCGCAAAGTTTCTGTGCATCTGAAAGTAGAAACTAGCCCCATTACAACGGTATGAGTAGTTTTCCCCTAGGCCGTTTTGGTTATTCGTTTCGAGCATCAGAACTGCGAAAATTTGGAGTTTTTCAAGCGTTTCTTACCTCAAAACTGCCATATCTCGCGAACGGATTGACCAATCCGCAAAGTTTCCGTTGCATCTGAAAGTAGAAATTCGCCCCATTACAACGGTATGAGTAGTTTTCCCCTAGGCCGTTCTAGTTATTCGTTTCGAGCATCAGAACTGCGAAAATTTGGAGTTTCTCAAGCGTTTCTTACCTCAAAACTGCCATATCTCGCGAACGGATTGACCAATCCGCAAAGTTTCTGTTGCATCTGAAAGTAGAAACTAGCCCCATTACAAAGGTATGATTAGTTTTCCCCTAGGCCGTTTTGGTTATTCGTTTCGAGCATCAGAATTGCGAAAATTTGGAGTTTCTCAATCGTTTCTTACCTCAAAACTGCCATATCTCGCGAACGGATTGACCAATCCGCAAGGTTTCTGTTGCATCTGAAAGTAGAAACTCGCCCCATTACAACGGTATGAGTAGTTTTCCCCTAGGCCGTTCTAGTTATTCGTTTCGAGCATCAGAACTGCGAAAATTTGGAGTTTTTCAAGCGTTTCTTACCTCAAAACTGCCATATCTCGCGAACGGATTGACCAATCCGCAAAGTTTCTGTTGCATCTGAAAGTAGAAACTAGCCCCATTACAACGGTATGAGTAGTTTTCCCCTGGGCCGTTCTAGTTATTCGTTTCGAGCATCAGAACTGCAAAAATTTGGAGTTTTTCAAGCGTTTCTTACCTCAAAACTGCCATATCTCGCGAACGGATTGACCAATCCGCAAAGTTTCTGTTGCATCTGAAAGTAGAAACTAGCCCCATTACAAAGGTATGAGTAGTTTTCCCCTAGGCCGTTTTGGTTATTCGTTTCGAGCATCAGAACTGCGAAAATTTGGAGTTTTTCAAGCGTTTCTTACCTCAAAACTGCCATATCTCGCGAACGGATTGACCAATCTGCAAAGTTTCTGTTGCATCTGAAAGTAGAAACTAGCCCCATTACAACGGTATGAGTAGTTTTCCCCTAGGCCGTTCTAGTTATTCGTTTCGAGCATCAGAACTGCGAAAATTTGGAGTTTTTCAAGCGTTTCTTACCTCAAAACTGCCATATCTCGCGAACGGATTGACCAATCCGCAAAGTTTCTGTTGCATCTGAAAGTAGAAACTAGCCCCATTACAACGATATGAGCAGTTTTCCCCTAGGCCGTTTTGGTTATTCGTTTCGAGCATCAGAACTGCGAAAATTTGGAGTTTTTCAAGCGTTTCTTACCTCAAAACTGCCATATCTCGCGAACGGATTGACCAATCCGCAAAGTTTCCGTTGCATCTGAAAGTAGAAATTCGCCCCATTACAACGGTATGAGTAGTTTTCCCCTAGGCCGTTCTAGTTATTCGTTTCGAGCATCAGAACTGCGAAAATTTGGAGTTTCTCAAGCGTTTCTTACCTCAAAACTGCCATATCTCGCGAACGGATTGACCAATCCGCAAAGTTTCTGTGCATCTGAAAGTAGAAACTAGCCCCATTACAACGGTATGAGTAGTTTTCCCCTAGGCCGTTTTGGTTATTCGTTTCGAGCATCAGAACTGCGAAAATTTGGAGTTTTTCAAGCGTTTCTTACCTCAAAACTGCCATATCTCGCGAACGGATTGACCAATCCGCAAAGTTTCCGTTGCATCTGAAAGTAGAAATTCGCCCCATTACAACGGTATGAGTAGTTTTCCCCTAGGCCGTTCTAGTTATTCGTTTCGAGCATCAGAACTGCGAAAATTTGGAGTTTTTCAAGCGTTTCTTACCTCAAAACTGCCATATCTCGCGAACGGATTGACCAATCCGCAAAGTTTCTGTTGCATCTGAAAGTAGAAACTAGCCCCATTACAACGGTATGAGTAGTTTTCCCCTAGGCCGTTCTAGTTATTCGTTTCGAGCATCAGAACTGCGAAAATTTGGAGTTTTTCAAGCGTTTCTTACCTCAAAACTGCCATATCTCGCGAACGGATTGACCAATCCGCAAAGTTTCTGTTGCATCTGAAAGTAGAAACTAGCCCCATTACAACGGTGTGAGTAGTTTTCCCCTAGGCCGTTCTAGTTATTCGTTTCGAGCATCAGAACTGCAAAAATTTGGAGTTTTTTAAGCGTTTCTTACCTCAAAACTGCCATATCTCGCGAACGGATTGACCAATCTGCAAAGTTTCTGTTGCATCTGAAAGTAGAAACTAGCCCCATTACAACGGTATGAGTAGTTTTCCCCTGGGCCGTTCTAGTTATTCGTTTCGAGCATCAGAATTGCGAAAATTTGGAGTTTCTCAATCGTTTCTTACCTCAAAACTGCCATATCTCGCGAACGGATTGACCAATCCGCAAGGTTTCTGTTGCATCTGAAAGTAGAAACTCGCCCCATTACAACGGTATGAGTAGTTTTCCCCTAGGCCGTTCTAGTTATTCGTTTCGAGCATCAGAACTGCGAAAATTTGGAGTTTTTCAAGCGTTTCTTACCTCAAAACTGCCATATCTCGCGAACGGATTGACCAATCCGCAAAGTTTCTGTTGCATCTGAAAGTAGAAACTAGCCCCATTACAACGGTATGAGTAGTTTTCCCCTGGGCCGTTCTAGTTATTCGTTTCGAGCATCAGAACTGCAAAAATTTGGAGTTTTTCAAGCGTTTCTTACCTCAAAACTGCCATATCTCGCGAACGGATTGACCAATCCGCAAAGTTTCTGTTGCATCTGAAAGTAGAAACTAGCCCCATTACAAAGGTATGAGTAGTTTTCCCCTAGGCCGTTTTGGTTATTCGTTTCGAGCATCAGAACTGCGAAAATTTGGAGTTTTTCAAGCGTTTCTTACCTCAAAACTGCCATATCTCGCGAACGGATTGACCAATCTGCAAAGTTTCTGTTGCATCTGAAAGTAGAAACTAGCCCCATTACAACGGTATGAGTAGTTTTCCCCTAGGCCGTTCTAGTTATTCGTTTCGAGCATCAGAACTGCGAAAATTTGGAGTTTTTCAAGCGTTTCTTACCTCAAAACTGCCATATCTCGCGAACGGATTGACCAATCCGCAAAGTTTCTGTTGCATCTGAAAGTAGAAACTAGCCCCATTACAACGGTATGAGCAGTTTTCCCCTAGGCCGTTTTGGTTATTCGTTTCGAGCATCAGAACTGCGAAAATTTGGAGTTTTTCAAGCGTTTCTTACCTCAAAACTGCCATATCTCGCGAACGGATTGACCAATCCGCAAAGTTTCCGTTGCATCTGAAAGTAGAAATTCGCCCCATTACAACGGTATGAGTAGTTTTCCCCTAGGCCGTTCTAGTTATTCGTTTCGAGCATCAGAACTGCGAAAATTTGGAGTTTCTCAAGCGTTTCTTACCTCAAAACTGCCATATCTCGCGAACGGATTGACCAATCCGCAAAGTTTCTGTGCATCTGAAAGTAGAAACTAGCCCCATTACAACGGTATGAGTAGTTTTCCCCTAGGCCGTTTTGGTTATTCGTTTCGAGCATCAGAACTGCGAAAATTTGGAGTTTTTCAAGCGTTTCTTACCTCAAAACTGCCATATCTCGCGAACGGATTGACCAATCCGCAAAGTTTCCGTTGCATCTGAAAGTAGAAATTCGCCCCATTACAACGGTATGAGTGGTTTTCCCCTAGGCCGTTCTAGTTATTCGTTTCGAGCATCAGAACTGCGAAAATTTGGAGTTTTTCAAGCGTTTCTTACCTCAAAACTGCCATATCTCGCGAACGGATTGACCAATCCGCAAAGTTTCTGTTGCATCTGAAAGTAGAAACTAGCCCCATTACAACGGTATGAGTAGTTTTCCCCTAGGCCGTTCTAGTTATTCGTTTCGAGCATCAGAACTGCGAAAATTTGGAGTTTTTCAAGCGTTTCTTACCTCAAAACTGCCATATCTCGCGAACGGATTGACCAATCCGCAAAGTTTCTGTTGCATCTGAAAGTAGAAACTAGCCCCATTACAACGGTATGAGTAGTTTTCCCCTAGGCCGTTCTAGTTATTCGTTTCGAGCATCAGAACTGCGAAAATTTGGAGTTTTTCAAGCGTTTCTTACCTCAAAACTGCCATATCTCGCGAACGGATTGACCAATCCGCAAAGTTTCTGTTGCATCTGAAAGTAGAAACTAGCCCCATTACAACGGTATGAGTAGTTTTCCCCTAGGCCGTTCTAGTTATTCGTTTCGAGCATCAGAACTGCAAAAATTTGGAGTTTCTCAAGCGTTTCTTACCTCAAAACTGCCATATCTCGCGAACGGATTGACCAATCCGCAAGGTTTCTGTTGCATCTGAAAGTAGAAACTCGCCCCATTACAACGGTATGAGTAGTTTTCCCCTAGGCCGTTCTAGTTATTCGTTTCGAGCATCAGAACTGCGAAAATTTGGAGTTTTTCAAGCGTTTCTTACCTCAAAACTGCCATATCTCGCGAACGGATTGACCAATCCGCAAAGTTTCTGTTGCATCTGAAAGTAGAAACTAGCCCCATTACAACGGTATGAGTAGTTTTCCCCTAGGCCGTTCTAGTTATTCGTTTCGAGCATCAGAACTGCAACAATTTGGAGTTTTTCAAGCGTTTCTTACCTCAAAACTGCCATATCTCGC
Source organism: Ptiloglossa arizonensis (assembly GCF_051014685.1). Taxonomy (NCBI): domain Eukaryota; kingdom Metazoa; phylum Arthropoda; class Insecta; order Hymenoptera; family Colletidae; genus Ptiloglossa; species Ptiloglossa arizonensis. The sequence goes on from NW_027478795.1 coordinate 15,832, forward strand.
GAACGGATTGACCAATCTGCAAAGTTTCTGTTGCATCTGAAAGTAGAAACTAGCCCCATTACAACGGTATGAGTAGTTTTCCCCTAGGCCGTTCTAGTTATTCGTTTCGAGCATCAGAACTGCGAAAATTTGGAGTTTCTCAAGCGTTTCTTACCTCAAAACTGCCATATCTCGCGAACGGATTGACCAATCCGCAAAGTTTCTGTTGCATCTGAAAGTAGAAACTAGCCCCATTACAAAGGTATGATTAGTTTTCCCCTAGGCCGTTTTGGTTATTCGTTTCGAGCATCAGAATTGCGAAAATTTGGAGTTTCTCAATCGTTTCTTACCTCAAAACTGCCATATCTCGCGAACGGATTGACCAATCCGCAAGGTTTCTGTTGCATCTGAAAGTAGAAACTCGCCCCATTACAACGGTATGAGTAGTTTTCCCCTAGGCCGTTCTAGTTATTCGTTTCGAGCATCAGAACTGCGAAAATTTGGAGTTTTTCAAGCGTTTCTTACCTCAAAACTGCCATATCTCGCGAACGGATTGACCAATCCGCAAAGTTTCTGTTGCATCTGAAAGTAGAAACTAGCCCCATTACAACGGTATGAGTAGTTTTCCCCTGGGCCGTTCTAGTTATTCGTTTCGAGCATCAGAACTGCAAAAATTTGGAGTTTTTCAAGCGTTTCTTACCTCAACACTGCCATATCTCGCGAACGGATTGACCAATCCGCAAAGTTTCTGTTGCATCTGAAAGTAGAAACTAGCCCCATTACAAAGGTATGAGTAGTTTTCCCCTAGGCCGTTTTGGTTATTCGTTTCGAGCATCAGAACTGCGAAAATTTGGAGTTTTTCAAGCGTTTCTTACCTCAAAACTGCCATATCTCGCGAACGGATTGACCAATCTGCAAAGTTTCTGTTGCATCTGAAAGTAGAAACTAGCCCCATTACAACGGTATGAGTAGTTTTCCCCTAGGCCGTTCTAGTTATTCGTTTCGAGCATCAGAACTGCGAAAATTTGGAGTTTCTCAAGCGTTTCTTACCTCAAAACTGCCATATCTCGCGAACGGATTGACCAATCCGCAAAGTTTCTGTTGCATCTGAAAGTAGAAACTAGCCCCATTACAAAGGTATGATTAGTTTTCCCCTAGGCCGTTTTGGTTATTCGTTTCGAGCATCAGAATTGCGAAAATTTGGAGTTTCTCAATCGTTTCTTACCTCAAAACTGCCATATCTCGCGAACGGATTGACCAATCCGCAAGGTTTCTGTTGCATCTGAAAGTAGAAACTCGCCCCATTACAACGGTATGAGTAGTTTTCCCCTAGGCCGTTCTAGTTATTCGTTTCGAGCATCAGAACTGCGAAAATTTGGAGTTTTTCAAGCGTTTCTTACCTCAAAACTGCCATATCTCGCGAACGGATTGACCAATCCGCAAAGTTTCTGTTGCATCTGAAAGTAGAAACTAGCCCCATTACAACGGTATGAGTAGTTTTCCCCTGGGCCGTTCTAGTTATTCGTTTCGAGCATCAGAACTGCAAAAATTTGGAGTTTTTCAAGCGTTTCTTACCTCAAAACTGCCATATCTCGCGAACGGATTGACCAATCCGCAAAGTTTCTGTTGCATCTGAAAGTAGAAACTAGCCCCATTACAAAGGTATGAGTAGTTTTCCCCTAGGCCGTTTTGGTTATTCGTTTCGAGCATCAGAACTGCGAAAATTTGGAGTTTTTCAAGCGTTTCTTACCTCAAAACTGCCATATCTCGCGAACGGATTGACCAATCTGCAAAGTTTCTGTTGCATCTGAAAGTAGAAACTAGCCCCATTACAACGGTATGAGTAGTTTTCCCCTAGGCCGTTCTAGTTATTCGTTTCGAGCATCAGAACTGCGAAAATTTGGAGTTTTTCAAGCGTTTCTTACCTCAAAACTGCCATATCTCGCGAACGGATTGACCAATCCGCAAAGTTTCTGTTGCATCTGAAAGTAGAAACTAGCCCCATTACAACGGTATGAGCAGTTTTCCCCTAGGCCGTTTTGGTTATTCGTTTCGAGCATCAGAATTGCGAAAATTTGGAGTTTCTCAATCGTTTCTTACCTCAAAACTGCCATATCTCGCGAACGGATTGACCAATCCGCAAGGTTTCTGTTGCATCTGAAAGTAGAAACTCGCCCCATTACAACGGTATGAGTAGTTTTCCCCTAGGCCGTTCTAGTTATTCGTTTCGAGCATCAGAACTGCGAAAATTTGGAGTTTTTCAAGCGTTTCTTACCTCAAAACTGCCACATCTCGCGAACGGATTGACCAATCCGCAAAGTTTCTGTTGCATCTGAAAGTAGAAACTAGCCCCATTACAACGGTATGAGTAGTTTTCCCCTAGGCCGTTCTAGTTATTCGTTTCGAGCATCAGAACTGCAAAAATTTGGAGTTTTTCAAGCGTTTCTTACCTCAAAACTGCCATATCTCGCGAACGGATTGACCAATCTGCAAAGTTTCTGTTGCATCTGAAAGTAGAAACTAGCCCCATTACAACGGTATGAGTAGTTTTCCCCTAGGCCGTTCTAGTTATTCGTTTCGAGCATCAGAACTGCGAAAATTTGGAGTTTCTCAAGCGTTTCTTACCTCAAAACTGCCATATCTCGCGAACGGATTGACCAATCCGCAAAGTTTCTGTTGCATCTGAAAGTAGAAACTAGCCCCATTACAAAGGTATGATTAGTTTTCCCCTAGGCCGTTTTGGTTATTCGTTTCGAGCATCAGAATTGCGAAAATTTGGAGTTTCTCAATCGTTTCTTACCTCAAAACTGCCATATCTCGCGAACGGATTGACCAATCCGCAAGGTTTCTGTTGCATCTGAAAGTAGAAACTCGCCCCATTACAACGGTATGAGTAGTTTTCCCCTAGGCCGTTCTAGTTATTCGTTTCGAGCATCAGAACTGCGAAAATTTGGAGTTTTTCAAGCGTTTCTTACCTCAAAACTGCCATATCTCGCGAACGGATTGACAAATCCGCAAAGTTTCTGTTGCATCTGAAAGTAGAAACTAGCCCCATTACAACGGTATGAGTAGTTTTCCCCTGGGCCGTTCTAGTTATTCGTTTCGAGCATCAGAACTGCAAAAATTTGGAGTTTTTCAAGCGTTTCTTACCTCAAAACTGCCATATCTCGCGAACGGATTGACCAATCCGCAAAGTTTCTGTTGCATCTGAAAGTAGAAACTAGCCCCATTACAAAGGTATGAGTAGTTTTCCCCTAGGCCGTTTTGGTTATTCGTTTCGAGCATCAGAACTGCGAAAATTTGGAGTTTTTCAAGCGTTTCTTACCTCAAAACTGCCATATCTCGCGAACGGATTGACCAATCTGCAAAGTTTCTGTTGCATCTGAAAGTAGAAACTAGCCCCATTACAACGGTATGAGTAGTTTTCCCCTAGGCCGTTCTAGTTATTCGTTTCGAGCATCAGAACTGCGAAAATTTGGAGTTTTTCAAGCGTTTCTTACCTCAAAACTGCCATATCTCGCGAACGGATTGACCAATCCGCAAAGTTTCTGTTGCATCTGAAAGTAGAAACTAGCCCCATTACAACGGTATGAGCAGTTTTCCCCTAGGCCGTTTTGGTTATTCGTTTCGAGCATCAGAACTGCGAAAATTTGGAGTTTTTCAAGCGTTTCTTACCTCAAAACTGCCATATCTCGCGAACGGATTGACCAATCCGCAAAGTTTCCGTTGCATCTGAAAGTAGAAATTCGCCCCATTACAACGGTATGAGTAGTTTTCCCCTAGGCCGTTCTAGTTATTCGTTTCGAGCATCAGAACTGCGAAAATTTGGAGTTTCTCAAGCGTTTCTTACCTCAAAACTGCCATATCTCGCGAACGGATTGACCAATCCGCAAAGTTTCTGTGCATCTGAAAGTAGAAACTAGCCCCATTACAACGGTATGAGTAGTTTTCCCCTAGGCCGTTTTGGTTATTCGTTTCGAGCATCAGAACTGCGAAAATTTGGAGTTTTTCAAGCGTTTCTTACCTCAAAACTGCCATATCTCGCGAACGGATTGACCAATCCGCAAAGTTTCCGTTGCATCTGAAAGTAGAAATTCGCCCCATTACAACGGTATGAGTAGTTTTCCCCTAGGCCGTTCTAGTTGTTCGTTTCGAGCATCAGAACTGCGAAAATTTGGAGTTTTTCAAGCGTTTCTTACCTCAAAACTGCCATATCTCGCGAACGGATTGACCAATCCGCAAAGTTTCTGTTGCATCTGAAAGTAGAAACTAGCCCCATTACAACGGTATGAGTAGTTTTCCCCTAGGCCGTTCTAGTTATTCGTTTCGAGCATCAGAACTGCGAAAATTTGGAGTTTTTCAAGCGTTTCTTACCTCAAAACTGCCATATCTCGCGAACGGATTGACCAATCCGCAAAGTTTCTGTTGCATCTGAAAGTAGAAACTAGCCCGATTACAACGGTATGAGTAGTTTTCCCCTAGGCCGTTCTAGTTATTCGTTTCGAGCATCAGAACTGCAAAAATTTGGAGTTTCTCAAGCGTTTCTTACCTCAAAACTGCCATATCTCGCGAACGGATTGACCAATCTGCAAAGTTTCTGTTGCATCTGAAAGTAGAAACTAGCCCCATTACAACGGTATGAGTAGTTTTCCCCTAGGCCGTTCTAGTTATTCGTTTCGAGCATCAGAACTGCGAAAATTTGGAGTTTCTCAAGCGTTTCTTACCTCAAAACTGCCATATCTCGCGAACGGATTGACCAATCCGCAAAGTTTGTGTTGCATCTGAAAGTAGAAACTAGCCCCATTACAAAGGTATGATTAGTTTTCCCCTAGGCCGTTTTGGTTATTCGTTTCGAGCATCAGAATTGCGAAAATTTGGAGTTTCTCAATCGTTTCTTACCTCAAAACTGCCATATCTCGCGAACGGATTGACCAATCCGCAAGGTTTCTGTTGCATCTGAAAGTAGAAACTCGCCCCATTACAACGGTATGAGTAGTTTTCCCCTAGGCCGTTCTAGTTATTCGTTTCGAGCATCAGAACTGCGAAAATTTGGAGTTTCTCAAGCGTTTCTTACCTCAAAACTGCCATATCTCGCGAACGGATTGACCAATCCGCAAAGTTTCTGTTGCATCTGAAAGTAGAAACTAGCCCCATTACAACGGTATGAGCAGTTTTCCCCTAGGCCGTTTTGGTTATTCGTTTCGAGCATCAGAACTGCGAAAATTTGGAGTTTTTCAAGCGTTTCTTACCTCAAAACTGCCATATCTCGCGAACGGATTGTCCAATCCGCAAAGTTTCTGTTGCATCTGAAAGTAGAAACTAGCCCCATTACAACGGTATGAGTAGTTTTCCCCTGGGCCGTTCTAGTTATTCGTTTCGAGCATCAGAACTGCAAAAATTTGGAGTTTTTCAAGCGTTTCTTACCTCAAAACTGCCATATCTCGCGAACGGATTGACCAATCCGCAAAGTTTCTGTTGCATCTGAAAGTAGAAACTAGCCCCATTACAAAGGTATGAGTAGTTTTCCCCTAGGCCGTTTTGGTTATTCGTTTCGAGCATCAGAACTGCGAAAATTTGGAGTTTTTCAAGCGTTTCTTACCTCAAAACTGCCATATCTCGCGAACGGATTGACCAATCCGCAAAGTTTCTGTGCATCTGAAAGTAGAAACTAGCCCCATTACAACGGTATGAGTAGTTTTCCCCTAGGCCGTTTTGGTTATTCGTTTCGAGCATCAGAACTGCGAAAATTTGGAGTTTTTCAAGCGTTTCTTACCTCAAAACTGCCATATCTCGCGAACGGATTGACCAATCCGCAAAGTTTCTGTTGCATCTGAAAGTAGAAACTAGCCCCATTACAACGGTATGAGTAGTTTTCCCCTAGGCCGTTCTAGTTATTCGTTTCGAGCATCAGAACTGCGAAAATTTGGAGTTTTTCAAGCGTTTCATACCTCAAAACTGCCATATCTCGCGAACGGATTGACCAATCCGCAAAGTTTCTGTTGCATCTGAAAGTAGAAACTAGCCCCATTACAACGGTGTGAGTAGTTTTCCCCTAGGCCGTTGTAGTTATTCGTTTCGAGCATCAGAAGTGCAAAAATTTGGAGTTTTTTAAGCGTTTCTTACCTCAAAACTGCCATATCTCGCGAACGGATTGACCAATCTGCAAAGTTTCTGTTGCATCTGAAAGTAGAAACTAGCCCCATTACAACGGTATGAGTAGTTTTCCCCTGGGCCGTTCTAGTTATTCGTTTCGAGCATCAGAATTGCGAAAATTTGGAGTTTCTCAATCGTTTCTTACCTCAAAACTGCCATATCTCGCGAACGGATTGACCAATCCGCAAGGTTTCTGTTGCATCTGAAAGTAGAAACTCGCCCCATTACAACGGTATGAGTAGTTTTCCCCTAGGCCGTTCTAGTTATTCGTTTCGAGCATCAGAACTGCGAAAATTTGGAGTTTTTCAAGCGTTTCTTACCTCAAAACTGCCATATCTCGCGAACGGATTGACCAATCCGCAAAGTTTCTGTTGCATCTGAAAGTAGAAACTAGCCCCATTACAACGGTATGAGTAGTTTTCCCCTGGGCCGTTCTAGTTATTCGTTTCGAGCATCAGAACTGCAAAAATTTGGAGTTTTTCAAGCGTTTCTTACTTCAAAACTGCCATATCTCGCGAACGGATTGACCAATCCGCAAAGTTTCTGTTGCATCTGAAAGTAGAAACTAGCCCCATTACAAAGGTATGAGTAGTTTTCCCCTAGGCCGTTTTGGTTATTCGTTTCGAGCATCAGAACTGCGAAAATTTGGAGTTTTTCAAGCGTTTCTTACCTCAAAACTGCCATATCTCGCGAACGGATTGACCAATCTGCAAAGTTTCTGTTGCATCTGAAAGTAGAAACCAGCCCCATTACAACGGTATGAGTAGTTTTCCCCTAGGCCGTTCTAGTTATTCGTTTCGAGCATCAGAACTGCGAAAATTTGGAGTTTTTCAAGCGTTTCTTACCTCAAAACTGCCATATCTCGCGAACGGATTGACCAATCCGCAAAGTTTCTGTTGCATCTGAAAGTAGAAACTAGCCCCATTACAACGGTATGAGCAGTTTTCCCCTAGGCCGTTTTGGTTATTCGTTTCGAGCATCAGAACTGCGAAAATTTGGAGTTTTTCAAGCGTTTCTTACCTCAAAACTGCCATATCTCGCGAACGGATTGACCAATCCGCAAAGTTTCCGTTGCATCTGAAAGTAGAAATTCGCCCCATTACAACGGTATGAGTAGTTTTCCCCTAGGCCGTTCTAGTTATTCGTTTCGAGCATCAGAACTGCGAAAATTTGGAGTTTCTCAAGCGTTTCTTACCTCAAAACTGCCATATCTCGCGAACGGATTGACCAATCCGCAAAGTTTCTGTGCATCTGAAAGTAGAAACTAGCCCCATTACAACGGTATGAGTAGTTTTCCCCTAGGCCGTTTTGGTTATTCGTTTCGAGCATCAGAACTGCGAAAATTTGGAGTTTTTCAAGCGTTTCTTACCTCAAAACTGCCATATCTCGCGAACGGATTGACCAATCCGCAAAGTTTCCGTTGCATCTGAAAGTAGAAATTCGCCCCATTACAACGGTATGAGTGGTTTTCCCCTAGGCCGTTCTAGTTATTCGTTTCGAGCATCAGAACTGCGAAAATTTGGAGTTTTTCAAGCGTTTCTTACCTCAAAACTGCCATATCTCGCGAACGGATTGACCAATCCGCAAAGTTTCTGTTGCATCTGAAAGTAGAAACTAGCCCCATTACAACGGTATGAGTAGTTTTCCCCTAGGCCGTTCTAGTTATTCGTTTCGAGCATCAGAACTGCGAAAATTTGGAGTTTTTCAAGCGTTTCTTACCTCAAAACTGCCATATCTCGCGAACGGATTGACCAATCCGCAAAGTTTCTGTTGCATCTGAAAGTAGAAACTAGCCCCATTACAACGGTATGAGTAGTTTTCCCCTAGGCCGTTCTAGTTATTCGTTTCGAGCATCAGAACTGCGAAAATTTGGAGTTTCTCAAGCGTTTCTTACCTCAAAACTGCCATATCTCGCGAACGGATTGACCAATCCGCAAAGTTTCTGTTGCATCTGAAAGTAGAAACTAGCCCCATTACAACGGTATGAGTAGTTTTCCCCTAGGCCGTTCTAGTTATTCGTTTCGAGCATCAGAACTGCAAAAATTTGGAGTTTCTCAAGCGTTTCTTACCTCAAAACTGCCATATCTCGCGAACGGATTGACCAATCCGCAAGGTTTCTGTTGCATCTGAAAGTAGAAACTCGCCCATTACAACGGTATGAGTAGTTTTCCCCTAGGCCGTTCTAGTTATTCGTTTCGAGCATCAGAACTGCGAAAATTTGGAGTTTTTCAAGCGTTTCTTACCTCAAAACTGCCATATCTCGCGAACGGATTGACCAATCCGCAAAGTTTCTGTTGCATCTGAAAGTAGAAACTAGCCCCATTACAACGGTATGAGTAGTTTTCCCCTAGGCCGTTCTAGTTATTCGTTTCGAGCATCAGAACTGCAACAATTTGGAGTTTTTCAAGCGTTTCTTACCTCAAAACTGCCATATCTCGCGAACGGATTGACCAATCTGCAAAGTTTCTGTTGCATCTGAAAGTAGAAACTAGCCCCATTACAACGGTATGAGTAGTTTTCCCCTAGGCCGTTCTAGTTATTCGTTTCGAGCATCAGAACTGCGAAAATTTGGAGTTTCTCAAGCGTTTCTTACCTCAAAACTGCCATATCTCGCGAACGGATTGACCAATCCGCAAAGTTTCTGTTGCATCTGAAAGTAGAAACTAGCCCCATTACAAAGGTATGATTAGTTTTCCCCTAGGCCGTTTTGGTTATTCGTTTCGAGCATCAGAATTGCGAAAATTTGGAGTTTCTCAATCGTTTCTTACCTCAAAACTGCCATATCTCGCGAACGGATTGACCAATCCGCAAGGTTTCTGTTGCATCTGAAAGTAGAAACTCGCCCCATTACAACGGTATGAGTAGTTTTCCCCTAGGCCGTTCTAGTTATTCGTTTCGAGCATCAGAACTGCGAAAATTTGGAGTTTTTCAAGCGTTTCTTACCTCAAAACTGCCATATCTCGCGAACGGATTGACCAATCCGCAAAGTTTCTGTTGCATCTGAAAGTAGAAACTAGCCCCATTACAACGGTATGAGTAGTTTTCCCCTGGGCCGTTCTAGTTATTCGTTTCGAGCATCAGAACTGCAAAAATTTGGAGTTTTTCAAGCGTTTCTTACCTCAACACTGCCATATCTCGCGAACGGATTGACCAATCCGCAAAGTTTCTGTTGCATCTGAAAGTAGAAACTAGCCCCATTACAAAGGTATGAGTAGTTTTCCCCTAGGCCGTTTTGGTTATTCGTTTCGAGCATCAGAACTGCGAAAATTTGGAGTTTTTCAAGCGTTTCTTACCTCAAAACTGCCATATCTCGCGAACGGATTGACCAATCTGCAAAGTTTCTGTTGCATCTGAAAGTAGAAACTAGCCCCATTACAACGGTATGAGTAGTTTTCCCCTAGGCCGTTCTAGTTATTCGTTTCGAGCATCAGAACTGCGAAAATTTGGAGTTTCTCAAGCGTTTCTTACCTCAAAACTGCCATATCTCGCGAACGGATTGACCAATCCGCAAAGTTTCTGTTGCATCTGAAAGTAGAAACTAGCCCCATTACAAAGGTATGATTAGTTTTCCCCTAGGCCGTTCTAGTTATTCGTTTCGAGCATCAGAACTGCGAAAATTTGGAGTTTTTCAAGCGTTTCTTACCTCAAAACTGCCATATCTCGCGAACGGATTGACCAATCCGCAAAGTTTCTGTTGCATCTGAAAGTAGAAACTAGCCCCATTACAACGGTATGAGTAGTTTTCCCCTAGGCCGTTCTAGTTATTCGTTTCGAGCATCAGAACTGCAAAAATTTGGAGTTTTTCAAGCGTTTCTTACCTCAAAACTGCCATATCTCGCGAACGGATTGACCAATCCGCAAAGTTTCTGTTGCATCTGAAAGTAGAAACTAGCCCCATTACAACGGTATGAGTAGTTTTCCCCTAGGCCGTTTTGGTTATTCGTTTCGAGCATCAGAACTGCGAAAATTTGGAGTTTTTCAAGCGTTTCTTACCTCAAAACTGCCATATCTCGCGAACGGATTGACCAATCCGCAAAGTTTCTGTTGCATCTGAAAGTAGAAACTAGCCCCATTACAACGGTATGAGTAGTTTTCCCCTAGGCCGTTTTGGTTATTCGTTTCGAGCATCAGAACTGCGAAAATTTGGAGTTTTTCAAGCGTTTCTTACCTCAAAACTGCCATATCTCGCGAACGGATTGACCAATCCGCAAAGTTTCTGTTGCATCTGAAAGTAGAAACTAGCCCCATTACAACGGTATGAGCAGTTTTCCCCTAGGCCGTTTTGGTTATTCGTTTCGAGCATCAGAATTGCGAAAATTTGGAGTTTCTCAATCGTTTCTTTCCTCAAAACTGCCATATCTCGCGAACGGATTGACCAATCCGCAAGGTTTCTGTTGCATCTGAAAGTAGAAACTCGCCCCATTACAACGGTATGAGTAGTTTTCCCCTAGGCCGTTCTAGTTATTCGTTTCGAGCATCAGAACTGCGAAAATTTGGAGTTTTTCAAGCGTTTCTTACCTCAAAACTGCCATATCTCGCGAACGGATTGACCAATCCGCAAAGTTTCTGTTGCATCTGAAAGTAGAAACTAGCCCCATTACAACGGTATGAGCAGTTTTCCCCTAGGCCGTTTTGGTTATTCGTTTCGAGCATCAGAACTGCGAAAATTTGGAGTTTTTCAAGCGTTTCTTACCTCAAAACTGCCATATCTCGCGAACGGATTGACCAATCCGCAAAGTTTCCGTTGCATCTGAAAGTAGAAATTCGCCCCATTACAACGGTATGAGTAGTTTTCCCCTAGGCCGTTCTAGTTATTCGTTTCGAGCATCAGAACTGCGAAAATTTGGAGTTTCTCAAGCGTTTCTTACCTCAAAACTGCCATATCTCGCGAACGGATTGACCAATCCGCAAAGTTTCTGTGCATCTGAAAGTAGAAACTAGCCCCATTACAACGGTATGAGTAGTTTTCCCCTAGGCCGTTTTGGTTATTCGTTTCGAGCATCAGAACTGCGAAAATTTGGAGTTTTTCAAGCGTTTCTTACCTCAAAACTGCCATATCTCGCGAACGGATTGACCAATCCGCAAAGTTTCCGTTGCATCTGAAAGTAGAAATTCGCCCCATTACAACGGTATGAGTAGTTTTCCCCTAGGCCGTTCTAGTTGTTCGTTTCGAGCATCAGAACTGCGAAAATTTGGAGTTTTTCAAGCGTTTCTTACCTCAAAACTGCCATATCTCGCGAACGGATTGACCAATCCGCAAAGTTTCTGTTGCATCTGAAAGTAGAAACTAGCCCCATTACAACGGTATGAGTAGTTTTCCCCTAGGCCGTTCTAGTTATTCGTTTCGAGCATCAGAACTGCGAAAATTTGGAGTTTTTCAAGCGTTTCTTACCTCAAAACTGCCATATCTCGCGAACGGATTGACCAATCCGCAAAGTTTCTGTTGCATCTGAAAGTAGAAACTAGCCCGATTACAACGGTATGAGTAGTTTTCCCCTAGGCCGTTCTAGTTATTCGTTTCGAGCATCAGAACTGCAAAAATTTGGAGTTTCTCAAGCGTTTCTTACCTCAAAACTGCCATATCTCGCGAACGGATTGACCAATCTGCAAAGTTTCTGTTGCATCTGAAAGTAGAAACTAGCCCCATTACAACGGTATGAGTAGTTTTCCCCTAGGCCGTTCTAGTTATTCGTTTCGAGCATCAGAACTGCGAAAATTTGGAGTTTCTCAAGCGTTTCTTACCTCAAAACTGCCATATCTCGCGAACGGATTGACCAATCCGCAAAGTTTGTGTTGCATCTGAAAGTAGAAACTAGCCCCATTACAAAGGTATGATTAGTTTTCCCCTAGGCCGTTTTGGTTATTCGTTTCGAGCATCAGAATTGCGAAAATTTGGAGTTTCTCAATCGTTTCTTACCTCAAAACTGCCATATCTCGCGAACGGATTGACCAATCCGCAAGGTTTCTGTTGCATCTGAAAGTAGAAACTCGCCCCATTACAACGGTATGAGTAGTTTTCCCCTAGGCCGTTCTAGTTATTCGTTTCGAGCATCAGAACTGCGAAAATTTGGAGTTTCTCAAGCGTTTCTTACCTCAAAACTGCCATATCTCGCGAACGGATTGACCAATCCGCAAAGTTTCTGTTGCATCTGAAAGTAGAAACTAGCCCCATTACAACGGTATGAGCAGTTTTCCCCTAGGCCGTTTTGGTTATTCGTTTCGAGCATCAGAACTGCGAAAATTTGGAGTTTTTCAAGCGTTTCTTACCTCAAAACTGCCATATCTCGCGAACGGATTGTCCAATCCGCAAAGTTTCTGTTGCATCTGAAAGTAGAAACTAGCCCCATTACAACGGTATGAGTAGTTTTCCCCTGGGCCGTTCTAGTTATTCGTTTCGAGCATCAGAACTGCAAAAATTTGGAGTTTTTCAAGCGTTTCTTACCTCAAAACTGCCATATCTCGCGAACGGATTGACCAATCCGCAAAGTTTCTGTTGCATCTGAAAGTAGAAACTAGCCCCATTACAAAGGTATGAGTAGTTTTCCCCTAGGCCGTTTTGGTTATTCGTTTCGAGCATCAGAACTGCGAAAATTTGGAGTTTTTCAAGCGTTTCTTACCTCAAAACTGCCATATCTCGCGAACGGATTGACCAATCCGCAAAGTTTCTGTGCATCTGAAAGTAGAAACTAGCCCCATTACAACGGTATGAGTAGTTTTCCCCTAGGCCGTTTTGGTTATTCGTTTCGAGCATCAGAACTGCGAAAATTTGGAGTTTTTCAAGCGTTTCTTACCTCAAAACTGCCATATCTCGCGAACGGATTGACCAATCCGCAAAGTTTCTGTTGCATCTGAAAGTAGAAACTAGCCCCATTACAACGGTATGAGTAGTTTTCCCCTAGGCCGTTCTAGTTATTCGTTTCGAGCATCAGAACTGCGAAAATTTGGAGTTTTTCAAGCGTTTCTTACCTCAAAACTGCCATATCTCGCGAACGGATTGACCAATCCGCAAAGTTTCTGTTGCATCTGAAAGTAGAAACTAGCCCCATTACAACGGTGTGAGTAGTTTTCCCCTAGGCCGTTGTAGTTATTCGTTTCGAGCATCAGAAGTGCAAAAATTTGGAGTTTTTTAAGCGTTTCTTACCTCAAAACTGCCATATCTCGCGAACGGATTGACCAATCTGCAAAGTTTCTGTTGCATCTGAAAGTAGAAACTAGCCCCATTACAACGGTATGAGTAGTTTTCCCCTGGGCCGTTCTAGTTATTCGTTTCGAGCATCAGAATTGCGAAAATTTGGAGTTTCTCAATCGTTTCTTACCTCAAAACTGCCATATCTCGCGAACGGATTGACCAATCCGCAAGGTTTCTGTTGCATCTGAAAGTAGAAACTCGCCCCATTACAACGGTATGAGTAGTTTTCCCCTAGGCCGTTCTAGTTATTCGTTTCGAGCATCAGAACTGCGAAAATTTGGAGTTTTTCAAGCGTTTCTTACCTCAAAACTGCCATATCTCGCGAACGGATTGACCAATCCGCAAAGTTTCTGTTGCATCTGAAAGTAGAAACTAGCCCCATTACAACGGTATGAGTAGTTTTCCCCTGGGCCGTTCTAGTTATTCGTTTCGAGCATCAGAACTGCAAAAATTTGGAGTTTTTCAAGCGTTTCTTACTTCAAAACTGCCATATCTCGCGAACGGATTGACCAATCCGCAAAGTTTCTGTTGCATCTGAAAGTAGAAACTAGCCCCATTACAAAGGTATGAGTAGTTTTCCCCTAGGCCGTTTTGGTTATTCGTTTCGAGCATCAGAACTGCGAAAATTTGGAGTTTTTCAAGCGTTTCTTACCTCAAAACTGCCATATCTCGCGAACGGATTGACCAATCTGCAAAGTTTCTGTTGCATCTGAAAGTAGAAACCAGCCCCATTACAACGGTATGAGTAGTTTTCCCCTAGGCCGTTCTAGTTATTCGTTTCGAGCATCAGAACTGCGAAAATTTGGAGTTTTTCAAGCGTTTCTTACCTCAAAACTGCCATATCTCGCGAACGGATTGACCAATCCGCAAAGTTTCTGTTGCATCTGAAAGTAGAAACTAGCCCCATTACAACGGTATGAGCAGTTTTCCCCTAGGCCGTTTTGGTTATTCGTTTCGAGCATCAGAACTGCGAAAATTTGGAGTTTTTCAAGCGTTTCTTACCTCAAAACTGCCATATCTCGCGAACGGATTGACCAATCCGCAAAGTTTCCGTTGCATCTGAAAGTAGAAATTCGCCCCATTACAACGGTATGAGTAGTTTTCCCCTAGGCCGTTCTAGTTATTCGTTTCGAGCATCAGAACTGCGAAAATTTGGAGTTTCTCAAGCGTTTCTTACCTCAAAACTGCCATATCTCGCGAACGGATTGACCAATCCGCAAAGTTTCTGTGCATCTGAAAGTAGAAACTAGCCCCATTACAACGGTATGAGTAGTTTTCCCCTAGGCCGTTTTGGTTATTCGTTTCGAGCATCAGAACTGCGAAAATTTGGAGTTTTTCAAGCGTTTCTTACCTCAAAACTGCCATATCTCGCGAACGGATTGACCAATCCGCAAAGTTTCCGTTGCATCTGAAAGTAGAAATTCGCCCCATTACAACGGTATGAGTGGTTTTCCCCTAGGCCGTTCTAGTTATTCGTTTCGAGCATCAGAACTGCGAAAATTTGGAGTTTTTCAAGCGTTTCTTACCTCAAAACTGCCATATCTCGCGAACGGATTGACCAATCCGCAAAGTTTCTGTTGCATCTGAAAGTAGAAACTAGCCCCATTACAACGGTATGAGTAGTTTTCCCCTAGGCCGTTCTAGTTATTCGTTTCGAGCATCAGAACTGCGAAAATTTGGAGTTTTTCAAGCGTTTCTTACCTCAAAACTGCCATATCTCGCGAACGGATTGACCAATCCGCAAAGTTTCTGTTGCATCTGAAAGTAGAAACTAGCCCCATTACAACGGTATGAGTAGTTTTCCCCTAGGCCGTTCTAGTTATTCGTTTCGAGCATCAGAACTGCGAAAATTTGGAGTTTCTCAAGCGTTTCTTACCTCAAAACTGCCATATCTCGCGAACGGATTGACCAATCCGCAAAGTTTCTGTTGCATCTGAAAGTAGAAACTAGCCCCATTACAACGGTATGAGTAGTTTTCCCCTAGGCCGTTCTAGTTATTCGTTTCGAGCATCAGAACTGCAAAAATTTGGAGTTTCTCAAGCGTTTCTTACTTCAAAACTGCCATATCTCGCGAACGGATTGACCAATCCGCAAGGTTTCTGTTGCATCTGAAAGTAGAAACTCGCCCCATTACAACGGTATGAGTAGTTTTCCCCTAGGCCGTTCTAGTTATTCGTTTCGAGCATCAGAACTGCGAAAATTTGGAGTTTTTCAAGCGTTTCTTACCTCAAAACTGCCATATCTCGCGAACGGATTGACCAATCCGCAAAGTTTCTGTTGCATCTGAAAGTAGAAACTAGCCCCATTACAACGGTATGAGTAGTTTTCCCCTAGGCCGTTCTAGTTATTCGTTTCGAGCATCAGAACTGCAACAATTTGGAGTTTTTCAAGCGTTTCTTACCTCAAAACTGCCATATCTCGCGAACGGATTGACCAATCTGCAAAGTTTCTGTTGCATCTGAAAGTAGAAACTAGCCCCATTACAACGGTATGAGTAGTTTTCCCCTAGGCCGTTCTAGTTATTCGTTTCGAGCATCAGAACTGCGAAAATTTGGAGTTTCTCAAGCGTTTCTTACCTCAAAACTGCCATATCTCGCGAACGGATTGACCAATCCGCAAAGTTTCTGTTGCATCTGAAAGTAGAAACTAGCCCCATTACAAAGGTATGATTAGTTTTCCCCTAGGCCGTTTTGGTTATTCGTTTCGAGCATCAGAATTGCGAAAATTTGGAGTTTCTCAATCGTTTCTTACCTCAAAACTGCCATATCTCGCGAACGGATTGACCAATCCGCAAGGTTTCTGTTGCATCTGAAAGTAGAAACTCGCCCCATTACAACGGTATGAGTAGTTTTCCCCTAGGCCGTTCTAGTTATTCGTTTCGAGCATCAGAACTGCGAAAATTTGGAGTTTTTCAAGCGTTTCTTACCTCAAAACTGCCATATCTCGCGAACGGATTGACCAATCCGCAAAGTTTCTGTTGCATCTGAAAGTAGAAACTAGCCCCATTACAACGGTATGAGTAGTTTTCCCCTGGGCCGTTCTAGTTATTCGTTTCGAGCATCAGAACTGCAAAAATTTGGAGTTTTTCAAGCGTTTCTTACCTCAACACTGCCATATCTCGCGAACGGATTGACCAATCCGCAAAGTTTCTGTTGCATCTGAAAGTAGAAACTAGCCCCATTACAAAGGTATGAGTAGTTTTCCCCTAGGCCGTTTTGGTTATTCGTTTCGAGCATCAGAACTGCGAAAATTTGGAGTTTTTCAAGCGTTTCTTACCTCAAAACTGCCATATCTCGCGAACGGATTGACCAATCTGCAAAGTTTCTGTTGCATCTGAAAGTAGAAACTAGCCCCATTACAACGGTATGAGTAGTTTTCCCCTAGGCCGTTCTAGTTATTCGTTTCGAGCATCAGAACTGCGAAAATTTGGAGTTTCTCAAGCGTTTCTTACCTCAAAACTGCCATATCTCGCGAACGGATTGACCAATCCGCAAAGTTTCTGTTGCATCTGAAAGTAGAAACTAGCCCCATTACAAAGGTATGATTAGTTTTCCCCTAGGCCGTTCTAGTTATTCGTTTCGAGCATCAGAACTGCGAAAATTTGGAGTTTTTCAAGCGTTTCTTACCTCAAAACTGCCATATCTCGCGAACGGATTGACCAATCCGCAAAGTTTCTGTTGCATCTGAAAGTAGAAACTAGCCCCATTACAACGGTATGAGTAGTTTTCCCCTAGGCCGTTCTAGTTATTCGTTTCGAGCATCAGAACTGCAAAAATTTGGAGTTTTTCAAGCGTTTCTTACCTCAAAACTGCCATATCTCGCGAACGGATTGACCAATCCGCAAAGTTTCTGTTGCATCTGAAAGTAGA
Organism: Ptiloglossa arizonensis; assembly: GCF_051014685.1. Classification (NCBI taxonomy): domain Eukaryota; kingdom Metazoa; phylum Arthropoda; class Insecta; order Hymenoptera; family Colletidae; genus Ptiloglossa; species Ptiloglossa arizonensis. The sequence goes on from NW_027478795.1 coordinate 33,022, forward strand.
AACTAGCCCCATTACAACGGTATGAGTAGTTTTCCCCTAGGCCGTTTTGGTTATTCGTTTCGAGCATCAGAACTGCGAAAATTTGGAGTTTTTCAAGCGTTTCTTACCTCAAAACTGCCATATCTCGCGAACGGATTGACCAATCCGCAAAGTTTCTGTTGCATCTGAAAGTAGAAACTAGCCCCATTACAACGGTATGAGTAGTTTTCCCCTAGGCCGTTTTGGTTATTCGTTTCGAGCATCAGAACTGCGAAAATTTGGAGTTTTTCAAGCGTTTCTTACCTCAAAACTGCCATATCTCGCGAACGGATTGACCAATCCGCAAAGTTTCTGTTGCATCTGAAAGTAGAAACTAGCCCCATTACAACGGTATGAGCAGTTTTCCCCTAGGCCGTTTTGGTTATTCGTTTCGAGCATCAGAATTGCGAAAATTTGGAGTTTCTCAATCGTTTCTTTCCTCAAAACTGCCATATCTCGCGAACGGATTGACCAATCCGCAAGGTTTCTGTTGCATCTGAAAGTAGAAACTCGCCCCATTACAACGGTATGAGTAGTTTTCCCCTAGGCCGTTCTAGTTATTCGTTTCGAGCATCAGAACTGCGAAAATTTGGAGTTTTTCAAGCGTTTCTTACCTCAAAACTGCCATATCTCGCGAACGGATTGACCAATCCGCAAAGTTTCTGTTGCATCTGAAAGTAGAAACTAGCCCCATTACAACGGTATGAGTAGTTTTCCCCTAGGCCGTTCTAGTTATTCGTTTCGAGCATCAGAACTGCAAAAATTTGGAGTTTCTCAAGCGTTTCTTACCTCAAAACTGCCATATCTCGCGAACGGATTGACCAATCCGCAAAGTTTCTGTTGCATCTGAAAGTAGAAACTAGCCCCATTACAAAGGTATGATTAGTTTTCCCCTAGGCCGTTTTGGTTATTCGTTTCGAGCATCAGAATTGCGAAAATTTGGAGTTTCTCAATCGTTTCTTACCTCAAAACTGCCATATCTCGCGAACGGATTGACCAATCCGCAAGGTTTCTGTTGCATCTGAAAGTAGAAACTCGCCCCATTACAACGGTATGAGTAGTTTTCCCCTAGGCCGTTCTAGTTATTCGTTTCGAGCATCAGAACTACGAAAATTTGGAGTTTTTCAAGCGTTTCTTACCTCAAAACTGCCATATCTCGCGAACGGATTGACCAATCCGCAAAGTTTCTGTTGCATCTGAAAGTAGAAACTAGCCCCATTACAACGGTATGAGTAGTTTTCCCCTGGGCCGTTCTAGTTATTCGTTTCGAGCATCAGAACTGCAAAAATTTGGAGTTTTTCAAGCGTTTCTTACCTCAAAACTGCCATATCTCGCGAACGGATTGACCAATCCGCAAAGTTTCTGTTGCATCTGAAAGTAGAAACTAGCCCCATTACAAAGGTATGAGTAGTTTTCCCCTAGGCCGTTTTGGTTATTCGTTTCGAGCATCAGAACTAAGAAAATTTGGAGTTTTTCAAGCGTTTCTTACCTCAAAACTGCCATATCTCGCGAACGGATTGACCAATCTGCAAAGTTTCTGTTGCATCTGAAAGTAGAAACTAGCCCCATTACAACGGTTTGAGTAGTTTTCCCCTAGGCCGTTCTAGTTATTCGTTTCGAGCATCAGAACTGCGAAAATTTGGAGTTTTTCAAGCGTTTCTTACCTCAAAACTGCCATATCTCGCGAACGGATTGACCAATCCGCAAAGTTTCTGTTGCATCTGAAAGTAGAAACTAGCCCCATTACAACGGTATGAGCAGTTTTCCCCTAGGCCGTTTTGGTTATTCGTTTCGAGCATCAGAACTGCGAAAATTTGGAGTTTTTCAAGCGTTTCTTACCTCAAAACTGCCATATCTCGCGAACGGATTGACCAATCCGCAAAGTTTCCGTTGCATCTGAAAGTAGAAATTCGCCCCATTACAACGGTATGAGTAGTTTTCCCCTAGGCCGTTCTAGTTATTCGTTTCGAGCATCAGAACTGCGAAAATTTGGAGTTTCTCAAGCGTTTCTTACCTCAAAACTGCCATATCTCGCGAACGGATTGACCAATCCGCAAAGTTTCTGTGCATCTGAAAGTAGAAACTAGCCCCATTACAACGGTATGAGTAGTTTTCCCCTAGGCCGTTTTGGTTATTCGTTTCGAGCATCAGAACTGCGAAAATTTGGAGTTTTTCAAGCGTTTCTTACCTCAAAACTGCCATATCTCGCGAACGGATTGACCAATCCGCAAAGTTTCCGTTGCATCTGAAAGTAGAAATTCGCCCCATTACAACGGTATGAGTAGTTTTCCCCTAGGCCGTTCTAGTTATTCGTTTCGAGCATCAGAACTGCGAAAATTTGGAGTTTTTCAAGCGTTTCTTACCTCAAAACTGCCATATATCGCGAACGGATTGACCAATCCGCAAAGTTTCTGTTGCATCTGAAAGTAGAAACTAGCCCCATTACAACGGTATGAGTAGTTTTCCCCTAGGCCGTTCTAGTTATTCGTTTCGAGCATCAGAACTGCAAAAATTTGGAGTTTCTCAAGCGTTTCTTACCTCAAAACTGCCATATCTCGCGAACGGATTGACCAATCCGCAAAGTTTCTGTTGCATCTGAAAGTAGAAACTAGCCCCATTACAAAGGTATGAGTAGTTTTCCCCTAGGCCGTTTTGGTTATTCGTTTCGAGCATCAGAATTGCGAAAATTTGGAGTTTCTCAATCGTTTCTTACCTCAAAACTGCCATATCTCGCGAACGGATTGACCAATCCGCAAGGTTTCTGTTGCATCTGAAAGTAGAAACTCGCCCCATTACAACGGTATGAGTAGTTTTCCCCTGGGCCGTTCTAGTTATTCGTTTCGAGCATCAGAACTGCGAAAATTTGGAGTTTTTCAAGCGTTTCTTACCTCAAAACTGCCATATCTCGCGAACGGATTGACCAATCCGCAAAGTTTCTGTTGCATCTGAAAGTAGAAACTAGCCCCATTACAACGGTATGAGCAGTTTTCCCCTAGGCCGTTTTGGTTATTCGTTTCGAGCATCAGAACTGCGAAAATTTGGAGTTTTTCAAGCGTTTCTTACCTCAAAACTGCCATATCTCGCGAACGGATTGACCAATCCGCAAAGTTTCCGTTGCATCTGAAAGTAGAAATTCGCCCCATTACAACGGTATGAGTAGTTTTCCCCTAGGCCGTTCTAGTTATTCGTTTCGAGCATCAGAACTGCGAAAATTTGGAGTTTCTCAAGCGTTTCTTACCTCAAAACTGCCATATCTCGCGAACGGATTGACCAATCCGCAAAGTTTCTGTGCATCTGAAAGTAGAAACTAGCCCCATTACAACGGTATGAGTAGTTTTCCCCTAGGCCGTTTTGGTTATTCGTTTCGAGCATCAGAACTGCGAAAATTTCGAGTTTTTCAAGCGTTTCTTACCTCAAAACTGCCATATCTCGCGAACGGATTGACCAATCCGCAAAGTTTCCGTTGCATCTGAAAGTAGAAATTCGCCCCATTACAACGGTATGAGTAGTTTTCCCCTAGGCCGTTCTAGTTATTCGTTTCGAGCATCAGAACTGCGAAAATTTGGAGTTTTTTAAGCGTTTCTTACCTCAAAACTGCCATATCTCGCGAACGGATTGACCAATCCGCAAAGTTTCTGTTGCATCTGAAAGTAGAAACTAGCCCCATTACAACGGTATGAGTAGTTTTCCCCTAGGCCGTTCTAGTTATTCGTTTCGAGCATCAGAACTGCAAAAATTTGGAGTTTCTCAAGCGTTTCTTTCCTCAAAACTGCCATATCTCGCGAACGGATTGACCAATCCGCAAAGTTTCTGTTGCATCTGAAAGTAGAAACTAGCCCCATTACAAAGGTATGAGTAGTTTTCCCCTAGGCCGTTTTGGTTATTCGTTTCGAGCATCAGAATTGCGAAAATTTGGAGTTTCTCAATCGTTTCTTACCTCAAAACTGCCATATCTCGCGAACGGATTGACCAATCCGCAAGGTTTCTGTTGCATCTGAAAGTAGAAACTCGCCCCATTACAACGGTATGAGTAGTTTTCCCCTAGGCCGTTCTACTTATTCGTTTCGAGCATCAGAACTGCGAAAATTTGGAGTTTTTCAAGCGTTTCTTACCTCAAAACTGCCATATCTCGCGAACGGATTGACCAATCCGCAAAGTATCTGTTGCATCTGAAAGTAGAAACTAGCCCCATTACAACGGTATGAGTAGTTTTCCCCTAGGCCGTTCTAGTTATTCGTTTCGAGCATCAGAACTGCAAAAATTTGGAGTTTTTCAAGCGTTTCTTACCTCAAAACTGCCATATCTCGCGAACGGATTGACCAATCTGCAAAGTTTCTGTTGCATCTGAAAGTAGAAACTAGCCCCATTACAACGGTATGAGTAGTTTTCCCCTAGGCCGTTCTAGTTATTCGTTTCGAGCATCAGAACTGCGAAAATTTGGAGTTTCTCAAGCGTTTCTTACCTCAAAACTGCCATATCTCGCGAACGGATTGACCAATCCGCAAAGTTTCTGTTGCATCTGAAAGTAGAAACTAGCCCCATTACAAAGGTATGATTAGTTTTCCCCTAGGCCGTTTTGGTTATTCGTTTCGAGCATCAGAATTGCGAAAATTTGGAGTTTCTCAATCGTTTCTTACCTCAAAACTGCCATATCTCGCGAACGGATTGACCAATCCGCAAGGTTTCTGTTGCATGTGAAAGTAGAAACTCGCCCCATTACAACGGTATGAGTAGTTTTCCCCTAGGCCGTTCTAGTTATTCGTTTCGAGCATCAGAACTGCGAAAATTTGGAGTTTTTCAAGCGTTTCTTACCTCAAAACTGCCATATCTCGCGAACGGATTGACCAATCCGCAAAGTTTCTGTTGCATCTGAAAGTAGAAACTAGCCCCATTACAACGGTATGAGTAGTTTTCCCCTGGGCCGTTCTAGTTATTCGTTTCGAGCATCAGAACTGCAAAAATTTGGGGTTTTTCAAGCGTTTCTTACCTCAAAACTGCCATATCTCGCGAACGGATTGACCAATCCGCAAAGTTTCTGTTGCATCTGAAAGTAGAAACTAGCCCCATTACAAAGGTATGAGTAGTTTTCCCCTAGGCCGTTTTGGTTATTCGTTTCGAGCATCAGAACTGCGAAAATTTTGAGTTTTTCAAGCGTTTCTTACCTCAAAACTGCCATATCTCGCGAACGGATTGACCAATCTGCAAAGTTTCTGTTGCATCTGAAAGTAGAAACTAGCCCCATTACAACGGTATGAGTAGTTTTCCCCTAGGCCGTTCTAGTTATTCGTTTCGAGCATCAGAACTGCGAAAATTTGGAGTTTCTCAAGCGTTTCTTACCTCAAAACTGCCATATCTCGCGAACGGATTGACCAATCCGCAAAGTTTCTGTTGCATCTGAAAGTAGAAACTAGCCCCATTACAAAGGTATGATTAGTTTTCCCCTAGGCCGTTTTGGTTATTCGTTTCGAGCATCAGAATTGCGAAAATTTGGAGTTTCTCAATCGTTTCTTACCTCAAAACTGCCATATCTCGCGAACGGATTGACCAATCCGCAAGGTTTCTGTTGCATCTGAAAGTAGAAACTCGCCCCATTACAACGGTATGAGTAGTTTTCCCCTAGGCCGTTCTAGTTATTCGTTTCGAGCATCAGAACTGCGAAAATTTGGAGTTTTTCAAGCGTTTCTTACCTCAAAACTGCCATATCTCGCGAACGGATTGACCAATCCGCAAAGTTTCTGTTGCATCTGAAAGTAGAAACTAGCCCCATTACAACGGTATGAGTAGTTTTCCCCTGGGCCGTACTAGTTATTCGTTTCGAGCATCAGAACTGCAGAAATTTGGAGTTTTTCAAGCGTTTCTTACCTCAAAACTGCCATATCTCGCGAACGGATTGACCAATCCGCAAAGTTTCTGTTGCATCTGAAAGTAGAAACTAGCCCCATTACAAAGGTATGAGTAGTTTTCCCCTAGGCCGTTTTGGTTATTCGTTTCGAGCATCAGAACTGCGAAAATTTGGAGTTTTTCAAGCGTTTCTTACCTCAAAACTGCCATATCTCGCGAACGGATTGACCAATCTGCAAAGTTTCTGTTGCATCTGAAAGTAGAAACTAGCCCCATTACAACGGTATGAGTAGTTTTCCCCTAGGCCGTTCTAGTTATTCGTTTCGAGCATCAGAACTGCGAAAATTTGGAGTTTTTCAAGCGTTTCTTACCTCAAAACTGCCATATCTCGCGAACGGATTGACCAATCCGCAAAGTTTCTGTTGCATCTGAAAGTAGAAACTAGCCCCATTACAACGGTATGAGCAGTTTTCCCCTAGGTCGTTTTGGTTATTCGTTTCGAGCATCAGAACTGCGAAAATTTGGAGTTTTTCAAGCGTTTCTTACCTCAAAACTGCCATATCTCGCGAACGGATTGACAAATCCGCAAAGTTTCTGTTGCATCTAAAAGTAGAAACTAGCCCCATTACAACGCTATGAGTAGTTTTCCCCTAGGCCGTTCTAGTTATTCGTTTCGAGCATCAGAATTGCGAAAATTTGGAGTTTCTCAAGCGTTTCTTACCTCAAAACTGCCATATCTCGCGAACGGATTGACAAATCCGCAAAGTTTCTGTTGCATCTAAAAGTAGAAACTAGCCCCATTACAACGCTATGAGTAGTTTTCCCCTAGGCCGTTCTAGTTATTCGTTTCGAGCATCAGAATTGCGAAAATTTGGAGTTTCTCAATCGTTTCTTACCTCAAAACTGCCATATCTCGCGAACGGATTGACCAATCCGCAAGGTTTCTGTTGCATCTGAAAGTAGAAACTCGCCCCATTACAACGGTATGAGTAGTTTTCCCCTAGGCCGTTCTAGTTATTCGTTTCGAGCATCAGAACTGCGAAAATTTGGAGTTTTTCAAGCGTTTCTTACCTCAAAACTGCCATATCTCGCGAACGGATTGACCAATCCGCAAAGTTTCTGTTGCATCCGAAAGTAGAAACTAGCCCCATTACAACGGTATGAGTAGTTTTCCCCTAGGCCGTTCTAGTTATTCGTTTCGAGCATCAGAACTGCAAAAATTTGGAGTTTTTCAAGCGTTTCTTACCTCAAAACTGCCATATCTCGCGAACGGATTGACCAATCCGCAAAGTTTCTGTTGCATCTGAAAGTAGAAACTAGCCCCATTACAACGGTATGAGTAGTTTTCCCCTAGGCCGTTTTGGTTATTCGTTTCGAGCATCAGAACTGCGAAAATTTGGAGTTTTTCAAGCGTTTCTTACCTCAAAACTGCCATATCTCGCGAACGGATTGACCAATCCGCAAAGTTTCTGTTGCATCTAAAAGTAGAAACTAGCCCCATTACAACGGTATGAGTAGTTTTCCCCTAGGCCGTTCTAGTTATTCGTTTCGAGCATCAGAATTGCGAAAATTTGGAGTTTCTCAATCGTTTCTTACCTCAAAACTGCCATATCTCGCGAACGGATTGACCAATCCGCAAGGTTTCTGTTGCATCTGAAAGTAGAAACTCGCCCCATTACAACGGTATGAGTAGTTTTCCCCTAGGCCGTTCTAGTTATTCGTTTCGAGCATCAGAACTGCGAAAATTTGGAGTTTCTCAAGCGTTTCTTACCTCAAAACTGCCATATCTCGCGAACGGATTGACCAATCCGCAAAGTTTCTGTTGCATCTGAAAGTAGAAACTAGCCCCATTACAACGGTATGAGTAGTTTTCCCCTAGGCCGTTTTGGTTATTCGTTTCGAGCATCAGAACTGCGAAAATTTGGAGTTTTTCAAGCGTTTCTTACCTCAAAACTGCCATATCTCGCGAACGGATTGACCAATCCGCAAAGTTTCCGTTGCATCTGAAAGTAGAAATTCGCCCCATTACAACGGTATGAGTAGTTTTCCCCTAGGCCGTTCTAGTTATTCGTTTCGAGCATCAGAACTGCGAAAATTTGGAGTTTCTCAAGCGTTTCTTACCTCAAAACTGCCATATCTCGCGAACGGATTGACCAATCCGCAAAGTTTCTGTTGCATCTGAAAGTAGAAACTAGCCCCATTACAACGGTATGAGCAGTTTTCCCCTAGGCCGTTTTGGTTATTCGTTTCGAGCATCAGAACTGCGAAAATTTGGAGTTTTTCAAGCGTTTCTTACCTCAAAACTGCCATATCTCGCGAACGGATTGTCCAATCCGCAAAGTTTCTGTTGCATCTGAAAGTAGAAACTAGCCCCATTACAACGGTATGAGTAGTTTTCCCCTGGGCCGTTCTAGTTATTCGTTTCGAGCATCAGAACTGCAAAAATTTGGAGTTTTTCAAGCGTTTCTTACCTCAAAACTGCCATATCTCGCGAACGGATTGACCAATCCGCAAAGTTTCTGTTGCATCTGAAAGTAGAAACTAGCCCCATTACAACGGTATGAGTAGTTTTCCCCTAGGCCGTTCTAGTTATTCGTTTCGAGCATCAGAACTGCGAAAATTTGGAGTTTCTCAAGCGTTTCTTACCTCAAAACTGCCATATCTCGCGAACGGATTGACCAATCCGCAAAGTTTCTGTTGCATCTGAAAGTAGAAACTAGCCCCATTACAACGGTATGAGTAGTTTTCCCCTAGGCCGTTTTGGTTATTCGTTTCGAGCATCAGAACTGCGAAAATTTGGAGTTTTTCAAGCGTTTCTTACCTCAAAACTGCCATATCTCGCGAACGGATTGACCAATCCGCAAAGTTTCCGTTGCATCTGAAAGTAGAAATTCGCCCCATTACAACGGTATGAGTAGTTTTCCCCTAGGCCGTTCTAGTTATTCGTTTCGAGCATCAGAACTGCGAAAATTTGGAGTTTCTCAAGCGTTTCTTACCTCAAAACTGCCATATCTCGCGAACGGATTGACCAATCCGCAAAGTTTCTGTTGCATCTGAAAGTAGAAACTAGCCCCATTACAACGGTATGAGCAGTTTTCCCCTAGGCCGTTTTGGTTATTCGTTTCGAGCATCAGAACTGCGAAAATTTGGAGTTTTTCAAGCGTTTCTTACCTCAAAACTGCCATATCTCGCGAACGGATTGTCCAATCCGCAAAGTTTCTGTTGCATCTGAAAGTAGAAACTAGCCCCATTACAACGGTATGAGTAGTTTTCCCCTGGGCCGTTCTAGTTATTCGTTTCGAGCATCAGAACTGCAAAAATTTGGAGTTTTTCAAGCGTTTCTTACCTCAAAACTGCCATATCTCGCGAACGGATTGACCAATCCGCAAAGTTTCTGTTGCATCTGAAAGTAGAAACTAGCCCCATTACAAAGGTATGAGTAGTTTTCCCCTAGGCCGTTTTGGTTATTCGTTTCGAGCATCAGAACTGCGAAAATTTGGAGTTTTTCGAGCGTTTCTTACCTCAAAACTGCCATATCTCGCGAACGGATTGACCAATCCGCAAAGTTTCTGTGCATCTGAAAGTAGAAACTAGCCCCATTACAACGGTATGAGTAGTTTTCCCCTAGGCCGTTTTGGTTATTCGTTTCGAGCATCAGAACTGCGAAAATTTGGAGTTTTTCAAGCGTTTCTTACCTCAAAACTGCCATATCTCGCGAACGGATTGACCAATCCGCAAAGTTTCCGTTGCATCTGAAAGTAGAAATTCGCCCCATTACAACGGTATGAGTAGTTTTCCCCTAGGCCGTTCTAGTTATTCGTTTCGAGCATCAGAACTGCGAAAATTTGGAGTTTTTCAAGCGTTTCTTACCTCAAAACTGCCATATCTCGCGAACGGATTGACCAATCCGCAAAGTTTCTGTTGCATCTGAAAGTAGAAACTAGCCCCATTACAACGGTATGAGTAGTTTTCCCCTAGGCCGTTCTAGTTATTCGTTTCGAGCATCAGAACTGCAAAAATTTGGAGTTTCTCAAGCGTTTCTTACCTCAAAACTGCCATATCTCGCGAACGGATTGACCAATCCGCAAAGTTTCTGTTGCATCTGAAAGTAGAAACTAGCCCCATTACAAAGGTATGAGTAGTTTTCCCCTAGGCCGTTTTGGTTATTCGTTTCGAGCATCAGAATTGCGAAAATTTGGAGTTTCTCAATCGTTTCTTACCTCAAAACTGCCATATCTCGCGAACGGATTGACCAATCCGCAAGGTTTCTGTTGCATCTGAAAGTAGAAACTCGCCCCATTACAACGGTATGAGTAGTTTTCCCCTAGGCCGTTCTAGTTATTCGTTTCGAGCATCAGAACTGCGAAAATTTGGAGTTTTTCAAGCGTTTCTTACCTCAAAACTGCCATATCTCGCGAACGGATTGACCAATCCGCAAAGTTTCTGTTGCATCTGAAAGTAGAAACTAGCCCCATTACAACGGTATGAGTAGTTTTCCCCTGGGCCGTTCTAGTTATTCGTTTCGAGCATCAGAACTGCAAAAATTTGGAGTTTTTCAAGCGTTTCTTACCTCAAAACTGCCATATCTAACGGATTGACCAATCCGCAAAGTTTCTGTTGCATCTGAAAGTAGAAACTAGCCCCATTACAACGGTATGAGTAGTGTTCCCCTAGGCCGTTCTAGTTATTCGTTTCGAGCATCAGAACTGCAAAAATTTGGAGTTTTTCAAGCGTTTCTTACCTCAAAACTGCCATATCTCGCGAACGGATTGACCAATCTGCAAAGTTTCTGTTGCATCTGAAAGTAGAAACTAGCCCCATTACAACGGTATGAGTAGTTTTCCCCTAGGCCGTTCTAGTTATTCGTTTCGAGCATCAGAATTGCGAAAATTTGGAGTTTTTCAATCGTTTCTTACCTCAAAACTGCCATATCTCGCGAACGGATTGACCAATCCGCAAAGTTTCTGTTGCATCTGAAAGTAGAAACTAGCCCCATTACAACGGTATGAGTAGTTTTCCCCTAGGCCGTTTTGGTTATTCGTTTCGAGCATCAGAACTGCGAAAATTTGGAGTTTTTCAAGCGTTTCTTACCTCAAAACTGCCATATCTCGCGAACGGATTGACCAATCCGCAAAGTTTCTGTTGCATCTGAAAGTAGAAACTAGCCCCATTACAACGGTATGAGTAGTGTTCCCCTAGGCCGTTCTAGTTATTCGTTTCGAGCATCAGAACTGCAAAAATTTGGAGTTTTTCAAGCGTTTCTTACCTCAAAACTGCCATATCTCGCGAACGGATTGACCAATCTGCAAAGTTTCTGTTGCATCTGAAAGTAGAAACTAGCCCCATTACAACGGTATGAGTAGTTTTCCCCTAGGCCGTTCTAGTTATTCGTTTCGAGCATCAGAATTGCGAAAATTTGGAGTTTTTCAATCGTTTCTTACCTCAAAACTGCCATATCTCGCGAACGGATTGACCAATCCGCAAAGTTTCTGTTGCATCTGAAAGTAGAAACTAGCCCCATTACAACGGTATGAGTAGTTTTCCCCTAGGCCGTTTTGGTTATTCGTTTCGAGCATCAGAACTGCGAAAATTTGGAGTTTTTCAAGCGTTTCTTACCTCAAAACTGCCATATCTCGCGAACGGATTGACCAATCCGCAAAGTTTCTGTTGCATCTGAAAGTAGAAACTAGCCCCATTACAACGGTATGAGTAGTTTTCCCTTAGGCCGTTTTGGTTATTCGTTTCGAGCATCAGAACTGCGAAAATTTGGAGTTTTTCAAGCGTTTCTTACCTCAAAACTGCCATATCTCGCGAACAGATTGACCAATCCGCAAAGTTTCTGTTGCATCTGAAAGTAGAAACTAGCCCCATTACAACGGTATGAGTAGTTTTCCCCTAGGCCGTTTTGGTTATTCGTTTCGAGCATCAGAACTGCGAAAATTTGGAGTTTTTCAAGCGTTTCTTACCTCAAAACTGCCATATCTCGCGAACGGATTGACCAATCCGCAAAGTTTCTGTTGCATCTGAAAGTAGAAATTCGCCCCATTACAACGGTATGAGTAGTTTTCCCCTAGGCCGTTCTAGTCATTCGTTTCGAGCATCAAAACTGCGAAAATTTGGAGTTTCTCAAGCGTTTCTTACCTCAAAACTGCCATATCTCGCGAACGGATTGACCAATCCGCATAGTTTCTGTTGCATCTGAAAGTAGAAATTCGCCCCATTACAACGGTATGAGTAGTTTTCCCCTAGGCCGTTCTAGTCATTCGTTTCGAGCATCAAAACTGCGAAAATTTGGAGTTTCTCAAGCGTTTCTTACCTCAAAACTGCCATATCTCGCGAACGGATTGACCAATCCGCATAGTTTCTGTTGCATCTGAAAGTAGAAACTAGCCCCATTACAACGGTATGAGTAGTTTTCCCCTAGGCCGTTTTGGTTATTCGTTTCGAGCATCAGAACTGCAAAAATTTGGAGTTTTTCAAGCGTTTCTTACCTCAAAACTGCCATATCTGGCGAACGGATTGACCAATCCGCAAAGTTTCTGTTGCATCTGAAAGTAGAAACTAGCCCCATTACAACGGTATGAGTAGTTTTCCCCTAGGCCGTTCTAGTTATTCGTTTCGAGCATCAGAATTGCGAAAATTTGGAGTTTTTCAATCGTTTCTTACCTCAAAACTGCCATATCTCGCGAACGGATTGACCAATCCGCAAAGTTTCTGTTGCATCTGAAAGTAGAAACTAGCCCCATTACAACGGTATGAGTAGTTTTCCCCTAGGCCGTTTTGGTTATTCGTTTCGAGCATCAGAACTGCGAAAATTTGGAGTTTTTCAAGCGTTTCTTACCTCAAAACTGCCATATCTCGCGAACGGATTGACCAATCCGCAAAGTTTCTGTTGCATCTGAAAGTAGAAACTAGCCCCATTACAACGGTATGAGTAGTGTTCCCCTAGGCCGTTCTAGTTATTCGTTTCGAGCATCAGAACTGCAAAAATTTGGAGTTTTTCAAGCGTTTCTTACCTCAAAACTGCCATATCTCGCGAACGGATTGACCAATCTGCAAAGTTTCTGTTGCATCTGAAAGTAGAAACTAGCCCCATTACAACGGTATGAGTAGTTTTCCCCTAGGCCGTTCTAGTTATTCGTTTCGAGCATCAGAATTGCGAAAATTTGGAGTTTTTCAATCGTTTCTTACCTCAAAACTGCCATATCTCGCGAACGGATTGACCAATCCGCAAAGTTTCTGTTGCATCTGAAAGTAGAAACTAGCCCCATTACAACGGTATGAGTAGTTTTCCCCTAGGCCGTTTTGGTTATTCGTTTCGAGCATCAGAACTGCGAAAATTTGGAGTTTTTCAAGCGTTTCTTACCTCAAAACTGCCATATCTCGCGAACGGATTGACCAATCCGCAAAGTTTCTGTTGCATCTGAAAGTAGAAACTAGCCCCATTACAACGGTATGAGTAGTTTTCCCTTAGGCCGTTTTGGTTATTCGTTTCGAGCATCAGAACTGCGAAAATTTGGAGTTTTTCAAGCGTTTCTTACCTCAAAACTGCCATATCTCGCGAACAGATTGACCAATCCGCAAAGTTTCTGTTGCATCTGAAAGTAGAAACTAGCCCCATTACAACGGTATGAGTAGTTTTCCCCTAGGCCGTTTTGGTTATTCGTTTCGAGCATCAGAACTGCGAAAATTTGGAGTTTTTCAAGCGTTTCTTACCTCAAAACTGCCATATCTCGCGAACGGATTGACCAATCCGCAAAGTTTCTGTTGCATCTGAAAGTAGAAATTCGCCCCATTACAACGGTATGAGTAGTTTTCCCCTAGGCCGTTCTAGTCATTCGTTTCGAGCATCAAAACTGCGAAAATTTGGAGTTTCTCAAGCGTTTCTTACCTCAAAACTGCCATATCTCGCGAACGGATTGACCAATCCGCATAGTTTCTGTTGCATCTGAAAGTAGAAATTCGCCCCATTACAACGGTATGAGTAGTTTTCCCCTAGGCCGTTCTAGTCATTCGTTTCGAGCATCAAAACTGCGAAAATTTGGAGTTTCTCAAGCGTTTCTTACCTCAAAACTGCCATATCTCGCGAACGGATTGACCAATCCGCATAGTTTCTGTTGCATCTGAAAGTAGAAACTAGCCCCATTACAACGGTATGAGTAGTTTTCCCCTAGGCCGTTTTGGTTATTCGTTTCGAGCATCAGAACTGCAAAAATTTGGAGTTTTTCAAGCGTTTCATACCTCAAAACTGCCATATCTCGCGAACGGATTGACCAATCCGCAAAGTTTCTGTTGCATCTAAAAGTAGAAACTAGCCCCATTACAACGGTATGTGTAGTTTTCCCCTAGGCCGTTCTAGTTATTCGTTTCGAGCATCAGAACTGCAAAAATTTGGAGTTTTTCAAGCGTTTCTTACCTCAAAACTGCCATATCTCGCGAACGGATTGACCAATCCGCAAAGTTTCTGTTGCATCTGAAAGTAGAAACTAGCCCCATTACAACGGTATGAGTAGTATTCCCCTAGGCCGTTCTAGTTATTCGTTTCGAGCATCAGAACTGCGAAAATTTGGAGTTTTTCAAGCGTTTCTTACCTCAAAACTGCCATATCTCGCGAACGGATTGACCAATCCGCAAAGTTTCTGTTGCATCTGAAAGTAGAAACTAGCCCCATTACAACGGTATGAGTAGTTTTCCCTTAGGCCGTTTTGGTTATTCGTTTCGAGCATCAGAACTGCGAAAATTTGGAGTTTTTCAAGCGTTTCTTACCTCAAAACTGCCATATCTCGCGAACGGATTGACCAATCCGCAAAGTTTCTGTTGCATCTGAAAGTAGAAACTAGCCCCATTACAACGGTATGAGTAGTTTTCCCCTAGGCCGTTTTGGTTATTCGTTTCGAGCATCAGAACTGCGAAAATTTGGAGTTTTTCAAGCGTTTCTTACCTCAAAACTGCCATATCTCGCGAACGGATTGACCAATCCGCAAAGTTTCTGTTGCATCTGAAAGTAGAAATTCGCCCCATTACAACGGTATGAGTAGTTTTCCCCTAGGCCGTTCTAGTCATTCGTTTCGAGCATCAAAACTGCGAAAATTTGGAGTTTCTCAAGCGTTTCTTACCTCAAAACTGCCATATCTCGCGAACGGATTGACCAATCCGCAAAGTTTCTGTTGCATCTGAAAGTAGAAACTAGCCCCATTACAACGGTATGAGTAGTTTTCCCCTAGGCCGTTTTGGTTATTCGTTTCGAGCATCAGAACTGCGAAAATTTGGAGTTTTTCAAGCGTTTCTTACCTCAAAACTGCCATATCTCGCGAACGGATTGACCAATCCGCAAAGTTTCTGTTGCATCTGAAAGTAGAAATTCGCCCCATTACAACGGTATGAGTAGTTTTCCCCTAGGCCGTTCTAGTCATTCGTTTCGAGCATCAAAACTGCGAAAATTTGGAGTTTCTCAAGCGTTTCTTACCTCAAAACTGCCATATCTCGCGAACGGATTGACCAATCCGCATAGTTTCTGTTGCATCTGAAAGTAGAAACTAGCCCCATTACAACGGTATGAGTAGTTTTCCCCTAGGCCGTTTTGGTTATTCGTTTCGAGCATCAGAACTGCGAAAATTTGGAGTTTTTCAAGCGTTTCTTACCTCAAAACTGCCATATCTCGCGAACGGATTGACCAATCCGCAAAGTTTCTGTTGCATCTGAAAGTAGAAACTAGCCCCATTACAACGGTATGAGTAGTGTTCCCCTAGGCCGTTCTAGTTATTCGTTTCGAGCATCAGAACTGCAAAAATTTGGAGTTTTTCAAGCGTTTCTTACCTCAAAACTGCCATATCTCGCGAACGGATTGACCAATCTGCAAAGTTTCTGTTGCATCTGAAAGTAGAAACTAGCCCCATTACAACGGTATGAGTAGTTTTCCCCTAGGCCGTTCTAGTTATTCGTTTCGAGCATCAGAACTGCAAAAATTTGGAGTTTTTCAAGCGTTTCATACCTCAAAACTGCCATATCTCGCGAACGGATTGACCAATCCGCAAAGTTTCTGTTGCATCTAAAAGTAGAAACTAGCCCCATTACAACGGTATGTGTAGTTTTCCCCTAGGCCGTTCTAGTTATTCGTTTCGAGCATCAGAACTGCGAAAATTTGGAGTTTCTCAAGCGTTTCTTACCTCAAAACTGCCATATCTCGCGAACGGATTGACCAATCCGCAAAGTTTCTGTTGCATCTGAAAGTAGAAACTAGCCCCATTACAACGGTACGAGTAGTTTTCCCCTAGGCCGTTCTAGTTATTCGTTTCGAGCATCAGAACTGCGAAAATTTGGAGTTTCTCAAGCGTTTCTTACCTCAAAACTGCCATATCTCGCGAACGGATTGACCAATCCGCAAAGTTTCTGTTGCATCTGAAAGTAGAAACTAGCCCCATTACAACGGTATGAGTAGTTTTCCCTTAGGCCGTTTTGGTTATTCGTTTCGAGCATCAGAACTGCGAAAATTTGGAGTTTTTCAAGCGTTTCTTACCTCAAAACTGCCATATCTCGCGAACGGATTGACCAATCTGCAAAGTTTCTGTTGCATCTGAAAGTAGAAACTAGCCCCATTACAACGCTATGAGTAGTTTTCCCCTAGGCCGTTTTGGTTATTCGTTTCGAGCATCAGAACTGCGAAAATTTGGAGTTTCTCAAGCGTTTCTTACCTCAAAACTGCCATATCTCGCGAACGGATTGACCAATCCGCAAAGTTTCTGTTGCATCTGAAAGTAGAAATTCGCCCCATTACAACGGTATGAGTAGTTTTCCCCTAGGCCGTTCTAGTCATTCGTTTCGAGCATCAGAACTGCGAAAATTTGGAGTTTCTCAAGCGTTTCTTACCTCAAAACTGCCATATCTCGCGAACGGATTGACCAATCCGCAAAGTTTCTGTTGCATCTGAAAGTAGAAACTAGCCCCATTACAACGGTATGAGTAGTTTTCCCCTAGGCCGTTTTGGTTATTCGTTTCGAGCATTAGAACTGCGAAAATTTGGAGTTTTTCAAGCGTTTCTTACCTCAAAACTGCCATATCTCGCGAACGGATTGACCAATCCGCAAAGTTTCTGTTGCATCTGAAAGTAGAAACTAGCCCCATTACAACGGTATGAGTAGTTTTCCCCTAGGCCGTTCTAGTTATTCGTTTCGAGCATCAGAACTGCGAAAATTTGGAGTTTCTCAAGCGTTTCTTACCTCAAAACTGCCATATCTCGCGAACGGATTGACCAATCCGCAAAGTTTCTGTTGCATCTGAAAGTAGCGACTAGCCCCATTACAAAGGTATGAGTAGTTTTCCCCTAGGCCGTTTTGGTTATTCGTTTCGAGTATCAGAACTGCGAAAATTTGGAGTTTCTCAAGCGTTTCTTACTTCAAAACTGCCATATCTCGCGAACGGATTGACCAATCCGCAAAGTTTCTGTTGCATCTGAAAGTAGAAACTAGCCCCATTACAACGGTATGAGTAGTTTTCCCCTAGGCCGTTTTGGTTATTCGTTTCGAGCATCAGAACTGCGAAAATTTGGAGTTTTTTAAGCGTTTCTTACCTCAAAACTGCCATATCTCGCGAACGGATTGACCAATCCGCAAAGTTTCTGTTGCATCTGAAAGTAGAAACTAGCCCCAATACAACGGTATGAGTAGTTTTCCCCTAGGCCGTTTTGGTTATTCGTTTCGAGCATCAGAACTGCGAAAATTTGGAGTTTTTTCAAGCGTTTCTTACCTCAAAACTGCCATATCTCGCGAACGGATTGACCAATCCGCAAAGTTTCTGTTGCATCTGAAAGTAGAAATTCGCCCCATTACAACGGTATGAGTAGTTTTCCCCTAGGCCGTTCTAGTCATTCGTTTCGAGCATCAAAACTGCGAAAATTTGGAGTTTCTCAAGCGTTTCTTACCTCAAAACTGCCATATCTCGCGAACGGATTGACCAATCCGCAAAGTTTCTATTGCATCTGAAAGTAGAAACTAGCCCCATTACAACGGTATGAGTAGTTTTCCCCTAGGCCGTTTTGGTTATTCGTTTCGAGCATCAGAACTGCGAAAATTTGGAGTTTTTCAAGCGTTTCTTACCTCAAAACTGCCATATCTCGCGAACGGATTGACCAATCCGCAAAGTTTCTGTTGCATCTGAAAGTAGAAACTAGCCCCATTACAACGGTATGAGTAGTGTTCCCCTAGGCCGTTCTAGTTATTCGTTTCGAGCATCAGAACTGCAAAAATTTGGAGTTTTTCAAGCGTTTCTTACCTCAAAACTGCCATATCTCGCGAACGGATTGACCAATCTGCAAAGTTTCTGTTGCATCTGAAAGTAGAAACTAGCCCCATTACAACGGTATGAGTAGTTTTCCCCTAGGCCGTTCTAGTTATTCGTTTCGAGCATCAGAACTGCAAAAATTTGGAGTTTTTCAAGCGTTTCATACCTCAAAACTGCCATATCTCGCGAACGGATTGACCAATCCGCAAAGTTTCTGTTGCATCTAAAAGTAGAAACTAGCCCCATTACAACGGTATGAGTAGTTTTCCCCTAGGCCGTTCTAGTTATTCGTTTCGAGCATCAGAACTGCAAAAATTTGGAGTTTTTCAGGCGTTTCTTACCTCAAAACTGCCATATCTCGCGAACGGATTGACCAATCCGCAAAGTTTCTGTTGCATCTGAAAGTAGAAACTAGCCCCATTACAACGGTATGAGTAGTTTTCCCCTAGGCCGTTCTAGTTATTCGTTTCGAGCATCAGAATTGCGTAAATTTGGAGTTTCTCAATCGTTTCTTACCTCAAAACTGCCATATCTCGCGAACGGATTGACCAATCCGCAAAGTTTCTGTTGCATCTGAAAGTAGAAACTAGCCCCATTACAACGGTATGAGTAGTTTTCCCCTAGGCCGTTTTGGTTATTCGTTTCGAGCATCAGAACTGCGAAAATTTGGAGTTTTTCAAGCGTTTCTTACCTCAAAACTGCCATATCTCGCGAACGGATTGACCAATCCGCAAAGTTTCTGTTGCATCTGAAAGTAGAAATTCGCCCCATTACAACGGTATGAGTAGTTTTCCCCTAGGCCGTTCTAGTTATTCGTTTCGAGCATCAGAACTGCGAAAATTTGGAGTTTCTCAAGCGTTTCTTACCTCAAAACTGCCATATCTCGCGAACGGATTGACCAATCCGCAAAGTTTCTGTTGCATCTGAAAGTAGAAACTAGCCCCATTACAACGGTATGAGTAGTTTTCCCCTAGGCCGTTCTAGTCATTCGTTTCGAGCATCAAAACTGCGAAAATTTGGAGTTTCTCAAGCGTTTCTTACCTCAAAACTGCCATATCTCGCGAACGGATTGACCAATCCGCAAAGTTTCTATTGCATCTGAAAGTAGAAACTAGCCCCATTACAACGGTATGAGTAGTTTTCCCCTAGGCCGTTTTGGTTATTCGTTTCGAGCATCAGAACTGCGAAAATTTGGAGTTTTTCAAGCGTTTCTTACCTCAAAACTGCCATATCTCGCGAACGGATTGACCAATCCGCAAAGTTTCTGTTGCATCTGAAAGTAGAAACTAGCCCCATTACAACGGTATGAGTAGTGTTCCCCTAGGCCGTTCTAGTTATTCGTTTCGAGCATCAGAACTGCAAAAATTTGGAGTTTTTCAAGCGTTTCTTACCTCAAAACTGCCATATCTCGCGAACGGATTGACCAATCTGCAAAGTTTCTGTTGCATCTGAAAGTAGAAACTAGCCCCATTACAACGGTATGAGTAGTTTTCCCCTAGGCCGTTCTAGTTATTCGTTTCGAGCATCAGAACTGCAAAAATTTGGAGTTTTTCAAGCGTTTCATACCTCAAAACTGCCATATCTCGCGAACGGATTGACCAATCCGCAAAGTTTCTGTTGCATCTAAAAGTAGAAACTAGCCCCATTACAACGGTATGAGTAGTTTTCCCCTAGGCCGTTCTAGTTATTCGTTTCGAGCATCAGAACTGCAAAAATTTGGAGTTTTTCAGGCGTTTCTTACCTCAAAACTGCCATATCTCGCGAACGGATTGACCAATCCGCAAAGTTTCTGTTGCATCTGAAAGTAGAAACTAGCCCCATTACAACGGTATGAGTAGTTTTCCCCTAGGCCGTTCTAGTTATTCGTTTCGAGCATCAGAATTGCGAAAATTTGGAGTTTCTCAATCGTTTCTTACCTCAAAACTGCCATATCTCGCGAACGGATTGACCAATCCGCAAAGTTTCTGTTGCATCTGAAAGTAGAAACTAGCCCCATTACAACGGTATGAGTAGTTTTCCCCTAGGCCGTTTTGGTTATTCGTTTCGAGCATCAGAACTGCGAAAATTTGGAGTTTTTCAAGCGTTTCTTACCTCAAAACTGCCATATCTCGCGAACGGATTGACCAATCCGCAAAGTTTCTGTTGCATCTGAAAGTAGAAATTCGCCCCATTACAACGGTATGAGTAGTTTTCCCCTAGGCCGTTCTAGTTATTCGTTTCGAGCATCAGAACTGCGAAAATTTGGAGTTTCTCAAGCGTTTCTTACCTCAAAACTGCCATATCTCGCGAACGGATTGACCAATCCGCAAAGTTTCTGTTGCATCTGAAAGTAGAAACTAGCCCCATTACAACGGTATGAGTAGTTTTCCCCTAGGCCGTTCTAGTTATTCGTTTCGAGCATCAGAACTGCGAAAATTTGGAGTTTCTCAAGCGTTTCTTACCTCAAAACTGCCATATCTCGCGAACGGATTGACCAATCCGCAAAGTTTCTGTTGCATCTGAAAGTAGAAACTAGCCCCATTACAACGGTATGAGTAGTTTTCCCCTAGGCCGTTCTAGTTATTCGTTTCGAGCATCAGAACTGCGAAAATTTGGAGTTTCTCAAGCGTTTCTTACCTCAAAACTGCCATATCTCGCGAACGGATTGACCAATCCGCAAAGTTTCTGTTGCATCTGAAAGTAGAAACTAGCCCCATTACAACGGTATGAGTAGTTTTCCCTTAGGCCGTTTTGGTTATTCGTTTCGAGCATCAGAACTGCGAAAATTTGGAGTTTTTCAAGCGTTTCTTACCTCAAAACTGCCATATCTCGCGAACGGATTGACCAATCTGCAAAGTTTCTGTTGCATCTGAAAGTAGAAACTAGCCCCATTACAACGGTATGAGTAGTTTTCCCCTAGGCCGTTCTAGTTATTCGTTTCGAGCATCAGAACTGCGAAAATTTGGAGTTTCTCAAGCGTTTCTTACCTCAAAACTGCCATATCTCGCGAACGGATTGACCAATCCGCAAAGTTTCTGTTGCATCTGAAAGTAGAAACTAGCCCCATTACAACGGTATGAGTAGTTTTCCCTTAGGCCGTTTTGGTTATTCGTTTCGAGCATCAGAACTGCGAAAATTTGGAGTTTTTCAAGCGTTTCTTACCTCAAAACTGCCATATCTCGCGAACGGATTGACCAATCTGCAAAGTTTCTGTTGCATCTGAAAGTAGAAACTAGCCCCATTACAACGCTATGAGTAGTTTTCCCCTAGGCCGTTTTGGTTATTCGTTTCGAGCATCAGAACTGCGAAAATTTGGAGTTTCTCAAGCGTTTCTTACCTCAAAACTGCCATATCTCGCGAACGGATTGACCAATCCGTAAAGTTTCTGTTGCATCTGAAAGTAGAAACTAGCCCCATTACAACGGTATGAGTAGTTTTCCCCTAGGCCGTTCTAGTCATTCGTTTCGAGCATCAGAACTGCGAAAATTTGGAGTTTCTCAAGCGTTTCTTACCTCAAAACTGCCATATCTCGCGAACGGATTGACCAATCCGCAAAGTTTCTGTTGCATCTGAAAGTAGCGACTAGCCCCATTACAAAGGTATGAGTAGTTTTCCCCTAGGCCGTTTTGGTTATTCGTTTCGAGTATCAGAACTGCGAAAATTTGGAGTTTTTCAAGCGTTTCTTACCTCAAAACTGCCATATCTCGCGAACGGATTGACCAATCCGCAAAGTTTCTGTTGCATCTGAAAGTAGAAACTAGCCCCATTACAACGGTATGAGTAGTATTCCCCTAGGCCGTTCTAGTTATTCGTTTCGAGCATCAGAACTGCGAAAATTTGGAGTTTCTCAAGCGTTTCTTACTTCAAAACTGCCATATCTCGCGAACGGATTGACCAATCCGCAAAGTTTCTATTGCATCTGAAAGTAGAAACTAGCCCCATTACAACGGTATGAGTAGTTTTCCCCTAGGCCGTTTTGGTTATTCGTTTCGAGCATCAGAACTGCGAAAATTTGGAGTTTTTCAAGCGTTTCTTACCTCAAAACTGCCATATCTCGCGAACGGATTGACCAATCCGCAAAGTTTCTGTTGCATCTGAAAGTAGAAACTAGCCCCATTACAACGGTATGAGTAGTGTTCCCCTAGGCCGTTCTAGTTATTCGTTTCGAGCATCAGAACTGCAAAAATTTGGAGTTTTTCAAGCGTTTCTTACCTCAAAACTGCCATATCTCGCGAACGGATTGACCAATCTGCAAAGTTTCTGTTGCATCTGAAAGTAGAAACTAGCCCCATTACAACGGTATGAGTAGTTTTCCCCTAGGCCGTTCTAGTTATTCGTTTCGAGCATCAGAACTGCAAAAATTTGGAGTTTTTCAAGCGTTTCATACCTCAAAACTGCCATATCTCGCGAACGGATTGACCAATCCGCAAAGTTTCTGTTGCATCTAAAAGTAGAAACTAGCCCCATTACAACGGTATGAGTAGTTTTCCCCTAGGCCGTTCTAGTTATTCGTTTCGAGCATCAGAACTGCAAAAATTTGGAGTTTTTCAAGCGTTTCATACATCAAAACTGCCATATCTCGCGAACGGATTGACCAATCCGCAAAGTTTCTGTTGCATCTAAAAGTAGAAACTAGCCCCATTACAACGGTATGAGTAGTTTTCCCCTAGGCCGTTCTAGTTATTCGTTTCGAGCATCAGAACTGCAAAAATTTGGAGTTTTTCAGGCGTTTCTTACCTCAAAACTGCCATATCTCGCGAACGGATTGACCAATCCGCAAAGTTTCTGTTGCATCTGAAAGTAGAAACTAGCCCCATTACAACGGTATGAGTAGTTTTCCCCTAGGCCGTTCTAGTTATTCGTTTCGAGCATCAGAATTGCGAAAATTTGGAGTTTCTCAATCGTTTCTTACCTCAAAACTGCCATATCTCGCGAACGGATTGACCAATCCGCAAAGTTTCTGTTGCATCTGAAAGTAGAAACTAGCCCCATTACAACGGTATGAGTAGTTTTCCCCTAGGCCGTTTTGGTTATTCGTTTCGAGCATCAGAACTGCGAAAATTTGGAGTTTTTCAAGCGTTTCTTACCTCAAAACTGCCATATCTCGCGAACGGATTGACCAATCCGCAAAGTTTCTGTTGCATCTGAAAGTAGAAATTCGCCCCATTACAACGGTATGAGTAGTTTTCCCCTAGGCCGTTCTAGTTATTCGTTTCGAGCATCAGAACTGCGAAAATTTGGAGTTTCTCAAGCGTTTCTTACCTCAAAACTGCCATATCTCGCGAACGGATTGACCAATCCGCAAAGTTTCTGTTGCATCTGAAAGTAGAAACTAGCCCCATTACAACGGTATGAGTAGTTTTCCCCTAGGCCGTTCTAGTTATTCGTTTCGAGCATCAGAACTGCGAAAATTTGGAGTTTCTCAAGCGTTTCTTACCTCAAAACTGCCATATCTCGCGAACGGATTGACCAATCCGCAAAGTTTCTGTTGCATCTGAAAGTAGAAACTAGCCCCATTACAACGGTATGAGTAGTTTTCCCCTAGGCCGTTCTAGTTATTCGTTTCGAGCATCAGAACTGCGAAAATTTGGAGTTTCTCAAGCGTTTCTTACCTCAAAACTGCCATATCTCGCGAACGGATTGACCAATCCGCAAAGTTTCTGTTGCATCTGAAAGTAGAAACTAGCCCCATTACAACGGTATGAGTAGTTTTCCCTTAGGCCGTTTTGGTTATTCGTTTCGAGCATCAGAACTGCGAAAATTTGGAGTTTTTCAAGCGTTTCTTACCTCAAAACTGCCATATCTCGCGAACGGATTGACCAATCTGCAAAGTTTCTGTTGCATCTGAAAGTAGAAACTAGCCCCATTACAACGGTATGAGTAGTTTTCCCCTAGGCCGTTCTAGTTATTCGTTTCGAGCATCAGAACTGCGAAAATTTGGAGTTTCTCAAGCGTTTCTTACCTCAAAACTGCCATATCTCGCGAACGGATTGACCAATCCGCAAAGTTTCTGTTGCATCTGAAAGTAGAAACTAGCCCCATTACAACGGTATGAGTAGTTTTCCCTTAGGCCGTTTTGGTTATTCGTTTCGAGCATCAGAACTGCGAAAATTTGGAGTTTTTCAAGCGTTTCTTACCTCAAAACTGCCATATCTCGCGAACGGATTGACCAATCTGCAAAGTTTCTGTTGCATCTGAAAGTAGAAACTAGCCCCATTACAACGCTATGAGTAGTTTTCCCCTAGGCCGTTTTGGTTATTCGTTTCGAGCATCAGAACTGCGAAAATTTGGAGTTTCTCAAGCGTTTCTTACCTCAAAACTGCCATATCTCGCGAACGGATTGACCAATCCGCAAAGTTTCTGTTGCATCTGAAAGTAGAAATTCGCCCCATTACAACGGTATGAGTAGTTTTCCCCTAGGCCGTTCTAGTCATTCGTTTCGAGCATCAGAACTGCGAAAATTTGGAGTTTCTCAAGCGTTTCTTACCTCTAAACTGCCATATCTCGCGAACGGATTGACCAATCCGCAAAGTTTCTGTTGCATCTGAAAGTAGAAACTAGCCCCATTACAACGGTATGAGTAGTTTTCCCCTAGGCCGTTTTGGTTATTCGTTTCGAGCATCAGAACTGCGAAAATTTGGAGTTTTTCAAGCGTTTCTTACCTCAAAACTGCCATATCTCGCGAACGGATTGACCAATCCGCAAAGTTTCTGTTGCATCTGAAAGTAGAAACTAGCCCCATTACAACGGTATGAGTAGTTTTCCCCTAGGCCGTTCTAGTTATTCGTTTCGAGCATCAGAACTGCGAAAATTTGGAGTTTCTCAAGCGTTTCTTACCTCAAAACTGCCATATCTCGCGAACGGATTGACCAATCCGCAAAGTTTCTGTTGCATCTGAAAGTAGCGACTAGCCCCATTACAAAGGTATGAGTAGTTTTCCCCTAGGCCGTTTTGGTTATTCGTTTCGAGTATCAGAACTGCGAAAATTTGGAGTTTTTCAAGCGTTTCTTACCTCAAAACTGCCATATCTCGCGAACGGATTGACCAATCCGCAAAGTTTCTGTTGCATCTGAAAGTAGAAACTAGCCCCATTACAACGGTATGAGTAGTATTCCCCTAGGCCGTTCTAGTTATTCGTTTCGAGCATCAGAACTGCGAAAATTTGGAGTTTCTCAAGCGTTTCTTACTTCAAAACTGCCATATCTCGCGAACGGATTGACCAATCCGCAAAGTTTCTGTTGCATCTGAAAGTAGAAACTAGCCCCATTACAACGGTATGAGTAGTTTTCCCCTAGGCCGTTTTGGTTATTCGTTTCGAGCATCAGAACTGCGAAAATTTGGAGTTTTTCAAGCGTTTCTTACCTCAAAACTGCCATATCTCGCGAACGGATTGACCAATCCGCAAAGTTTCTGTTGCATCTGAAAGTAGAAACTAGCCCCAATACAACGGTATGAGTAGTTTTCCCCTAGGCCGTTTTGGTTATTCGTTTCGAGCATCAGAACTGCGAAAATTTGGAGTTTTTCAAGCGTTTCTTACCTCAAAACTGCCATATCTCGCGAACGGATTGACCAATCCGCAAAGTTTCTGTTGCATCTGAAAGTAGAAACTAGCCCCATTACAACGGTATGAGTAGTTTTCCCTTAGGCCGTTTTGGTTATTCGTTTCGAGCATCAGAACTGCGAAAATTTGGAGTTTTTCAAGCGTTTCTTACCTCAAAACTGCCATATCTCGCGAACGGATTGACCAATCCGCAAAGTTTCTGTTGCATCTGAAAGTAGAAACTAGCCCCATTACAACGGTATGAGTAGTTTTCCCCTAGGCCGTTTTGGTTATTCGTTTCGAGCATCAGAACTGCGAAAATTTGGAGTTTTTCAAGCGTTTCTTACCTCAAAACTGCCATATCTCGCGAACGGATTGACCAATCCGCAAAGTTTCTGTTGCATCTGAAAGTAGAAATTCGCCCCATTACAACGGTATGAGTAGTTTTCCCCTAGGCCGTTCTAGTCATTCGTTTCGAGCATCAAAACTGCGAAAATTTGGAGTTTCTCAAGCGTTTCTTACCTCAAAACTGCCATATCTCGCGAACGGATTGACCAATCCGCAAAGTTTCTATTGCATCTGAAAGTAGAAACTAGCCCCATTACAACGGTATGAGTAGTTTTCCCCTAGGCCGTTTTGGTTATTCGTTTCGAGCATCAGAACTGCGAAAATTTGGAGTTTTTCAAGCGTTTCTTACCTCAAAACTGCCATATCTCGCGAACGGATTGACCAATCCGCAAAGTTTCTGTTGCATCTGAAAGTAGAAACTAGCCCCATTACAACGGTATGAGTAGTGTTCCCCTAGGCCGTTCTAGTTATTCGTTTCGAGCATCAGAACTGCAAAAATTTGGAGTTTTTCAGGCGTTTCTTACCTCAAAACTGCCATATCTCGCGAACGGATTGACCAATCCGCAAAGTTTCTGTTGCATCTGAAAGTAGAAACTAGCCCCATTACAACGGTATGAGTAGTTTTCCCCTAGGCCGTTCTAGTTATTCGTTTCGAGCATCAGAATTGCGAAAATTTGGAGTTTCTCAATCGTTTCTTACCTCAAAACTGCCATATCTCGCGAACGGATTGACCAATCCGCAAAGTTTCTGTTGCATCTGAAAGTAGAAACTAGCCCCATTACAACGGTATGAGTAGTTTTCCCCTAGGCCGTTTTGGTTATTCGTTTCGAGCATCAGAACTGCGAAAATTTGGAGTTTTTCAAGCGTTTCTTACCTCAAAACTGCCATATCTCGCGAACGGATTGACCAATCCGCAAAGTTTCTGTTGCATCTGAAAGTAGAAATTCGCCCCATTACAACGGTATGAGTAGTTTTCCCCTAGGCCGTTCTAGTTATTCGTTTCGAGCATCAGAACTGCGAAAATTTGGAGTTTCTCAAGCGTTTCTTACCTCAAAACTGCCATATCTCGCGAACGGATTGACCAATCCGCAAAGTTTCTGTTGCATCTGAAAGTAGAAACTAGCCCCATTACAACGGTATGAGTAGTTTTCCCCTAGGCCGTTCTAGTTATTCGTTTCGAGCATCAGAACTGCAAAAATTTGGAGTTTCTCAAGCGTTTCTTACCTCAAAACTGCCATATCTCGCGAACGGATTGACCAATCCGCAAAGTTTCTGTTGCATCTGAAAGTAGAAACTAGCCCCATTACAACGGTATGAGTAGTTTTCCCCTAGGCCGTTCTAGTTATTCGTTTCGAGCATCAGAACTGCGAAAATTTGGAGTTTCTCAAGCGTTTCTTACCTCAAAACTGCCATATCTCGCGAACGGATTGACCAATCCGCAAAGTTTCTGTTGCATCTGAAAGTAGAAACTAGCCCCATTACAACGGTATGAGTAGTTTTCCCTTAGGCCGTTTTGGTTATTCGTTTCGAGCATCAGAACTGCGAAAATTTGGAGTTTTTCAAGCGTTTCTTACCTCAAAACTGCCATATCTCGCGAACGGATTGACCAATCTGCAAAGTTTCTGTTGCATCTGAAAGTAGAAACTAGCCCCATTACAACGGTATGAGTAGTTTTCCCCTAGGCCGTTTTGGTTATTCGTTTCGAGCATCAGAACTGCGAAAATTTGGAGTTTCTCAAGCGTTTCTTACCTCAAAACTGCCATATCTCGCGAACGGATTGACCAATCCGCAAAGTTTCTGTTGCATCTGAAAGTAGAAACTAGCCCCATTACAACGGTATGAGTAGTTTTCCCCTAGGCCGTTTTGGTTATTCGTTTCGAGCATCAGAACTGCGAAAATTTGGAGTTTTTCAAGCGTTTCTTACCTCAAAACTGCCATATCTCGCGAACGGATTGACCAATCCGCAAAGTTTCTGTTGCATCCGAAAGTAGAAACTAGCCCCATTACAACGGTATGAGTAGTTTTCCCCTAGGCCGTTCTGGTTATTCGTTTCGAGCATCAGAACTGCGAAAATTTGGAGTTTCTCAATCGTTTCTTACCTCAAAACTGCCATATCTCGCGAACGGATTGACCAATCCGCAAAGTTTCTGTTGCATCTGAAAGTAGAAACTCGCCCCATTACAACGGTATGAGTAGTTTTCCCCTAGGCCGTTCTAGTTATTCGTTTCGAGCATCAGAACTGCGAAAATTTGGAGTTTCTCAAGCGATTCTTACCTCAAAACTGCCATATCTCGCGAACGGATTAACCAATCCGCAAAGTTTCTGTTGCATCTGAAAGTAGAAACTAGCCCCATTACAACGGTATGAGTAGTTTTCCCCTAGGCCGTTTTGGTTATTCGTTTCGAGCATCAGAACTGCGAAAATTTGGAGTTTTTCAAGCGTTTCTTACCTCAAAACTGCCATATCTCGCGAACGGATTGACCAATCTGCAAACTTTCTGTTGCATCTGAAAGTAGAAACTAGCCCCATTAAAACGGTATGAGTAGTTTTCCCCTAGGCCGTTTTGGTTATTCGTTTCGAGCATCAGAACTGCGAAAATTTGGAATTTCTCAAGCGTTTCTTACCTCAAAACTGCCATATCTCGCGAACGGATTGACCAATCCGCAAAGTTTCTGTTGCATCTGAAAGTAGAAACTCGCCCCATTACAACGGTATGAGTAGTTTTCCCCTAGGCCGTTCTAGTTATTCGTTTCGAGCATCAGAAATGCGAAAATTTGGAGTTTCTCAAGCGTTTCTTACCTCAAAACTGCCATTACTCGCGAACGGATTGACCAATCCGCAAAGTTTCTGTTGCATCTGAAAGTAGAAACTAGCCCCATTACAACGCTATGAGTAGTTTTCCCCTAGGCCGTTTTGGTTATTCGTTTCGAGCATCAGAACTGCGAAAATTTGGAGTTTTTCAAGCGTTTCTTACCTCAAAACTGCCATATCTCGCGAACGGATTGACCAATCCGCAAAGTTTCTGTTGCATCTGAAAGTAGAAACTCGCCCCATTACAACGGTATGAGTAGTTTTCCCCTAGGCCGTTCTAGTTATTCGTTTCGAGCATCAGAACTGCGAAAATTTGGAGTTTTTCAAGCGTTTCTTACCTCAAAACTGCCATATCTCGCGAACGGATTGACCAATCCGCAAAGTTTCTGTTGCATCTGAAAGTAGAAACTAGCCCCATTACAACGGTATGAGTAGTTTTCCCCTAGGCCGTTCTAGTTATTCGTTTCGAGCATCAGAACTGCAAAAATTTGGAGTTTTTCAAGCGTTTCTTACCTCAAAACTGCCATATCTCGCGAACGGATTGACCAATCTGCAAAGTTTCTGTTGCATCTGAAAGTAGAAACTAGCCCCATTACAACGGTATGAGTAGTTTTCCCCTAGGCCGTTCTAGTTATTCGTTTCGAGCATCAGAACTGCGAAAACTTGGAGTTTCTCAAGCGTTTCTTACCTCAAAACTGCCATATCTCGCGAACGGATTGACCAATTCGCAAAGTTTCTGTTGCATCTGAAAGTAGAAACTCGCCCCATTACAACGGTAGGAGTAGTTTTCCCCTAGGCCGATCTAGTTATTCGTTTCGAGCATCAGAACTGCGAAAATTTGGAGTTTCTCAAGCGTTTCTTACCTCAAAACTGCCATATCTCGCGAACGGATTGACCAATCCGCAAAGTTTCTGTTGCATCTGAAAGTAGAAATTCGCCCCATTACAACGGTATGAGTAGTTTTCCCCTAGGCCGTTTTAGTTATTCGTTTCGAGCATCAGAACTGCGAAAATTTGGAGTTTCTCAAGCGTTTCTTACCTCAAAACTGCCATATCTCGCGAACGGATTGACCAATCCGCAAAGTTTCTGTTGCATCTGAAAGTAGAAATTCGCCCCATTACAACGGTGTGAATAGTTTTCCCCTAGGCCGTTTTAGTTATTCGTTTCGAGCATCAGAACTGCAAAAATTTGGAGTTTTTCAAGCGTTTCTTACCTCAAAACTGCCATATCTCGCGAACGAATTGACCAATCAGCAAAGTTTCTGTTGCATCTGAAAGTAGAAACTCGCCCCATTACAACGGTATGAGTAGTTTTCCCCTAGGCCGTTCTAGTTATTCGTTTCGAGCATCAGAACTGCGAAAATTTGGAGTTTCTCACGCGTTTCTTACCTCAAAACTGCCATATCTCGCGAACGGATTAACCAATCCGCAAAGTTTCTGTTGCATCTGAAAGTAGAAACTAGCCCCATTACAACGGTATGAGTAGTTTTCCCCTAGGCCGTTTTGGTTATTCGTTTCGAGCATCAGAACTGCGAAAATTTGGAGTTTTTCAAGCGTTTCTTACCTCAAAACTGCCATATCTCGCGAACGGATTGACCAATCCGCAAAGTTTCGGTTGCATCTGAAAGTAGAAACTAGCCCCATTACAACGGTATGAGTAGTTTTCCCCTAGGCCGTTCTAGTTATTCGTTTCGAGCATCAGAACTGCAAAAATTTGGAGTTTTTCAAGCGTTTCTTACCTCAAAACTGCCATATCTCGCGAACGGATTGACCAATCTGCAAAGTTTCTGTTGCATCTGAAAGTAGAAACTAGCCCCATTACAACGGTATGAGTAGTTTTCCCCTAGGCCGTTCTAGTTATTCGTTTCGAGCATCAGAACTGCGAAAATTTGGAGTTTCTCAAGCGTTTCTTACCTCAAAACTGCCATATCTCGCGAACGGATTGACCAATTCGCAAAGTTTCTGTTGCATCTGAAAGTAGAAACTCGCCCCATTACAACGGTAGGAGTAGTTTTCCCCTAGGCCGTTCTAGTTATTCGTTTCGAGCATCAGAACTGCGAAAATTTGGAGTTTCTCAAGCGTTTCTTACCTCAAAACTGCCATATCTCGCGAACGGATTGACCAATCCGCAAAGTTTCTGTTGCATCTGAAAGTAGAAATTCGCCCCATTACAACGGTATGAGTAGTTTTCCCCTAGGCCGTTTTAGTTATTCGTTTCGAGCATCAGAACTGCGAAAATTTGGAGTTTCTCAAGCGTTTCTTACCTCAAAACTGCCATATCTCGCGAACGGATTGACCAATCCGCAAAGTTTCTGTTGCATCTGAAAGTAGAAATTCGCCCCATTACAACGGTATGAATAGTTTTCCCCTAGGCCGTTTTAGTTATTCGTTTCGAGCATCAGAACTGCAAAAATTTGGAGTTTTTCAAGCGTTTCTTACCTCAAAACTGCCATATCTCGCGAACGAATTGACCAATCAGCAAAGTTTCTGTTGCATCTGAAAGTAGAAACTAGCCCCATTACAACGGTATGAGTAGTTTTCCCCTAGGCCGTTCTAGTTATTCGTTTCGAGCATCAGAACTGCGAAAATTTGGAGTTTCTCAAGCGTTTCTTACCTCAAAACTGCCATATCTCGCGAACGGATTGACCAATCCGCAAAGTTTCTGTTGCATCTGAAAGTAGAAACTAGCCCCATTACAACGGTATGAGTAGTTTTCCCCTAGGCCGTTCTGGTTATTCGTTTCGAGCATCAGAACTGCAAAAATTTGTAGTTTTTCAAGCGTTTCTTACCTCAAAACTGCCATATCTCGCGAACGGATTGACCAATCCGCAAAGTTTCTGTTGCATCTGAAAGTAGAAACTAGCCCCATTACAACGGTATGAGTAGTTTTCCCCTAGGCCGTTCTAGTTATTCGTTTCGAGCATCAGAACTGCGAAAATTTGGAGTTTCTCAAGCGTTTCTTACCTCAAAACTGCCATATCTCGCGAACGGATAGACCAATCCGCAAAGTTTCTGTTGCATCTGAAAGTAGAAATTCGCCCCATTACAACGGTATGAGTAGTTTTCCCCTAGGCCGTTTTAGTTATTCGTTTCGAGCATCAGAACTGCGAAAATTTGGAGTTTCTCAAGCGTTTCTTATATCAAAACTGCCATATCTCGCGAACGGATTGACCAATCCGCAAAGTTTCTGTTGCATCTGAAAGTAGAAACTAGCCCCATTACAACGGTATGAGTAGTTTTCCCCTAGGCCGTTTTGGTTATTCGTTTCGAGCATCAGAACTGCGAAAATTTGGAGTTTCTCAAGCGTTTCTTACCTCAAAACTGCCATATCTCGCGAACGGATTGACCAATCCGCAAAGTTTCTGTTGCATCTGAAAGTAGAAACTCGCCCCATTACAACGGTATGAGTAGTTTTCCCCTAGGCCGTTCTAGTTATTCGTTTCGAGCATCAGAACTGCGAAAATTTGGAGTTTCTCAAGCGTTTCTTACCTCAAAACTGCCATATCTCGCGAACGGATTGACCAATCCGCAAAGTTTCTGTTGCATCTGAAAGTAGAAACTAGCCCCATTACAACGGTATGAGTAGTTTTCCCCTAGGCCGTTCTAGTTATTCGTTTCGAGCATCAGAACTGCGAAAATTTGGAGTTTCTCAAGCGTTTCTTACCTCAAAACTGCCATATCTCGCGAACGGATTGACCAATTCGCAAAGTTTCTGTTGCATCTGAAAGTAGAAACTCGCCCCATTACAACGGTAGGAGTAGTTTTCCCCTAGGCCGTTCTAGTTATTCGTTTCGAGCATCAGAACTGCGAAAATTTGGAGTTTCTCAAGCGTTTCTTACCTCAAAACTGCCATATCTCGCGAACGGATTGACCAATCCGCAAAGTTTCTGTTGCATCTGAAAGTAGAAATTCGCCCCATTACAACGGTATGAGTAGTTTTCCCCTAGGCCGTTTTAGTTATTCGTTTCGAGCATCAGAACTGCGAAAATTTGGAGTTTCTCAAGCGTTTCTTACCTCAAAACTGCCATATCTCGCGAACGGATTGACCAATCCGCAAAGTTTCTGTTGCATCTGAAAGTAGAAATTCGCCCCATTACAACGGTATGAATAGTTTTCCCCTAGGCCGTTTTAGTTATTCGTTTCGAGCATCAGAACTGCAAAAATTTGGAGTTTTTCAAGCGTTTCTTACCTCAAAACTGCCATATCTCGCGAACGAATTGACCAATCAGCAAAGTTTCTGTTGCATCTGAAAGTAGAAACTAGCCCCATTACAACGGTATGAGTAGTTTTCCCCTAGGCCGTTCTAGTTATTCGTTTCGAGCATCAGAACTGCGAAAATTTGGAGTTTCTCAAGCGTTTCTTACCTCAAAACTGCCATATCTCGCGAACGGATTGACCAATCCGCAAAGTTTCTGTTGCATCTGAAAGTAGAAACTAGCCCCATTACAACGGTATGAGTAGTTTTCCCCTAGGCCGTTCTGGTTATTCGTTTCGAGCATCAGAACTGCGAAAATTTGGAGTTTCTCAAGCGTTTCTTACCTCAAAACTGCCATATCTCGCGAACGGATTGACCAATCCGCAAAGTTTCTGTTGCATCTGAAAGTAGAAATTCGCCCCATTACAACGGTATGAGTAGTTTTCCCCTAGGCCGTTTTAGTTATTCGTTTCGAGCATCAGAACTGCGAAAATTTGGAGTTTCTCAAGCGTTTCTTACCTCAAAACTGCCATATCTCGCGAACGGATTGACCAATCCGCAAAGTTTCTGTTGCATCTGAAAGTAGAAATTCGCCCCATTACAACGGTATGAATAGTTTTCCCCTAGGCCGTTTTAGTTATTCGTTTCGAGCATCAGAACTGCAAAAATTTGGAGTTTTTCAAGCGTTTCTTACCTCAAAACTGCCATATCTCGCGAACGAATTGACCAATCAGCAAAGTTTCTGTTGCATCTGAAAGTAGAAACTAGCCCCATTACAACGGTATGAGTAGTTTTCCCCTAGGCCGTTCTAGTTATTCGTTTCGAGCATCAGAACTGCGAAAATTTGGAGTTTCTCAAGCGTTTCTTACCTCAAAACTGCCATATCTCGCGAACGGATAGACCAATCCGCAAAGTTTCTGTTGCATCTGAAAGTAGAAATTCGCCCCATTACAACGGTATGAGTAGTTTTCCCCTAGGCCGTTTTAGTTATTCGTTTCGAGCATCAGAACTGCGAAAATTTGGAGTTTCTCAAGCGTTTCTTATATCAAAACTGCCATATCTCGCGAACGGATTGACCAATCCGCAAAGTTTCTGTTGCATCTGAAAGTAGAAACTAGCCCCATTACAACGGTATGAGTAGTTTTCCCCTAGGCCGTTTTGGTTATTCGTTTCGAGCATCAGAACTGCGAAAATTTGGAGTTTCTCAAGCGTTTCTTACCTCAAAACTGCCATATCTCGCGAACGGATTGACCAATCCGCAAAGTTTCTGTTGCATCTGAAAGTAGAAACTCGCCCCATTACAACGGTATGAGTAGTTTTCCCCTAGGCCGTTCTAGTTATTCGTTTCGAGCATCAGAACTGCGAAAATTTGGAGTTTCTCAAGCGTTTCTTACCTCAAAACTGCCATATCTCGCGAACGGATTGACCAATCCGCAAAGTTTCTGTTGCATCTGAAAGTAGAAACTAGCCCCATTACAACGGTATGAGTAGTTTTCCCCTAGGCCGTTCTAGTTATTCGTTTCGAGCATCAGAACTGCGAAAATTTGGAGTTTCTCAAGCGTTTCTTACCTCAAAACTGCCATTACTCGCGAACGGATTGACCAATCCGCAAAGTTTCTGTTGCATCTGAAAGTAGAAACTAGCCCCATTACAACTGTATGAGTAGTTTTCCCCTAGGCCGTTTTGGTTATTCGTTTCGAGCATCAGAACTGCGAAAATTTGGAGTTTTTCAAGCGTTTCTTACCTCAAAACTGCCATATCTCGCGAACGGATTGACCAATCCGCAAAGTTTCTGTTGCATCCGAAAGTAGAAACTAGCCCCATTACAACGGTATGAGTAGTTTTCCCCTAGGCCGTTCTAGTTATTCGTTTCGAGCACCAGAACTGCGAAAATTTGGAGTTTCTCAAGCGTTTCTTACCTCAAAACTGCCATATCTCGCGAACGGATTAACCAATCCGCAAAGTTTCTGTTGCATCTGAAAGTAGAAACTAGCCCCATTACAACGGTATGAGTAGTTTTCCCCTAGGCCGTTTTGGTTATTCGTTTCGAGCATCAGAACTGCGAAAATTTGGAGTTTTTCAAGCGTTTCTTACCTCAAAACTGCCATATCTCGCGAACGGATTGACCAATCCGCAAAGTTTCTGTTGCATCTGAAAGTAGAAACTCGCCCCATTACAACGGTATGAGTAGTTTTCCCCTAGGCCGTTCTAGTTATTCGTTTCGAGCATCAGAACTGCGAAAATTTGGGGTTTCTCAAGCGTTTCTTACCTCAAAACTGCCATATCTCGCGAACGGATTAACCAATCCGCAAAGTTTCTGTTGCATCTGAAAGTAGAAACTAGCCCCATTACAACGGTATGAGTAGTTTTCCCCTAGGCCGTTTTGGTTATTCGTTTCGAGCATCAGAACTGCGAAAATTTGGAGTTTTTCAAGCGTTTCTTACCTCAAAACTGCCATATCTCGCGAACGGATTGACCAATCCGCAAAGTTTCTGTTGCATCCGAAAGTAGAAACTAGCCCCATTACAACTGTATGAGTAGTTTTCCCCTAGGCCGTTCTAGTTATTCGTTTCGAGCATCAGAACTGCGAAAATTTGGAGTTTCTCAAGCGTTTCTTACATCAAAACTGCCATATCTCGCGAACGGATTGACCAATCCGCAAAGTTTCTGTTGCATCTGAAAGTAGAAACTAGCCCCATTACAACGGTATGAGTAGTTTTCCCCTAGGCCGTTCTAGTTATTCGTTTCGAGCATCAGAACTGCAAAAATTTGGAGTTTTTCAAGCGTTTCTTACCTCAAAACTGCCATATCTCGCGAACGGATTGACCAATCTGCAAAGTTTCTGTTGCATCTGAAAGTAGAAACTAGCCCCATTACAACGGTATGAGTAGTTTTCCCCTAGGCCGTTCTAGTTATTCGTTTCGAGCATCAGAACTGCGAAAATTTGGAGCTTGTCAAGCGTTTCTTACCTCAAAACTGCCATATCTCGCGAACGGATTGACCAATTCGCAAAGTTTCTGTTGCATCTGAAAGTAGAAACTAGCCCCATTACAACGGTATGAGTAGTTTTCCCCTAGGCCGTTCTAGTTATTCGTTTCGAGCATCAGAACTGCGAAAATTTGGAGTTTCTCAAGCGTTTCTTACCTCAAAACTGCCATATCTCGCGAACGGATTGACCAATTCGCAAAGTTTCTGTTGCATCTGAAAGTAGAAACTAGCCCCATTACAACGGTATGAGTAGTTTTCCCCTAGGCCGTTCTAGTTATTCGTTTCGAGCATCAGAACTGCAAAAATTTGGAGTTTTTCAAGCGTTTCTTACCTCAAAACTGCCATATCTCGCGAACGGATTGACCAATCTGCAAAGTTTCTGTTGCATCTGAAAGTAGAAACTAGCCCCATTACAACGGTATGAGTAGTTTTCCCCTAGGCCGTTCTAGTTATTCGTTTCGAGCATCAGAACTGCGAAAATTTGGAGTTTCTCAAGCGTTTCTTACTTCAAAACTGCCATATCTCGCGAACGGATTGACCAATTCGCAAAGTTTCTGTTGCATCTGAAAGTAGAAACTAGCCCCATTACAACGGTATGAGTAGTTTTCCCCTAGGCCGTTTTGGTTATTCGTTTCGAGCATCAGAACTGCGAAAATTTGGAGTTTTTCAAGCGTTTCTTACCTCAAAACTGCCATATCTCGCGAACGGATTGACCAATCCGCAAAGTTTCTGTTGCATCTGAAAGTAGAAACTCGCCCCATTACAACGGTATGAGTAGTTTTCCCCTAGGCCGTTCTAGTTATTCATTTCGAGCATCAGAACTGCGAAAATTTGGAGTTTCTCAAGCGTTTCTTACCTCAAAACTGCCATATCTCGCGAACGGATTGACCAATCCGCAAAGTTTCTGTTGCATCTGAAAGTAGAAACTGGCCCCATTACAACGGTATGCGTAGTTTTCCCCTAGGCCGTTCTAGTTATTCGTTTCGAGCATCAGAACTGCGAAAATTTGGAGTTTCTCAAGCGTTTCTTACATCAAAACTGCCATATCTCGCGAACGGATTGACCAATCCGCAAAGTTTCTGTTGCATCTGAAAGTAGAAACTAGCCCCATTACAACGGTATGAGTAGTTTTCCCCTAGGCCGTTCTAGTTATTCGTTTCGAGCACCAGAACTGCGAAAATTTGGAGTTTCTCAAGCGTTTCTTACCTCAAAACTGCCATATCTCGCGAACGGATTAACCAATCCGCAAAGTTTCTGTTGCATCTGAAAGTAGAAACTAGCCCCATTACAACGGTATGAGTAGTTTTCCCCTAGGCCGTTTTGGTTATTCGTTTCGAGCATCAGAACTGCGAAAATTTGGAGTTTTTCAAGCGTTTCTTACCTCAAAACTGCCATATCTCGCGAACGGATTGACCAATCCGCAAAGTTTCTGTTGCATCTGAAAGTAGAAACTCGCCCCATTACAACGGTATGAGTAGTTTTCCCCTAGGCCGTTCTAGTTATTCGTTTCGAGCATCAGAACTGCGAAAATTTGGGGTTTCTCAAGCGTTTCTTACCTCAAAACTGCCATATCTCGCGAACGGATTAACCAATCCGCAAAGTTTCTGTTGCATCTGAAAGTAGAAACTAGCCCCATTACAACGGTATGAGTAGTTTTCCCCTAGGCCGTTTTGGTTATTCGTTTCGAGCATCAGAACTGCGAAAATTTGGAGTTTTTCAAGCGTTTCTTACCTCAAAACTGCCATATCTCGCGAACGGATTGACCAATCCGCAAAGTTTCTGTTGCATCCGAAAGTAGAAACTAGCCCCATTACAACTGTATGAGTAGTTTTCCCCTAGGCCGTTCTAGTTATTCGTTTCGAGCATCAGAACTGCGAAAATTTGGAGTTTCTCAAGCGTTTCTTACATCAAAACTGCCATATCTCGCGAACGGATTGACCAATCCGCAAAGTTTCTGTTGCATCTGAAAGTAGAAACTAGCCCCATTACAACGGTATGAGTAGTTTTCCCCTAGGCCGTTCTAGTTATTCGTTTCGAGCATCAGAACTGCAAAAATTTGGAGTTTTTCAAGCGTTTCTTACCTCAAAACTGCCATATCTCGCGAACGGATTGACCAATCTGCAAAGTTTCTGTTGCATCTGAAAGTAGAAACTAGCCCCATTACAACGGTATGAGTAGTTTTCCCCTAGGCCGTTCTAGTTATTCGTTTCGAGCATCAGAACTGCGAAAATTTGGAGCTTGTCAAGCGTTTCTTACCTCAAAACTGCCATATCTCGCGAACGGATTGACCAATTCGCAAAGTTTCTGTTGCATCTGAAAGTAGAAACTAGCCCCATTACAACGGTATGAGTAGTTTTCCCCTAGGCCGTTCTAGTTATTCGTTTCGAGCATCAGAACTGCGAAAATTTGGAGTTTCTCAAGCGTTTCTTACCTCAAAACTGCCATATCTCGCGAACGGATTGACCAATTCGCAAAGTTTCTGTTGCATCTGAAAGTAGAAACTAGCCCCATTACAACGGTATGAGTAGTTTTCCCCTAGGCCGTTCTAGTTATTCGTTTCGAGCATCAGAACTGCAAAAATTTGGAGTTTTTCAAGCGTTTCTTACCTCAAAACTGCCATATCTCGCGAACGGATTGACCAATCTGCAAAGTTTCTGTTGCATCTGAAAGTAGAAACTAGCCCCATTACAACGGTATGAGTAGTTTTCCCCTAGGCCGTTCTAGTTATTCGTTTCGAGCATCAGAACTGCGAAAATTTGGAGTTTCTCAAGCGTTTCTTACTTCAAAACTGCCATATCTCGCGAACGGATTGACCAATTCGCAAAGTTTCTGTTGCATCTGAAAGTAGAAACTAGCCCCATTACAACGGTATGAGTAGTTTTCCCCTAGGCCGTTTTGGTTATTCGTTTCGAGCATCAGAACTGCGAAAATTTGGAGTTTTTCAAGCGTTTCTTACCTCAAAACTGCCATATCTCGCGAACGGATTGACCAATCCGCAAAGTTTCTGTTGCATCTGAAAGTAGAAACTCGCCCCATTACAACGGTATGAGTAGTTTTCCCCTAGGCCGTTCTAGTTATTCATTTCGAGCATCAGAACTGCGAAAATTTGGAGTTTCTCAAGCGTTTCTTACCTCAAAACTGCCATATCTCGCGAACGGATTGACCAATCCGCAAAGTTTCTGTTGCATCTGAAAGTAGAAACTGGCCCCATTACAACGGTATGCGTAGTTTTCCCCTAGGCCGTTCTAGTTATTCGTTTCGAGCATCAGAACTGCGAAAATTTGGAGTTTCTCAAGCGTTTCTTACATCAAAACTGCCATATCTCGCGAACGGATTGACCAATCCGCAAAGTTTCTGTTGCATCTGAAAGTAGAAACTAGCCCCATTACAACGGTATGAGTAGTTTTCCCCTAGGCCGTTCTAGTTATTCGTTTCGAGCATCAGAACTGCGAAAATTTGGAGTTTTTCAAGCGTTTCTTACCTCAAAACTGCCATATCTCGCGAACGGATTGACCAATCCGCAAAGTTTCTGTTGCATCTGAAAGTAGAAACTAGCCCCATTACAACGGTATGAGTAGTTTTCCCCTAGGCCGTTCTAGTTATTCGTTTCGAGCATCAGAACTGCAAAAATTTGGAGTTTTTCAAGCGTTTCTTACCTCAAAACTGCCATATCTCGCGAACGGATTGACCAATCTGCAAAGTTTCTGTTGCATCTGAAAGTAGAAACTAGCCCCATTACAACGGTATGAGTAGTTTTCCCCTAGGCCGTTCTAGTTATTCGTTTCGAGCATCAGAACTGCGAAAATTTGGAGCTTGTCAAGCGTTTCTTACCTCAAAACTGCCATATCTCGCGAACGGATTGACCAATTCGCAAAGTTTCTGTTGCATCTGAAAGTAGAAACTAGCCCCATTACAACGGTATGAGTAGTTTTCCCCTAGGCCGTTCTAGTTATTCGTTTCGAGCATCAGAACTGCGAAAATTTGGAGTTTCTCAAGCGTTTCTTACCTCAAAACTGCCATATCTCGCGAACGGATTGACCAATTCGCAAAGTTTCTGTTGCATCTGAAAGTAGAAACTAGCCCCATTACAACGGTATGAGTAGTTTTCCCCTAGGCCGTTCTAGTTATTCGTTTCGAGCAGCAGAACTGCGAAAATTTGGAGTTTCTCAAGCGTTTCTTACCTCAAAACTGCCATATCTCGCGAACGGATTGACCAATTCGCAAAGTTTCTGTTGCATCTAAAAGTAGAAACTAGCCCCATTACAACGGTATGAGTAGTTTTCCCCTAGGCCGTTCTAGTTATTCGTTTCGAGCATCAGAACTGCAAAAATTTGGAGTTTTTCAAGCGTTTCTTACCTCAAAACTGCCATATCTCGTGAACGGATTCACCAATCTGCAAAGTTTCTGTTGCATCTGAAAGTAGAAACTAGCCCCATTACAACGGTATGAGTAGTTTTCCCCTAGGCCGTTCTAGTTATTCGTTTCGAGCATCAGAATTGCGAAAATTTGGAGTTTCTCAATCGTTTCTTACATCAAAACTGCCATATCTCGCGAACGGATTGACCAATCCGCAAAGTTTCTGTTGCATCTGAAAGTAGAAACTCGCCCCATTACAACGGTATGAGTAGTTTTCCCCTAGGCCGTTCTAGTTATTCGTTTCGAGCATCAGAACTGCGAAAATTTGGAGTTTTTCAAGCGTTTCTTACCTCAAAACTGCCATTACTCGCGAACGGATTGACCAATCCGCAAAGTTTCTGTTGCATCTGAAAGTAGAAACTAGCCCCATTACAACGGTATGAGTAGTTTTCCCCTAGGCCGTTTTGGTTATTCGTTTCGAGCATCAGAACTGCGAAAATTTGGAGTTTTTCAAGCGTTTCTTACCTCAAAACTGCCATATCTCGCGAACGGATTGACCAATCCGCAAAGTTTCTGTTGCATCTGAAAGTAGAAACTCGCCCCATTACAACGGTATGAGTAGTTTTCCCCTAGGCCGTTCTAGTTATTCATTTCGAGCATCAGAACTGCGAAAATTTGGAGTTTCTCAAGCGTTTCTTACCTCAAAACTGCCATATCTCGCGAACGGATTGACCAATCCGCAAAGTTTCTGTTGCATCTGAAAGTAGAAACTGGCCCCATTACAACGGTATGAGTAGTTTTCCCCTAGGCCGTTCTAGTTATTCGTTTCGAGCATCAGAGCTGCAAAAATTTGGAGTTTTTCAAGCGTTTCTTACCTCAAAACTGCCATATCTCGCGAACGGATTGACCAATCTGCAAAGTTTCTGTTGCATCTGAAAGTAGAAACTAGCCCCATTACAACGGTATGGGTAGTGTTCCCCTAGGCCGTTCTAGTTATTCGTTTCGAGCATCAGAACTGCAAAAATTTGGAGTTTTTCAAGCGTTTCTTACCTCAAAACTGCCATATCTCGCGAACGGATTGACCAATCCGCAAAGTTTCTGTTGCATCTGAAAGTAGAAACTAGCCCCATTACAACGGTATGAGTAGTTTTCCCCTAGGCCGTTCTAGTTATTCGTTTCGAGCATCAGAACTGCGAAAATTTGGAGTTTCTCAAGCGTTTCTTACCTCAAAACTGCCATTACTCGCGAACGGATTGACCAATCCGCAAAGTTTCTGTTGCATCTGAAAGTAGAAACTAGCCCCATTACAACGGTATGAGTAGTTTTCCCCTAGGCCGTTTTGGTTATTCGTTTCGAGCATCAGAACTGCGAAAATTTGGAGTTTTTCAAGCGTTTCTTACCTCAAAACTGCCATATCTCGCGAACGGATTGACCAATCCGCAAAGTTTCTGTTGCATCTGAAAGTAGAAACTAGCCCCAATACAACGGTATGAGTAGTTTTCCCCTAGGCCGTTCTAGTTATTCGTTTCGAGCATCAGAACTGCGAAAATTTGGAGTTTCTCAAGCGTTTCTTACCTCCAAACTGCCATATCTCGCGAACGGATTGACCAATCCGCAAAGTTTCTGTCGCATCTGAAAGTAGAAACTAGCCCCATTACAACGGTATGAGTAGTTTTCCCCTAGGCCGTTCTAGTTATTCGTTTCGAGCATCAGAACTGCGAAAATTTGGAGTTTCTCAAGCGTTTCTTACATCAAAACTGCCATATCTCGCGAACGGATTGACCAATCCGCAAAGTTTCTGTTGCATCTGAAAGTAGAAACTAGCCCCATTACAACGGTATGAGTAGTTTTCCCCTAGGCCGTTCTAGTTATTCGTTTCGAGCATCAGAACTGCGAAAATTTGGAGTTTTTCAAGCGTTTCTTACCTCAAAACTGCCATATCTCGCGAACGGATTGACCAATCCGCAAAGTTTCTGTTGCATCTGAAAGTAGAAACTAGCCCCATTACAACGGTATGAGTAGTTTTCCCCTAGGCCGTTCTAGTTATTCGTTTCGAGCATCAGAACTGCAAAAATTTGGAGTTTTTCAAGCGTTTCTTACCTCAAAACTGCCATATCTCGCGAACGGATTGACCAATCTGCAAAGTTTCTGTTGCATCTGAAAGTAGAAACTAGCCCCATTACAACGGTATGAGTAGTTTTCCCCTAGGCCGTTCTAGTTATTCGTTTCGAGCATCAGAACTGCGAAAATTTGGAGCTTCTCAAGCGTTTCTTACCTCAAAACTGCCATATCTCGCGAACGGATTGACCAATTCGCAAAGTTTCTGTTGCATCTGAAAGTAGAAACTAGCCCCATTACAACGGTATGAGTAGTTTTCCCCTAGGCCGTTCTAGTTATTCGTTTCGAGCATCAGAACTGCGAAAATTTGGAGTTTCTCAAGCGTTTCTTACCTCAAAACTGCCATATCTCGCGAACGGATTGACCAATTCGCAAAGTTTCTGTTGCATCTGAAAGTAGAAACTAGCCCCATTACAACGGTATGAGTAGTTTTCCCCTAGGCCGTTCTAGTTATTCGTTTCGAGCATCAGAACTGCAAAAATTTGGAGTTTTTCAAGCGTTTCTTACCTCAAAACTGCCATATCTCGTGAACGGATTCACCAATCTGCAAAGTTTCTGTTGCATCTGAAAGTAGAAACTAGCCCCATTACAACGGTATGAGTAGTTTTCCCCTAGGCCGTTCTAGTTATTCGTTTCGAGCATCAGAATTGCGAAAATTTGGAGTTTCTCAATCGTTTCTTACATCAAAACTGCCATATCTCGCGAACGGATTGACCAATCCGCAAAGTTTCTGTTGCATCTGAAAGTAGAAACTCGCCCCATTACAACGGTATGAGTAGTTTTCCCCTAGGCCGTTCTAGTTATTCGTTTCGAGCATCAGAACTGCGAAAATTTGGAGTTTTTCAAGCGTTTCTTACCTCAAAACTGCCATTACTCGCGAACGGATTGACCAATCCGCAAAGTTTCTGTTGCATCTGAAAGTAGAAACTAGCCCCATTACAACGGTATGAGTAGTTTTCCCCTAGGCCGTTTTGGTTATTCGTTTCGAGCATCAGAACTGCGAAAATTTGGAGTTTTTCAAGCGTTTCTTACCTCAAAACTGCCATATCTCGCGAACGGATTGACCAATCCGCAAAGTTTCTGTTGCATCTGAAAGTAGAAACTCGCCCCATTACAACGGTATGAGTAGTTTTCCCCTAGGCCGTTCTAGTTATTCATTTCGAGCATCAGAACTGCGAAAATTTGGAGTTTCTCAAGCGTTTCTTACCTCAAAACTGCCATATCTCGCGAACGGATTGACCAATCCGCAAAGTTTCTGTTGCATCTGAAAGTAGAAACTGGCCCCATTACAACGGTATGAGTAGTTTTCCCCTAGGCCGTTCTAGTTATTCGTTTCGAGCATCAGAGCTGCAAAAATTTGGAGTTTTTCAAGCGTTTCTTACCTCAAAACTGCCATATCTCGCGAACGGATTGACCAATCTGCAAAGTTTCTGTTGCATCTGAAAGTAGAAACTAGCCCCATTACAACGGTATGGGTAGTGTTCCCCTAGGCCGTTCTAGTTATTCGTTTCGAGCATCAGAACTGCAAAAATTTGGAGTTTTTCAAGCGTTTCTTACCTCAAAACTGCCATATCTCGCGAACGGATTGACCAATCCGCAAAGTTTCTGTTGCATCTGAAAGTAGAAACTAGCCCCATTACAACGGTATGAGTAGTTTTCCCCTAGGCCGTTCTAGTTATTCGTTTCGAGCATCAGAACTGCGAAAATTTGGAGTTTCTCAAGCGTTTCTTACCTCAAAACTGCCATTACTCGCGAACGGATTGACCAATCCGCAAAGTTTCTGTTGCATCTGAAAGTAGAAACTAGCCCCATTACAACGGTATGAGTAGTTTTCCCCTAGGCCGTTTTGGTTATTCGTTTCGAGCATCAGAACTGCGAAAATTTGGAGTTTTTCAAGCGTTTCTTACCTCAAAACTGCCATATCTCGCGAACGGATTGACCAATCCGCAAAGTTTCTGTTGCATCTGAAAGTAGAAACTAGCCCCAATACAACGGTATGAGTAGTTTTCCCCTAGGCCGTTCTAGTTATTCGTTTCGAGCATCAGAACTGCGAAAATTTGGAGTTTCTCAAGCGTTTCTTACCTCCAAACTGCCATATCTCGCGAACGGATTGACCAATCCGCAAAGTTTCTGTCGCATCTGAAAGTAGAAACTAGCCCCATTACAACGGTATGAGTAGTTTTCCCCTAGGCCGTTCTAGTTATTCGTTTCGAGCATCAGAACTGCGAAAATTTGGAGTTTCTCAAGCGTTTCTTACATCAAAACTGCCATATCTCGCGAACGGATTGACCAATCCGCAAAGTTTCTGTTGCATCTGAAAGTAGAAACTAGCCCCATTACAACGGTATGAGTAGTTTTCC
The DNA here is from genome assembly GCF_051014685.1 of Ptiloglossa arizonensis. Taxonomy (NCBI): domain Eukaryota; kingdom Metazoa; phylum Arthropoda; class Insecta; order Hymenoptera; family Colletidae; genus Ptiloglossa; species Ptiloglossa arizonensis. Next base: position 77,851 of record NW_027478795.1, read on the forward strand.
CCTAGGCCGTTCTAGTTATTCGTTTCGAGCATCAGAACTGCGAAAATTTGGAGTTTTTCAAGCGTTTCTTACCTCAAAACTGCCATATCTCGCGAACGGATTGACCAATCCGCAAAGTTTCTGTTGCATCTGAAAGTAGAAACTAGCCCCATTACAACGGTATGAGTAGTTTTCCCCTAGGCCGTTCTAGTTATTCGTTTCGAGCATCAGAACTGCAAAAATTTGGAGTTTTTCAAGCGTTTCTTACCTCAAAACTGCCATATCTCGCGAACGGATTGACCAATCTGCAAAGTTTCTGTTGCATCTGAAAGTAGAAACTAGCCCCATTACAACGGTATGAGTAGTTTTCCCCTAGGCCGTTCTAGTTATTCGTTTCGAGCATCAGAACTGCGAAAATTTGGAGTTTCTCAAGCGTTTCTTACCTCAAAACTGCCATATCTCGCGAACGGATTGACCAATTCGCAAAGTTTCTGTTGCATCTGAAAGTAGAAACTAGCCCCATTACAACGGTATGAGTAGTTTTCCCCTAGGCCGTTCTAGTTATTCGTTTCGAGCATCAGAACTGCAAAAATTTGGAGTTTTTCAAGCGTTTCTTACCTCAAAACTGCCATATCTCGCGAACGGATTGACCAATCTGCAAAGTTTCTGTTGCATCTGAAAGTAGAAACTAGCCCCATTACAACGGTATGAGTAGTTTTCCCCTAGGCCGTTCTAGTTATTCGTTTCGAGCATCAGAACTGCGAAAATTTGGAGTTTCTCAAGCGTTTCTTACTTCAAAACTGCCATATCTCGCGAACGGATTGACCAATTCGCAAAGTTTCTGTTGCATCTGAAAGTAGAAACTAGCCCCATTACAACGGTATGAGTAGTTTTCCCCTAGGCCGTTCTAGTTATTCGTTTCGAGCATCAGAACTGCGAAAATTTGGAGTTTCTCAAGCGTTTCTTACCTCAAAACTGCCATATCTCGCGAACGGATTGACCAATCCGCAAAGTTTCTGTTGCATCTGAAAGTAGAAACTCGCCCCATTACAACGGTATGAGTAGTTTTCCCCTAGGCCGTTCTAGTTATTCGTTTCGAGCATCAGAACTGCAAAAATTTGGAGTTTTTCAAGCGTTTCTTACCTCAAAACTGCCATATCTCGCGAACGGATTGACCAATCTGCAAAGTTTCTGTTGCATCTGAAAGTAGAAACTAGCCCCATTACAACGGTATGAGTAGTTTTCCCCTAGGCCGTTCTAGTTATTCGTTTCGAGCATCAGAACTGCGAAAATTTGGAGTTTCTCAAGCGTTTCTTACCTCAAAACTGCCATTACTCGCGAACGGATTGACCAATCCGCAAAGTTTCTGTTGCATCTGAAAGTAGAAACTAGCCCCATTACAACGGTATGAGTAGTTTTCCCCTAGGCCGTTTTGGTTATTCGTTTCGAGCATCAGAACTGCGAAAATTTGGAGTTTTTCAAGCGTTTCTTACCTCAAAACTGCCATATCTCGCGAACGGATTGACCAATCCGCAAAGTTTCTGTTGCATCTGAAAGTAGAAACTAGCCCCAATACAACGGTATGAGTAGTTTTCCCCTAGGCCGTTCTAGTTATTCGTTTCGAGCATCAGAACTGCGAAAATTTGGAGTTTCTCAAGCGTTTCTTACCTCCAAACTGCCATATCTCGCGAACGGATTGACCAATCCGCAAAGTTTCTGTCGCATCTGAAAGTAGAAACTAGCCCCATTACAACGGTATGAGTAGTTTTCCCCTAGGCCGTTCTAGTTATTCGTTTCGAGCATCAGAACTGCGAAAATTTGGAGTTTCTCAAGCGTTTCTTACATCAAAACTGCCATATCTCGCGAACGGATTGACCAATCCGCAAAGTTTCTGTTGCATCTGAAAGTAGAAACTAGCCCCATTACAACGGTATGAGTAGTTTTCCCCTAGGCCGTTCTAGTTATTCGTTTCGAGCATCAGAACTGCGAAAATTTGGAGTTTTTCAAGCGTTTCTTACCTCAAAACTGCCATATCTCGCGAACGGATTGACCAATCCGCAAAGTTTCTGTTGCATCTGAAAGTAGAAACTAGCCCCATTACAACGGTATGAGTAGTTTTCCCCTAGGCCGTTCTAGTTATTCGTTTCGAGCATCAGAACTGCAAAAATTTGGAGTTTTTCAAGCGTTTCTTACCTCAAAACTGCCATATCTCGCGAACGGATTGACCAATCTGCAAAGTTTCTGTTGCATCTGAAAGTAGAAACTAGCCCCATTACAACGGTATGAGTAGTTTTCCCCTAGGCCGTTCTAGTTATTCGTTTCGAGCATCAGAACTGCGAAAATTTGGAGCTTCTCAAGCGTTTCTTACCTCAAAACTGCCATATCTCGCGAACGGATTGACCAATTCGCAAAGTTTCTGTTGCATCTGAAAGTAGAAACTAGCCCCATTACAACGGTATGAGTAGTTTTCCCCTAGGCCGTTCTAGTTATTCGTTTCGAGCATCAGAACTGCGAAAATTTGGAGTTTTTCAAGCGTTTCTTACCTCAAAACTGCCATATCTCGCGAACGGATTGACCAATCTGCAAAGTTTCTGTTGCATCTGAAAGTAGAAACTAGCCCCATTACAACGGTATGAGTAGTTTTCCCCTAGGCCGTTCTAGTTATTCGTTTCGAGCATCAGAACTGCAAAAATTTGGAGTTTTTCAAGCGTTTCTTACCTCAAAACTGCCATATCTCGCGAACGGATTGACCAATCTGCAAAGTTTCTGTTGCATCTGAAAGTAGAAACTAGCCCCATTACAACGGTAGGAGTAGTGTTCCCCTAGGCCGTTCTAGTTATTCGTTTCGAGCATCAGAACTGCAAAAATTTGGAGTTTCTCAAGCGTTTCTTACCTCAAAACTGCCATTACTCGCGAACGGATTGACCAATCCGCAAAGTTTCTGTTGCATCTGAAAGTAGAAACTAGCCCCATTACAACGGTATGAGTAGTTTTCCCCTAGGCCGTTTTAGTTATTCATTTCGAGCATCAGAACTGCGAAAATTTGGAGTTTTTCAAGCGTTTCTTACCTCAAAACTGCCATATCTCGCGAACGGATTGACCAATTCGCAAAGTTTCTGTTGCATCTGAAAGTAGAAACTCGCCCCATTACAACGGTATGAGTAGTTTTCCCCTAGGTCGTTCTAGTTATTCGTTTCGAGCATCAGAACTGCGAAAATTTGGAGTTTCTCAAGCGTTTCTTATATCAAAACTGCCATATCTCGCGAACGGATTGACCAATCCGCAAAGTTTCTGTTGCATCTGAAAGTAGAAACTAGCCCCATTACAACGGTATGAGTAGTTTTCCCCTAGGCCGTTCTAGTTATTCGTTTCGAGCATCAGAACTGCAAAAATTTGGAGTTTTTCAAGCGTTTCTTACCTCAAAACTGCCATTACTCGCGAACGGATTGACCAATCCGCAAAGTTTCTGTTGCATCTGAAAGTAGAAACTAGCCCCATTACAACGGTATGAGTAGTTTTCCCCTAGGCCGTTTTGGTTATTCGTTTCGAGCATCAGAACTGCGAAAATTTGGAGTTTTTCAAGCGTTTCTTACCTCAAAACTGCCATATCTCGCGAACGGATTGACCAATCCGCAAAGTTTCTGTTGCACCTGAAAGTAGAAACTAGCCCCATTACAACGGTATGAGTAGTTTTCCCCTAGGCCGTTCTAGTTATTCGTTTCGAGCATCAGAACTGCAAAAATTTGGAGTTTTTCAAGCGTTTCTTACCTCAAAACTGCCATTACTCGCGAACGGATTGACCAATCCGCAAAGTTTCTGTTGCATCTGAAAGTAGAAACTAGCCCCATTACAACGGTATGAGTAGTTTTCCCCTAGGCCGTTTTGGTTATTCGTTTCGAGCATCAGAACTGCGAAAATTTGGAGTTTTTCAAGCGTTTCTTACCTCAAAACTGCCATATCTCGCGAACGGATTGACCAATCCGCAAAGTTTCTGTTGCATCTGAAAGTAGAAACTAGCCCCATTACAACGGTATGAGTAGTTTTCCCCTAGGCCGTTTTGGTTATTCGTTTCGAGCATCAGAACTGCGAAAATTTGGAGTTTTTCAAGCGTTTCTTACCTCAAAACTGCCATATCTCGCGAACGGATTGACCAATCCGCAAACTTTCTGTTGCATCTGAAAGTAGAAACTAGCCCCATTACAACAGTATGAGTAGTTTTCCCCTAGGCCGTTCTAGTTATTCGTTTCGAGCTTCAGAACTGCGAAAATTTGGAGTTTCTCAAGCGTTTCTTACCTCAAAACTGCCATTACTCGCGAACGGATTGACCAATCCGCAAAGTTTCTGTTGCATCTGAAAGTAGAAACTAGCCCCATTACAACGGTATGAGTAGTTTTCCCCTAGGCCGTTTTGGTTATTCGTTTCGAGCATCAGAACTGCGAAAATTTGGAGTTTTTCAAGCGCTTCTTACCTCAAAACTGCCATATCTCGCGAACGGATTGACCAATTCGCAAAGTTTCTGTTGCATCTGAAAGTAGAAACTAGCCCCATTACAACGGTATGAGTAGTTTTCCCCTAGGCCGTTCTAGTTATTCGTTTCGAGCATCAGAACTGCAAAAATTTGGAGTTTTTCAAGCGTTTCTTACCTCAAAACTGCCATATCTCGCGAACGGATTGACCAATCCGCAAAGTTTCTGTTGCATCTGAAAGTAGAAACTCGCCCCATTACAACGGTATGAGTAGTTTTCCCCTAGGCCGTTCTAGTTATTCGTTTCGAGCATCAGAACTGCGAAAATTTGGAGTTTCTCAAGCGTTTCTTACCTCAAAACTGCCATATCTCGCGAACGGATTGACCAATCCGCAAAGTTTCTGTTGCATCTGAAAGTAGAAACTAGCCCCATTACAACGGTATGAGTAGTTTTCCCCTAGGCCGTTTTGGTTATTCGTTTCGAGCATCAGAACTGCGAAAATTTGGAGTTTTTCAAGCGCTTCTTACCTCAAAACTGCCATATCTCGCGAACGGATTGACCAATTCGCAAAGTTTCTGTTGCATCTGAAAGTAGAAACTAGCCCCATTACAACGGTATGAGTAGTTTTCCCCTAGGCCGTTCTAGTTATTCGTTTCGAGCATCAGAACTGCGAAAATTTGGAGTTTCTCAAGCGTTTCTTACCTCATAACTGCCATATCTCGCGAACGGATTGACCAATTCGCAAAGTTTCTGTTGCATCTGAAAGTAGAAACTAGCCCCATTACAACGGTATGAGTAGTTTTCCCCTAGGCCGTTCTAGTTATTCGTTTCGAGCATCAGAACTGCGAAAATTTGGAGTTTTTCAAGCGTTTCTTACCTCAAAACTGCCATATCTCGCGAACGGATTGACCAATCCGCAAAGTTTCTGTTGCATCTGAAAGTAGAAACTAGCCCCATTACAACGGTATGAGTAGTTTTCCCCTAGGCCGTTTTGGATATTCGTTTCGAGCATCAGAACTGCGAAAATTTGGAGTTTTTCAAGCGTTTCTTACCTCAAAACTGCCATATCTCGCGAACGGATTGACCAATCCGCAAAGTTTCTGTTGCATCTGAAAGTAGAAACTAGCCCCATTACAACGGTATGAGTAGTTTTCCCCTAGGCCGTTCTAGTTATTCGTTTCGAGCATCAGAACTGCGAAAATTTGGAGTTTCTCAAGCGTTTCTTACCTCCAAACTGCCATATCTCGCGAACGGATTGACCAATCCGCAAAATTTCTGTTGCATCTGAAAGTAGAAACTCGCCCCATTACAACGGTATGAGTAGTTTTCCCCTAAGCCGTTTTGGTTATTCGTTTCGAGCATCAGAACTGCGAAAATTTGGAGTTTTTCAAGCGTTTCTTACCTCAAAACTGCCATATCTCGCGAACGGATTGACCAATCCGCAAAGTTTCTGTTGCATCTGAAAGTAGAAACTCGCCCCATTACAACGGTATGAGTAGTTTTCCCCTAGGCCGTTCTAGTTATTCGTTTCGAGCATCAGAACTGCGAAAATTTGGAGTTTCTCAAGCGTTTCTTACCTCAAAACTGCCATATCTCGCGAACGGATTGACCAATCCGCAAAGTTTCTGTTGCATCTGAAAGTAGAAACTGGCCCCATTACAACGGTATGAGTATTTTTCCCCTAGGCCGTTCTAGTTATTCGTTTCGAGCATCAGAACTGCGAAAATTTGGAGTTTCTCAAGCGTTTCTTACCTCAAAACTGCCATATCTCGCGAACGGATTGACCAATTCGCAAAGTTTCTGTTGCATCTGAAAGTAGAAACTCGCCCCATTACAACGGTATGAGTAGTTTTCCCCTAGGCCGTTTTGGTTATTCGTTTCGAGCATCAGAACTGCGAAAATTTGGAGTTTTTCAAGCGTTTCTTACCTCAAAACTGCCATATCTCGCGAACGGATTGACCAATCCGCAAAGTTTCTGTTGCATCTGAAAGTAGAAACTAGCCCCATTACAACGGTATGAGTAGTTTTCCCCTAGGCCGTTCTAGTTATTCGTTTCGAGCATCAGAACTGCGAAAATTTGGAGTTTCTCAAGCGTTTCTTTCCTCCAAACTGCCATATCTCGCGAACGGATTGACCAATCCGCAAAATTTCTGTTGCATCTGAAAGTAGAAACTCGCCCCATTACAACGGTATGAGTAGTTTTCCCCTAGGCCGTTTTGGTTATTCGTTTCGAGCATCAGAACTGCGAAAATTTGGAGTTTCTCAAGCGTTTCTTACCTCAAAACTGCCATTACTCGCGAACGGATTGACCAATCCGCAAAGTTTCTGTTGCATCTGAAAGTAGAAACTAGCCCTATTACAACGGTATGAGTAGTTTTCCCCTAGGCCGTTTTGGATATTCGTTTCGAGCATCAGAACTGCGAAAATTTGGAGTTTTTCAAGCGTTTCTTACCTCAAAACTGCCATATCTCGCGAACGGATTGACCAATCCGCAAAGTTTCTGTTGCATCTGAAAGTAGAAACTAGCCCCATTACAACGGTATGAGTAGTTTTCCCCTAGGCCGTTCTAGTTATTCGTTTCGAGCATCAGAACTGCGAAAATTTGGAGTTTCTCAAGCGTTTCTTACCTCCAAACTGCCATATCTCGCGAACGGATTGACCAATCCGCAAAATTTCTGTTGCGTCTGAAAGTAGAAACTCGCCCCATTACAACGGTGTGAGTAGTTTTCCCCTAGGCCGTTTTGGTTATTCGTTTCGAGCATCAGAACTGCGAAAATTTGGAGTTTTTCAAGCGTTTCTTACATCAAAACTGCCATATCTCGCGATCGGATTGACCAATCCGCAAAGTTTCTGTTGCATCTGAAAGTAGAAACTCGCCCCATTACAACGGTATGAGTAGTTTTCCCCTAGGCCGTTCTAGTTATTCGTTTCGAGCATCAGAACTGCGAAAATTTGGAGTTTCTCAAGCGTTTCTTACCTCAAAACTGCCATATCTCGCGAACGGATTGACCAATCCGCAAAGTTTCTGTTGCATCTGAAAGTAGAAACTGGCCCCATTACAACGGTATGAGTAGTTTTCCCCTAGGCCGTTCTAGTTATTCGTTTCGAGCATCAGAACTGCGAAAATTTGGAGTTTCTCAAGCGTTTCTTACATCAAAACTGCCATATCTCGCGAACGGATTGACCAATCCGCAAAGTTTCTGTTGCATCTGAAAGTAGAAACTAGCCCCATTACAACGGTATGAGTAGTTTTCCCCTAGGCCGTTCTAGTTATTCGTTTCGAGCATCAGAACTGCGAAAATTTGGAGTTTTTCAAGCGTTTCTTACCTCAAAACTGCCATATCTCGCGAACGGATTGACCAATCCGCAAAGTTTCTGTTGCATCTGAAAGTAGAAACTAGCCCCATTACAACGGTATGAGTAGTTTTCCCCTAGGCCGTTCTAGTTATTCGTTTCGAGCATCAGAACTGCAAAAATTTGGAGTTTTTCAAGCGTTTCTTACCTCAAAACTGCCATTACTCGCGAACGGATTGACCAATTCGCAAAGTTTCTGTTGCATCTGAAAGTAGAAACTAGCCCCATTACAACGGTATGAGTAGTTTTCCCCTAGGCCGTTCTAGTTATTCGTTTCGAGCATCAGAACTGCAAAAATTTGGAGTTTTTCAAGCGTTTCTTACCTCAAAACTGCCATATCTCGCGAACGGATTGACCAATCTGCAAAGTTTCTGTTGCATCTGAAAGTAGAAACTAGCCCCATTACAACGGTATGAGTAGTGTTCCCCTAGGCCGTTCTAGTTATTCGTTTCGAGCATCAGAGCTGCAAAAATTTGGAGTTTTTCAAGCGTTTCTTACCTCAAAACTGCCATATCTCGCGAACGGATTGACCAATCTGCAAAGTTTCTGTTGCATCTGAAAGTAGAAACTAGCCCCATTACAACGGTATGAGTAGTGTTCCCCTAGGCCGTTCTAGTTATTCGTTTCGAGCATCAGAGCTGCAAAAATTTGGAGTTTTTCAAGCGTTTCTTACCTCAAAACTGCCATATCTCGCGAACGGATTGACCAATCTGCAGAGTTTCTGTTGCATCTGAAAGTAGAAACTAGCCCCATTACAACGGTATGAGTAGTGTTCCCCTAGGCCGTTCTAGTTATTCGTTTCGAGCATCAGAACTGCAAAAATTTGGAGTTTTTCAAGCGTTTCTTACCTCAAAACTGCCATCTCTCGCGAACGGATTGACCAATCTGCAAAGTTTCTGTTGCATCTGAAAGTAGAAACTAGCCCCATTACAACGGTATGAGTAGTTTTCCCCTAGGCCGTTCTAGTTATTCGTTTCGAGCATCAGAACTGCGAAAATTTGGAGTTTCTCAAGCGTTTCTTACCTGAAAACTGCCATATCTCGCGAACGGATTGACCAATTCGCAAAGTTTCTGTTGCATCTGAAAGTAGAAACTCGCCCCATTACAACGGTATGAGTAGTTTTCCCCTAGGCCGTTCTAGTTATTCGTTTCGAGCATCAGAACTGCGAAAATTTGGAGTTTCTCAAGCGTTTCTTATATCAAAACTGCCATATCTCGCGAACGGATTGACCAATCCGCAAAGTTTCTATTGCATCTGAAAGTAGAAACTAGCCCCATTACAACGGTATGAGTAGTTTTCCCCTAGGCCGTTCTAGTTATTCGTTTCGAGCATCAGAACTGCAAAAATTTGGAGTTTTTCAAGCGTTTCTTACCTCAAAACTGCCATTACTCGCGAACGGATTGACCAATCCGCAAAGTTTCTGTTGCATCTGAAAGTAGAAACTAGCCCCATTACAACGGTATGAGTAGTTTTCCCCTAGGCCGTTCTAGTTATTCGTTTCGAGCATCAGAACTGCGAAAATTTGGAGTTTCTCAAGCGTTTCTTACCTCAAAACTGCCATTACTCGCGAACGGATTGACCAATCCGCAAAGTTTCTGTTGCATCTGAAAGTAGAAACTAGCCCCATTACAACGGTATGAGTAGTTTTCCCCTAGGCCGTTCTAGTTATTCGTTTCGAGCATCAGAACTGCGAAAATTTGGAGTTTCTCAAGCGTTTCTTACCTCAAAACTGCCATTACTCGCGAACGGATTGACCAATCCGCAAAGTTTCTGTTGCATCTGAAAGTAGAAACTAGCCCCATTACAACGGTATGAGTAGTTTTCCCCTAGGCCGTTCTAGTTATTCGTTTCGAGCATCAGAACTGCAAAAATTTGGAGTTTTTCAAGCGTTTCTTACCTCAAAACTGCCATTACTCGCGAACGGATTGACCAATCCGCAAAGTTTCTGTTGCATCTGAAAGTAGAAACTAGCCCCATTACAACGGTATGAGTAGTTTTCCCCTAGGCCGTTCTAGTTATTCGTTTCGAGCATCAGAACTGCGAAAATTTGGAGTTTCTCAAGCGTTTCTTATATCAAAACTGCCATATCTCGCGAACGGATTGACCAATCCGCAAAGTTTCTGTTGCATCTGAAAGTAGAAACTAGCCCCATTACAACGGTATGAGTAGTTTTCCCCTAGGCCGTTCTAGTTATTCGTTTCGAGCATCAGAATTGCGAAAATTTGGAGTTTCTCAATCGTTTCTTACCTCAAAACTGCCATATCTCGCGAACGGATTGACCAATCCGCAAAGTTTCTGTTGCATCTGAAAGTAGAAACTAGCCCCATTACAACGGTATGAGTAGTTTTCCCCTAGGCCGTTCTAGTTATTCGTTTCGAGCATCAGAACTGCGAAAATTTGGAGTTTCTCAAGCGTTTCTTACCTCAAAACTGCCATATCTCGCGAACGGATTGACCAATCCGCAAAGTTTCTGTTGCATCTGAAAGTAGAAACTAGCCCCATTACAAAGGTATGAGTAGTTTTCCCCTAGGCCGTTTTGGTTATTCGTTTCGAGTATCAGAACTGCGAAAATTTGGAGTTTTTCAAGCGTTTCTTACCTCAAAACTGCCATATCTCGCGAACGGATTGACCAATCCGCAAAGTTTCTGTTGCATCTGAAAGTAGAAACTAGCCCCAATACAACGGTATGAGTAGTTTTCCCCTAGGCCGTTTTGGTTATTCGTTTCGAGCATCAGAACTGCGAAAATTTGGAGTTTTTCAAGCGTTTCTTACCTCAAAACTGCCATATCTCGCGAACGGATTGACCAATCCGCAAAGTTTCTGTTGCATCTGAAAGTAGAAACTAGCCCCATTACAACGGTATGAGTAGTTTTCCCCTAGGCCGTTTTGGTTATTCGTTTCGAGCATCAGAACTGCGAAAATTTGGAGTTTTTCAAGCGTTTCTTACCTCAAAACTGCCATATCTCGCGAACGGATTGACCAATCCGCAAAGTTTCTGTTGCATCTGAAAGTAGAAACTAGCCCCATTACAACGGTATGAGTAGTTTTCCCTTAGGCCGTTTTGGTTATTCGTTTCGAGCATCAGAACTGCGAAAATTTGGAGTTTTTCAAGCGTTTCTTACCTCAAAACTGCCATATCTCGCGAACGGATTGACCAATCCGCAAAGTTTCTGTTGCATCTGAAAGTAGAAACTAGCCCCATTACAACGGTATGAGTAGTTTTCCCTTAGGCCGTTTTGGTTATTCGTTTCGAGCATCAGAACTGCGAAAATTTGGAGTTTTTCAAGCGTTTCTTACCTCAAAACTGCCATATCTCGCGAACGGATTGACCAATCCGCAAAGTTTCTGTTGCATCTGAAAGTAGAAACTAGCCCCATTACAAAGGTATGAGTAGTTTTCCCCTAGGCCGTTTTGGTTATTCGTTTCGAGTATCAGAACTGCGAAAATTTGGAGTTTTTCAAGCGTTTCTTACCTCAAAACTGCCATTACTCGCGAACGGATTGACCAATCCGCAAAGTTTCTGTTGCATCTGAAAGTAGAAACTAGCCCCATTACAACGGTATGAGTAGTTTTCCCCTAGGCCGTTCTAGTTATTCGTTTCGAGCATCAGAACTGCGAAAATTTGGAGTTTCTCAAGCGTTTCTTACCTCAAAGCTGCCATATCTCGCGAACGGATTGACCAATCCGCAAAGTTTCTGTTGCATCTGAAAGTAGAAACTAGCCCCATTACAACGGTATGAGTAGTTTTCCCCTAGGCCGTTTTGGTTATTCGTTTCGAGCATCAGAACTGCGAAAATTTGGAGTTTTTCAAGCGTTTCTTACCTCAAAACTGCCATATCTCGCGAACGGATTGACCAATCCGCAAAGTTTCTGTTGCATCTGAAAGTAGAAACTAGCCCCATTACAACGGTATGAGTAGTTTTCCCTTAGGCCGTTTTGGTTATTCGTTTCGAGCATCAGAACTGCGAAAATTTGGAGTTTTTCAAGCGTTTCTTACCTCAAAACTGCCATATCTCGCGAACGGATTGACCAATCCGCAAAGTTTCTGTTGCATCTGAAAGTAGAAACTAGCCCCATTACAACGGTATGAGTAGTTTTCCCTTAGGCCGTTTTGGTTATTCGTTTCGAGCATCAGAACTGCGAAAATTTGGAGTTTTTCAAGCGTTTCTTACCTCAAAACTGCCATATCTCGCGAACGGATTGACCAATCCGCAAAGTTTCTGTTGCATCTGAAAGTAGAAACTAGCCCCATTACAAAGGTATGAGTAGTTTTCCCCTAGGCCGTTTTGGTTATTCGTTTCGAGTATCAGAACTGCGAAAATTTGGAGTTTTTCAAGCGTTTCTTACCTCAAAACTGCCATTACTCGCGAACGGATTGACCAATCCGCAAAGTTTCTGTTGCATCTGAAAGTAGAAACTAGCCCCATTACAACGGTATGAGTAGTTTTCCCCTAGGCCGTTCTAGTTATTCGTTTCGAGCATCAGAACTGCGAAAATTTGGAGTTTCTCAAGCGTTTCTTACCTCAAAACTGCCATATCTCGCGAACGGATTGACCAATCCGCAAAGTTTCTGTTGCATCTGAAAGTAGAAACTAGCCCCATTACAACGGTATGAGTAGTTTTCCCCTAGGCCGTTTTGGTTATTCGTTTCGAGCATCAGAACTGCGAAAATTTGGAGTTTTTCAAGCGTTTCTTACCTCAAAACTGCCATATCTCGCGAACGGATTGACCAATCCGCAAAGTTTCTGTTGCATCTGAAAGTAGAAACTAGCCCCATTACAACGGTATGAGTAGTTTTCCCTTAGGCCGTTTTGGTTATTCGTTTCGAGCATCAGAACTGCGAAAATTTGGAGTTTTTCAAGCGTTTCTTACCTCAAAAGTGCCATATCTCGCGAACGGATTGACCAATCCGCAAAGTTTCTGTTGCATCTGAAAGTAGAAACTAGCCCCATTACAACGGTATGAGTAGTTTTCCCTTAGGCCGTTTTGGTTATTCGTTTCGAGCATCAGAACTGCGAAAATTTGGAGTTTTTCAAGCGTTTCTTACCTCAAAACTGCCATATCTCGCGAACGGATTGACCAATCCGCAAAGTTTCTGTTGCATCTGAAAGTAGAAACTAGCCCCATTACAAAGGTATGAGTAGTTTTCCCCTAGGCCGTTTTGGTTATTCGTTTCGAGTATCAGAACTGCGAAAATTTGGAGTTTTTCAAGCGTTTCTTACCTCAAAACTGCCATTACTCGCGAACGGATTGACCAATCCGCAAAGTTTCTGTTGCATCTGAAAGTAGAAACTAGCCCCATTACAACGGTATGAGTAGTTTTCCCCTAGGCCGTTCTAGTTATTCGTTTCGAGCATCAGAACTGCGAAAATTTGGAGTTTCTCAAGCGTTTCTTACCTCAAAACTGCCATATCTCGCGAACGGATTGACCAATCCGCAAAGTTTCTGTTGCATCTGAAAGTAGAAACTAGCCCCATTACAACGGTATGAGTAGTTTTCCCCTAGGCCGTTTTGGTTATTCGTTTCGAGCATCAGAACTGCGAAAATTTGGAGTTTTTCAAGCGTTTCTTACCTCAAAACTGCCATATCTCGCGAACGGATTGACCAATCCGCAAAGTTTCTGTTGCATCTGAAAGTAGAAACTAGCCCCATTACAACGGTATGAGTAGTTTTTCCTTAGGCCGTTTTGGTTATTCGTTTCGAGCATCAGAACTGCGAAAATTTGGAGTTTTTCAAGCGTTTCTTACCTCAAAACTGCCATATCTCGCGAACGGATTGACCAATCCGCAAAGGGTCTGTTGCATCTGAAAGTAGAAACTAGCCCCATTACAACGGTATGAGTAGTTTTCCCCTAGGCCGTTTTGGTTATTCGTTTCGAGCATCAGAACTGCGAAAATTTGGAATTTTTCAGGCGTTTCTTACCTCAAAACTGCCATATCTCGCGAACGGATTGACCAATCCGCAAAGTTTCTGTTGCATCTGAAAGTAGAAACTAGCCCCATTACAACGGTATGAGTAGTTTTCCCCTAGGCCGTTTTGGTTATTCGTTTCGAGCATCAGAACTGCGAAAATTTGGAGTTTTTCAAGCGTTTCTTACCTCAAAACTGCCATATCTAGCGAACGGATTGACCAATCTGCAAAGTTTCTGTTGCATCTGAAAGTAGAAACTAGCCCCATTACAACGGTATGAGTAGTTTTCCCCTAGGCCGTTCTAGTTATTCGTTTCGAGCATCAGAACTGCGAAAATTTGGAGTTTCTCAAGCGTTTCTTACCTCAAAACTGCCATATCTCGCGAACGGATTGACCAATTCGCAAAGTTTCTGTTGCATCTGAAAGTAGAAACTCGCCCCATTACAACGGTATGAGTAGTTTTCCCCTAGGCCGTTCTAGTTATTCGTTTCGAGCATCAGAACTGCGAAAATTTGGAGTTTCTCAAGCGTTTCTTATATCAAAACTGCCATATCTCGCGAACGGATTGACCAATCCGCAAAGTTTCTGTTGCATCTGAAAGTAGAAACTAGCCCCATTACAACGGTGTGAGTAGTTTTCCCCTAGGCCGTTCTAGTTATTCGTTTCGAGCATCAGAACTGCGAAAATTTGGAGTTTCTCAAGCGTTTCTTATATCAAAACTGCCATATCTCGCGAACGGATTGACCAATCCGCAAAGTTTCTGTTGCATCTGAAAGTAGAAACTAGCCCCATTACAACGGTATGAGTAGTTTTCCCCTAGGCCGTTCTAGTTATTCGTTTCGAGCATCAGAACTGCGAAAATTTGGAGTTTCTCAAGCGTTTCTTACCTCAAAACTGCCATTACTCGCGAACGGATTGACCAATCCGCAAAGTTTCTGTTGCATCTGAAAGTAGAAACTAGCCCCATTACAACGGTATGAGTAGTTTTCCCCTAGGCCGTTTTGGTTATTCGTTTCGAGCATCAGAACTGCGAAAATTTGGAGTTTTTCAAGCGTTTCTTTCCTCAAAACTGCCATATCTCGCGAACGGATTGACCAATCCGCAAAGTTTCTGTTGCATCTGAAAGTAGAAACTAGCCCCATTACAACGGTATGAGTAGTTTTGCCCTAGGCCGTTTTGGTTATTCGTTTCGAGCATCAGAACTGCGAAAATTTGGAGTTTTTCAGGCGTTTCTTACCTCAAAATTGCCATATCTCGCGAACGGATTGACCAATCCGCAAAGTTTCTGTTGCATCTGAAAGTTGAAACTAGCCCCATTACAACGGTATGAGTAGTTTTCCCCTAGGCCGTTCTAGTTATTCGTTTCGAGCATCAGAACTGCGAAAATTTGGAGTTTCTCAAGCGTTTCTTACCTCAAAACTGCCATATCTCGCGAACGGATTGACCAATTCGCAAAGTTTCTGTTGCATCTGAAAGTAGAAACTCGCCCCATTACAACGGTATGAGTAGTTTTCCCCTAGGCCGTTCTAGTTATTCGTTTCGAGCATCAGAACTGCGAAAATTTGGAGTTTCTCAAGCGTTTCTTATATCAAAACTGCCATATCTCGCGAACGGATTGACCAATCCGCAAAGTTTCTGTTGCATCTGAAAGTAGAAACTAGCCCCATTACAACGGTATGAGTAGTTTTCCCCTAGGCCGTTCTAGTTATTCGTTTCGAGCATCAGAACTGCGAAAATTTGGAGTTTCTCAAGCGTTTCTTACCTCAAAACTGCCATTACTCGCGAACGGATTGACCAATCCGCAAAGTTTCTGTTGCATCTGAAAGTAGAAACTAGCCCCATTACAACGGTATGAGTAGTTTTCCCCTAGGCCGTTTTGGTTATTCGTTTCGAGCATCAGAACTGCGAAAATTTGGAGTTTTTCAAGCGTTTCTTACCTCAAAACTGCCATATCTCGCGAACGGATTGACCAATCCGCAAAGTTTCTGTTGCATCTGAAAGTAGAAACTAGCCCCATTACAACGGTATGAGTAGTTTTCCCCTAGGCCGTTTTGGTTATTCGTTTCGAGCATCAGAACTGCGAAAATTTGGAGTTTTTCAGGCGTTTCTTACCTCAAAACTGCCATATCTCGCGAACGGATTGACCAATCCGCAAAGTTTCTGTTGCATCTGAAAGTTGAAACTAGCCCCATTACAACGGTATGAGTAGTTTTCCCCTAGGCCGTTCTAGTTATTCGTTTCGAGCATCAGAACTGCGAAAATTTGGAGTTTCTCAAGCGTTTCTTACCTCAAAACTGCCATATCTCGCGAACGGATTGACCAATCCGCAAAGTTTCTGTTGCATCTGAAAGTAGAAACTAGCCCCATTACAACGGTATGAGTAGTTTTCCCCTAGGCCGTTTTGGTTATTCGTTTCGAGCATCAGAACTGCGAAAATTTGGAGTTTTTCAAGCGTTTCTTACCTCAAAACTGCCATATCTCGCGAACGGATTGACCAATCCGCAAAGTTTCTGTTGCATCTGAAAGTAGAAACTAGCCCCATTACAACGGTATGAGTAGTTTTCCCCTAGGCCGTTCTAGTTATTCGATTCGAGCATCAGAACTGCGAAAATTTGGAGTTTCTCAAGCGTTTCTTATATCAAAACTGCCATATCTCGCGAACGGATTGACCAATCCGCAAAGTTTCTGTTGCATCTGAAAGTAGAAACTAGCCCCAATACAACGGTATGAGTAGTTTTCCCCTAGGCCGTTTTGGTTATTCGTTTCGAGCATCAGAACTGCGAAAATTTGGAGTTTTTCAAGCGTTTCTTACCTCAAAACTGCCATATCTCGCGAACGGATTGACCAATCCGCAAAGTTTCTGTTGCATCTGAAAGTAGAAACTAGCCCCATTACAACGGTATGAGTAGTTTTCCCCTAGGCCGTTTTGGTTATTCGTTTCGAGCATCAGAACTGCGAAAATTTGGAGTTTTTCAAGCGTTTCTTACCTCAAAACTGCCATATCTCGCGAACGGATTGACCAATCCGCAAAGTTTCTGTTGCATCTGAAAGTAGAAACTAGCCCCATTACAACGGTATGAGTAGTTTTCCCCTAGGCCGTTTTGGTTATTCGTTTCGAGCATCAGAACTGCGAAAATTTGGAGTTTTTCAAGCGTTTCTTATCTCAAAACTGCCATATCTCGCGAACGGATTGACCAATCTGCAAAGTTTCTGTTGCATCTGAAAGTAGAAACTCGCCCCATTACAACGGTATGAGTAGTTTTCCCCTAGGCCGTTCTAGTTATTCGTTTCGAGCATCAGAACTGCGAAAATTTGGAGTTTCTCAAGCGTTTCTTACCTCAAAACTGCCATATCTCGCGAACGGATTGACCAATCCGCAAAGTTTCTGTTGCATCTGAAAGTAGAAACTCGCCCCATTACAACGGTATGAGTAGTTTTCCCCTAGGCCGTTCTAGTTATTCGTTTCGAGCATCAGAACTGCGAAAATTTGGAGTTTCTCAAGCGTTTCTTACCTCAAAACGGCCATATCTCGCGAACGGATTGACCAATTCGCAAAGTTTCTGTTGCATCTGAAAGTAGAAACTCGCCCCATTACAACGGTATGAGTAGTTTTCCCCTAGGCCGTTCTAGTTATTCGTTTCGAGCATCAGAACTGCGAAAATTTGGAGTTTCTCAAGCGTTTCTTATATCAAAACTGCCATATCTCGCGAACGGATTGACCAATCCGCAAAGTTTCTGTTGCATCTGAAAGTAGAAACTAGCCCCATTACAACGGTATGAGTAGTTTTCCCCTAGGCCGTTTTGGTTATTCGTTTCGAGCATCAGAACTGCGAAAATTTGGAGTTTTTCAAGCGTTTCTTACCTCAAAACTGCCATATCTCGCGAACGGATTGACCAATCCGCAAAGTTTCTGTTGCATCTGAAAGTAGAAACTAGCCCCATTACAAAGGTATGAGTAGTTTTCCCCTAGGCCGTTTTGGTTATTCGTGTCGAGCATCAGAACTGCGAAAATTTGGAGTTTTTCAAGCGTTTCTTACCTCAAAACTGCCATATCTCGCGAACGGATTGACCAATCTGCAAAGTTTCTGTTGCATCTGAAAGTAGAAACTAGCCCCATTACAACGGTATGAGTAGTTTTCCCCTAGGCCGTTCTAGTTATTCGTTTCGAGCATCAGAACTGCGAAAAGTTGGAGTTTCTCAAGCGTTTCTTACCTCAAAACTGCCATATCTCGCGAACGGATTGACCAATCCGCAAAGTTTCTGTTGCATCTGAAAGTAGAAACTCGCCCCATTACAACGGTATGAGTAGTTTTCCCCTAGGCCGTTCTAGTTATTCGTTTCGAGCATCAGAACTGCGAAAATTTGGAGTTTCTCAAGCGTTTCTTATATCAAAACTGCCATATCTCGCGAACGGATTGACCAATCCGCAAAGTTTCTATTGCATCTGAAAGTAGAAACTAGCCCCATTACAACGGTATGAGTAGTTTTCCCCTAGGCCGTTCTAGTTATTCGTTTCGAGCATCAGAACTGCAAAAATTTGGAGTTTTTCAAGCGTTTCTTACCTCAAAACTGCCATTACTCGCGAACGGATTGACCAATCCGCAAAGTTTCTGTTGCATCTGAAAGTAGAAACTAGCCCCATTACAACGGTATGAGTAGTTTTCCCCTAGGCCGTTCTAGTTATTCGTTTCGAGCATCAGAACTGCGAAAATTTGGAGTTTCTCAAGCGTTTCTTACCTCAAAACTGCCATTACTCGCGAACGGATTGACCAATCCGCAAAGTTTCTGTTGCATCTGAAAGTAGAAACTAGCCCCATTACAACGGTATGAGTAGTTTTCCCCTAGGCCGTTCTAGTTATTCGTTTCGAGCATCAGAACTGCGAAAATTTGGAGTTTCTCAAGCGTTTCTTACCTCAAAACTGCCATTACTCGCGAACGGATTGACCAATCCGCAAAGTTTCTGTTGCATCTGAAAGTAGAAACTAGCCCTATTACAACGGTATGAGTAGTTTTCCCCTAGGCCGTTCTAGTTATTCGTTTCGAGCATCAGAACTGCAAAAATTTGGAGTTTTTCAAGCGTTTCTTACCTCAAAACTGCCATATCTCGCGAACGGATTGACCAATCTGCAAAGTTTCTGTTGCATCTGAAAGTAGAAACTAGCCCCATTACAACGGTATGAGTAGTGTTCCCCTAGGCCGTTCTAGTTATTCGTTTCGAGCATCAGAGCTGCAAAAATTTGGAGTTTTTCAAGCGTTTCTTACCTCAAAACTGCCATATCTCGCGAACGGATTGACCAATCTGCAAAGTTTCTGTTGCATCTGAAAGTAGAAACTAGCCCCATTACAAAGGTATGAGTAGTTTTCCCCTAGGCCGTTTTGGTTATTCGTGTCGAGCATCAGAACTGCGAAAATTTGGAGTTTTTCAAGCGTTTCTTACCTCAAAACTGCCATATCTCGCGAACGGATTGACCAATCTGCAAAGTTTCTGTTGCATCTGAAAGTAGAAACTAGCCCCATTACAACGGTATGAGTAGTTTTCCCCTAGGCCGTTCTAGTTATTCGTTTCGAGCATCAGAACTGCGAAAAGTTGGAGTTTCTCAAGCGTTTCTTACCTCAAAACTGCCATATCTCGCGAACGGATTGACCAATCCGCAAAGTTTCTGTTGCATCTGAAAGTAGAAACTCGCCCCATTACAACGGTATGAGTAGTTTTCCCCTAGGCCGTTCTAGTTATTCGTTTCGAGCATCAGAACTGCGAAAATTTGGAGTTTCTCAAGCGTTTCTTATATCAAAACTGCCATATCTCGCGAACGGATTGACCAATCCGCAAAGTTTCTATTGCATCTGAAAGTAGAAACTAGCCCCATTACAACGGTATGAGTAGTTTTCCCCTAGGCCGTTCTAGTTATTCGTTTCGAGCATCAGAACTGCAAAAATTTGGAGTTTTTCAAGCGTTTCTTACCTCAAAACTGCCATTACTCGCGAACGGATTGACCAATCCGCAAAGTTTCTGTTGCATCTGAAAGTAGAAACTAGCCCCATTACAACGGTATGAGTAGTTTTCCCCTAGGCCGTTCTAGTTATTCGTTTCGAGCATCAGAACTGCGAAAATTTGGAGTTTCTCAAGCGTTTCTTACCTCAAAACTGCCATTACTCGCGAACGGATTGACCAATCCGCAAAGTTTCTGTTGCATCTGAAAGTAGAAACTAGCCCCATTACAACGGTATGAGTAGTTTTCCCCTAGGCCGTTCTAGTTATTCGTTTCGAGCATCAGAACTGCGAAAATTTGGAGTTTCTCAAGCGTTTCTTACCTCAAAACTGCCATTACTCGCGAACGGATTGACCAATCCGCAAAGTTTCTGTTGCATCTGAAAGTAGAAACTAGCCCTATTACAACGGTATGAGTAGTTTTCCCCTAGGCCGTTCTAGTTATTCGTTTCGAGCATCAGAACTGCAAAAATTTGGAGTTTTTCAAGCGTTTCTTACCTCAAAACTGCCATATCTCGCGAACGGATTGACCAATCTGCAAAGTTTCTGTTGCATCTGAAAGTAGAAACTAGCCCCATTACAACGGTATGAGTAGTGTTCCCCTAGGCCGTTCTAGTTATTCGTTTCGAGCATCAGAGCTGCAAAAATTTGGAGTTTTTCAAGCGTTTCTTACCTCAAAACTGCCATATCTCGCGAACGGATTGACCAATCTGCAAAGTTTCTGTTGCATCTGAAAGTAGAAACTAGCCCCATTACAACGGTATGAGTAGTGTTCCCCTAGGCCGTTCTAGTTATTCGTTTCGAGCATCAGAACTGCAAAAATTTGGAGTTTTTCAAGCGTTTCTTACCTCAAAACTGCCATCTCTCGCGAACGGATTGACCAATCTGCAAAGTTTCTGTTGCATCTGAAAGTAGAAACTAGCCCCATTACAACGGTATGAGTAGTTTTCCCCTAGGCCGTTCTAGTTATTCGTTTCGAGCATCAGAACTGCGAAAATTTGGAGTTTCTCAAGCGTTTCTTACCTCAAAACTGCCATATCTCGCGAACGGATTGACCAATTCGCAAAGTTTCTGTTGCATCTGAAAGTAGAAACTCGCCCCATTACAACGGTATGAGTAGTTTTCCCCTAGGCCGTTCTAGTTATTCGTTTCGAGCATCAGAACTGCGAAAATTTGGAGTTTCTCAAGCGTTTCTTATATCAAAACTGCCATATCTCGCGAACGGATTGACCAATCCGCAAAGTTTCTGTTGCATCTGAAAGTAGAAACTAGCCCCATTACAACGGTATGAGTAGTGTTCCCCTAGGCCGTTCTAGTTATTCGTTTCGAGCATCAGAACTGCGAAACTTTGGAGTTTCTCAAGCGTTTCTTACCTCAAAACTGCCATATCTCGCGAACGGATTGACCAATCTGCAAAGTTTCTGTTGCATCTGAAAGTAGAAACTAGCCCCATTACAACGGTATGAGTAGTTTTCCCCTAGGCCGTTCTAGTTATTCGTTTCGAGCATCAGAACTGCAAAAATTTGGAGTTTTTCAAGCGTTTCTTACCTCAAAACTGCCATATCTCGCGAACGGATTGACCAATCTGCAAAGTTTCTGTTGCATCTGAAAGTAGAAACTAGCCCCATTACAACGGTATGAGTAGTTTTCCCCTAGGCCGTTCTAGTTATTCGTTTCGAGCATCAGAACTGCAAAAATTTGGAGTTTTTCAAGCGTTTCTTACCTCAAAACTGCCATATCTCGCGAACGGATTGACCAATCCGCAAAGTTTCTGTTGCATCTAAAAGTAGAAACTAGCCCCATTACAACGGTATGAGTAGTTTTCCCCTAGGCCGTTCTAGTTATTCGTTTCGAGCATCAGAACTGCGAAAATTTGGAGTTTCTCAAGCGTTTCTTACCTCAAAACTGCCATTACTCGCGAACGGATTGACCAATCCGCAAAGTTTCTGTTGCATCTGAAAGTAGAAACTAGCCCCATTACAACGGTATGAGTAGTTTTCCCCTAGGCCGTTCTAGTTATTCGTTTCGAGCATCAGAACTGCGAAAATTTGGAGTTTCTCAAGCGTTTCTTATATCAAAACTGCCATATCTCGCGAACGGATTGACCAATCCGCAAAGTTTCTGTTGCATCTGAAAGTAGAAACTAGCCCCATTACAACGGTATGAGTAGTTTTCCCCTAGGCCGTTCTAGTTATTCGTTTCGAGCATCAGAATTGCGAAAATTTGGAGTTTCTCAATCGTTTCTTACCTCAAAACTGCCATATCTCGCGAACGGATTGACCAATCCGCAAAGTTTCTGTTGCATCTGAAAGTAGAAACTAGCCCCATTACAACGGTATGAGTAGTTTTCCCCTAGGCCGTTCTAGTTATTCGTTTCGAGCATCAGAACTGCGAAAATTTGGAGTTTCTCAAGCGTTTCTTACCTCAAAACTGCCATATCTCGCGAACGGATTGACCAATCCGCAAAGTTTCTGTTGCATCTGAAAGTAGAAACTAGCCCCATTACAAAGGTATGAGTAGTTTTCCCCTAGGCCGTTTTGGTTATTCGTTTCGAGTATCAGAACTGCGAAAATTTGGAGTTTTTCAAGCGTTTCTTACCTCAAAACTGCCATATCTCGCGAACGGATTGACCAATCCGCAAAGTTTCTGTTGCATCTGAAAGTAGAAACTAGCCCCAATACAACGGTATGAGTAGTTTTCCCCTAGGCCGTTTTGGTTATTCGTTTCGAGCATCAGAACTGCGAAAATTTGGAGTTTTTCAAGCGTTTCTTACCTCAAAACTGCCATATCTCGCGAACGGATTGACCAATCCGCAAAGTTTCTGTTGCATCTGAAAGTAGAAACTAGCCCCATTACAACGGTATGAGTAGTTTTCCCCTAGGCCGTTTTGGTTATTCGTTTCGAGCATCAGAACTGCGAAAATTTGGAGTTTTTCAAGCGTTTCTTACCTCAAAACTGCCATATCTCGCGAACGGATTGACCAATCCGCAAAGTTTCTGTTGCATCTGAAAGTAGAAACTAGCCCCATTACAACGGTATGAGTAGTTTTCCCTTAGGCCGTTTTGGTTATTCGTTTCGAGCATCAGAACTGCGAAAATTTGGAGTTTTTCAAGCGTTTCTTACCTCAAAACTGCCATATCTCGCGAACGGATTGACCAATCCGCAAAGTTTCTGTTGCATCTGAAAGTAGAAACTAGCCCCATTACAACGGTATGAGTAGTTTTCCCTTAGGCCGTTTTGGTTATTCGTTTCGAGCATCAGAACTGCGAAAATTTGGAGTTTTTCAAGCGTTTCTTACCTCAAAACTGCCATATCTCGCGAACGGATTGACCAATCCGCAAAGTTTCTGTTGCATCTGAAAGTAGAAACTAGCCCCATTACAACGGTATGAGTAGTTTTCCCTTAGGCCGTTTTGGTTATTCGTTTCGAGCATCAGAACTGCGAAAATTTGGAGTTTTTCAAGCGTTTCTTACCTCAAAACTGCCATATCTCGCGAACGGATTGACCAATCCGCAAAGTTTCTGTTGCATCTGAAAGTAGAAACTAGCCCCATTACAAAGGTATGAGTAGTTTTCCCCTAGGCCGTTTTGGTTATTCGTTTCGAGTATCAGAACTGCGAAAATTTGGAGTTTTTCAAGCGTTTCTTACCTCAAAACTGCCATTACTCGCGAACGGATTGACCAATCCGCAAAGTTTCTGTTGCATCTGAAAGTAGAAACTAGCCCCATTACAACGGTATGAGTAGTTTTCCCCTAGGCCGTTCTAGTTATTCGTTTCGAGCATCAGAACTGCGAAAATTTGGAGTTTCTCAAGCGTTTCTTACCTCAAAACTGCCATATCTCGCGAACGGATTGACCAATCCGCAAAGTTTCTGTTGCATCTGAAAGTAGAAACTAGCCCCATTACAACGGTATGAGTAGTTTTCCCCTAGGCCGTTTTGGTTATTCGTTTCGAGCATCAGAACTGCGAAAATTTGGAGTTTTTCAAGCGTTTCTTACCTCAAAACTGC
Organism: Ptiloglossa arizonensis; assembly: GCF_051014685.1. NCBI lineage: Eukaryota > Metazoa > Arthropoda > Insecta > Hymenoptera > Colletidae > Ptiloglossa > Ptiloglossa arizonensis. Next base: position 101,559 of record NW_027478795.1, read on the forward strand.
CATATCTCGCGAACGGATTGACCAATCCGCAAAGTTTCTGTTGCATCTGAAAGTAGAAACTAGCCCCATTACAACGGTATGAGTAGTTTTCCCTTAGGCCGTTTTGGTTATTCGTTTCGAGCATCAGAACTGCGAAAATTTGGAGTTTTTCAAGCGTTTCTTACCTCAAAACTGCCATATCTCGCGAACGGATTGACCAATCCGCAAAGTTTCTGTTGCATCTGAAAGTAGAAACTAGCCCCATTACAACGGTATGAGTAGTTTTCCCTTAGGCCGTTTTGGTTATTCGTTTCGAGCATCAGAACTGCGAAAATTTGGAGTTTTTCAAGCGTTTCTTACCTCAAAACTGCCATATCTCGCGAACGGATTGACCAATCCGCAAAGTTTCTGTTGCATCTGAAAGTAGAAACTAGCCCCATTACAAAGGTATGAGTAGTTTTCCCCTAGGCCGTTTTGGTTATTCGTTTCGAGTATCAGAACTGCGAAAATTTGGAGTTTTTCAAGCGTTTCTTACCTCAAAACTGCCATTACTCGCGAACGGATTGACCAATCCGCAAAGTTTCTGTTGCATCTGAAAGTAGAAACTAGCCCCATTACAACGGTATGAGTAGTTTTCCCCTAGGCCGTTCTAGTTATTCGTTTCGAGCATCAGAACTGCGAAAATTTGGAGTTTCTCAAGCGTTTCTTACCTCAAAACTGCCATATCTCGCGAACGGATTGACCAATCCGCAAAGTTTCTGTTGCATCTGAAAGTAGAAACTAGCCCCATTACAACGGTATGAGTAGTTTTCCCCTAGGCCGTTTTGGTTATTCGTTTCGAGCATCAGAACTGCGAAAATTTGGAGTTTTTCAAGCGTTTCTTACCTCAAAACTGCCATATCTCGCGAACGGATTGACCAATCCGCAAAGTTTCTGTTGCATCTGAAAGTAGAAACTAGCCCCATTACAACGGTATGAGTAGTTTTCCCTTAGGCCGTTTTGGTTATTCGTTTCGAGCATCAGAACTGCGAAAATTTGGAGTTTTTCAAGCGTTTCTTACCTCAAAACTGCCATATCTCGCGAACGGATTGACCAATCCGCAAAGTGTCTGTTGCATCTGAAAGTAGAAACTAGCCCCATTACAACGGTATGAGTAGTTTTCCCCTAGGCCGTTTTGGTTATTCGTTTCGAGCATCAGAACTGCGAAAATTTGGAGTTTTTCAGGCGTTTCTTACCTCAAAACTGCCATATCTCGCGAACGGATTGACCAATCCGCAAAGTTTCTGTTGCATCTGAAAGTAGAAACTAGCCCCATTACAACGGTATGAGTAGTTTTCCCCTAGGCCGTTTTGGTTATTCGTTTCGAGCATCAGAACTGCGAAAATTTGGAGTTTTTCAAGCGTTTCTTACCTCAAAACTGCCATATCTAGCGAACGGATTGACCAATCTGCAAAGTTTCTGTTGCATCTGAAAGTAGAAACTAGCCCCATTACAACGGTATGAGTAGTTTTCCCCTAGGCCGTTCTAGTTATTCGTTTCGAGCATCAGAACTGCGAAAATTTGGAGTTTCTCAAGCGTTTCTTACCTCAAAACTGCCATATCTCGCGAACGGATTGACCAATCCGCAAAGTTTCTGTTGCATCTGAAAGTAGAAACTCGCCCCATTACAACGGTATGAGTAGTTTTCCCCTAGGCCGTTCTAGTTATTCGTTTCGAGCATCAGAACTGCGAAAATTTGGAGTTTCTCAAGCGTTTCTTACCTCAAAACTGCCATATCTCGCGAACGGATTGACCAATTCGCAAAGTTTCTGTTGCATCTGAAAGTAGAAACTCGCCCCATTACAACGGTATGAGTAGTTTTCCCCTAGGCCGTTCTAGTTATTCGTTTCGAGCATCAGAACTGCGAAAATTTGGAGTTTCTCAAGCGTTTCTTATATCAAAACTGCCATATCTCGGGAACGGATTGACCAATCCGCAAAGTTTCTGTTGCATCTGAAAGTAGAAACTAGCCCCATTACAACGGTGTGAGTAGTTTTCCCCTAGGCCGTTCTAGTTATTCGTTTCGAGCATCAGAACTGCGAAAATTTGGAGTTTCTCAAGCGTTTCTTACCTCAAAACTGCCATTACTCGCGAACGGATTGACCAATCCGCAAAGTTTCTGTTGCATCTGAAAGTAGAAACTAGCCCCATTACAACGGTATGAGTAGTTTTCCCCTAGGCCGTTTTGGTTATTCGTTTCGAGCATCAGAACTGCGAAAATTTGGAGTTTTTCAAGCGTTTCTTACCTCAAAACTGCCATATCTCGCGAACGGATTGACCAATCCGCAAAGTTTCTGTTGCATCTGAAAGTAGAAACTAGCCCCATTACAACGGTATGAGTAGTTTTCCCTTAGGCCGTTTTGGTTATTCGTTTCGAGCATCAGAACTGCGAAAATTTGGAGTTTTTCAAGCGTTTCTTTCCTCAAAACTGCCATATCTCGCGAACGGATTGACCAATCCGCAAAGTTTCTGTTGCATCTGAAAGTAGAAACTAGCCCCATTACAACGGTATGAGTAGTTTTGCCCTAGGCCGTTTTGGTTATTCGTTTCGAGCATCAGAACTGCGAAAATTTGGAGTTTTTCAGGCGTTTCTTACCTCAAAATTGCCATATCTCGCGAACGGATTGACCAATCCGCAAAGTTTCTGTTGCATCTGAAAGTTGAAACTAGCCCCATTACAACGGTATGAGTAGTTTTCCCCTAGGCCGTTCTAGTTATTCGTTTCGAGCATCAGAACTGCGAAAATTTGGAGTTTCTCAAGCGTTTCTTACCTCAAAACTGCCATATCTCGCGAACGGATTGACCAATTCGCAAAGTTTCTGTTGCATCTGAAAGTAGAAACTCGCCCCATTACAACGGTATGAGTAGTTTTCCCCTAGGCCGTTCTAGTTATTCGTTTCGAGCATCAGAACTGCGAAAATTTGGAGTTTCTCAAGCGTTTCTTATATCAAAACTGCCATATCTCGCGAACGGATTGACCAATCCGCAAAGTTTCTGTTGCATCTGAAAGTAGAAACTAGCCCCATTACAACGGTATGAGTAGTTTTCCCCTAGGCCGTTCTAGTTATTCGTTTCGAGCATCAGAACTGCGAAAATTTGGAGTTTCTCAAGCGTTTCTTACCTCAAAACTGCCATTACTCGCGAACGGATTGACCAATCCGCAAAGTTTCTGTTGCATCTGAAAGTAGAAACTAGCCCCATTACAACGGTATGAGTAGTTTTCCCCTAGGCCGTTTTGGTTATTCGTTTCGAGCATCAGAACTGCGAAAATTTGGAGTTTTTCAAGCGTTTCTTACCTCAAAACTGCCATATCTCGCGAACGGATTGACCAATCCGCAAAGTTTCTGTTGCATCTGAAAGTAGAAACTAGCCCCATTACAACGGTATGAGTAGTTTTCCCCTAGGCCGTTTTGGTTATTCGTTTCGAGCATCAGAACTGCGAAAATTTGGAGTTTTTCAGGCGTTTCTTACCTCAAAACTGCCATATCTCGCGAACGGATTGACCAATCCGCAAAGTTTCTGTTGCATCTGAAAGTTGAAACTAGCCCCATTACAACGGTATGAGTAGTTTTCCCCTAGGCCGTTCTAGTTATTCGTTTCGAGCATCAGAACTGCGAAAATTTGGAGTTTCTCAAGCGTTTCTTACCTCAAAACTGCCATATCTCGCGAACGGATTGACCAATCCGCAAAGTTTCTGTTGCATCTGAAAGTAGAAACTAGCCCCATTACAACGGTATGAGTAGTTTTCCCCTAGGCCGTTTTGGTTATTCGTTTCGAGCATCAGAACTGCGAAAATTTGGAGTTTTTCAAGCGTTTCTTACCTCAAAACTGCCATATCTCGCGAACGGATTGACCAATCCGCAAAGTTTCTGTTGCATCTGAAAGTAGAAACTAGCCCCATTACAACGGTATGAGTAGTTTTCCCCTAGGCCGTTCTAGTTATTCGTTTCGAGCATCAGAACTGCGAAAATTTGGAGTTTCTCAAGCGTTTCTTATATCAAAACTGCCATATCTCGCGAACGGATTGACCAATCCGCAAAGTTTCTGTTGCATCTGAAAGTAGAAACTAGCCCCAATACAACGGTATGAGTAGTTTTCCCCTAGGCCGTTTTGGTTATTCGTTTCGAGCATCAGAACTGCGAAAATTTGGAGTTTTTCAAGCGTTTCTTACCTCAAAACTGCCATATCTCGCGAACGGATTGACCAATCCGCAAAGTTTCTGTTGCATCTGAAAGTAGAAACTAGCCCCATTACAACGGTATGAGTAGTTTTCCCCTAGGCCGTTTTGGTTATTCGTTTCGAGCATCAGAACTGCGAAAATTTGGAGTTTTTCAAGCGTTTCTTACCTCAAAACTGCCATATCTCGCGAACGGATTGACCAATCCGCAAAGTTTCTGTTGCATCTGAAAGTAGAAACTAGCCCCATTACAACGGTATGAGTAGTTTTCCCTTAGGCCGTTTTGGTTATTCGTTTCGAGCATCAGAACTGCGAAAATTTGGAGTTTTTCAAGCGTTTCTTACCTCAAAACTGCCATATCTCGCGAACGGATTGACCAATCCGCAAAGTTTCTGTTGCATCTGAAAGTAGAAACTAGCCCCATTACAACGGTATGAGTAGTTTTCCCCTAGGCCGTTTTGGTTATTCGTTTCGAGCATCAGAACTGCGAAAATTTGGAGTTTTTCAAGCGTTTCTTACCTCAAAACTGCCATATCTCGCGAACGGATTGACCAATCCGCAAAGTTTCTGTTGCATCTGAAAGTAGAAACTAGCCCCATTACAACGGTATGAGTAGTTTTCCCTTAGGCCGTTTTGGTTATTCGTTTCGAGCATCAGAACTGCGAAAATTTGGAGTTTTTCAAGCGTTTCTTACCTCAAAACTGCCATATCTCGCGAACGGATTGACCAATCCGCAAAGTTTCTGTTGCATCTGAAAGTAGAAACTAGCCCCATTACAACGGTATGAGTAGTTTTCCCCTAGGCCGTTTTGGTTATTCGTTTCGAGCATCAGAACTGCGAAAATTTGGAGTTTTTCAAGCGTTTCTTACCTCAAAACTGCCATATCTCGCGAACGGATTGACCAATCCGCAAAGTTTCTGTTGCATCTGAAAGTAGAAACTAGCCCCATTACAACGGTATGAGTAGTTTTCCCCTAGGCCGTTTTGGTTATTCGTTTCGAGCATCAGAACTGCGAAAATTTGGAGTTTTTCAAGCGTTTCTTATCTCAAAACTGCCATATCTCGCGAACGGATTGACCAATCTGCAAAGTTTCTGTTGCATCTGAAAGTAGAAACTCGCCCCATTACAACGGTATGAGTAGTTTTCCCCTAGGCCGTTCTAGTTATTCGTTTCGAGCATCAGAACTGCGAAAATTTGGAGTTTCTCAAGCGTTTCTTACCTCAAAACTGCCATATCTCGCGAACGGATTGACCAATCCGCAAAGTTTCTGTTGCATCTGAAAGTAGAAACTCGCCCCATTACAACGGTATGAGTAGTTTTCCCCTAGGCCGTTCTAGTTATTCGTTTCGAGCATCAGAACTGCGAAAATTTGGAGTTTCTCAAGCGTTTCTTACCTCAAAACGGCCATATCTCGCGAACGGATTGACCAATTCGCAAAGTTTCTGTTGCATCTGAAAGTAGAAACTCGCCCCATTACAACGGTATGAGTAGTTTTCCCCTAGGCCGTTCTAGTTATTCGTTTCGAGCATCAGAACTGCGAAAATTTGGAGTTTCTCAAGCGTTTCTTATATCAAAACTGCCATATCTCGCGAACGGATTGACCAATCCGCAAAGTTTCTGTTGCATCTGAAAGTAGAAACTCGCCCCATTACAACGGTATGAGTAGTTTTCCCCTAGGCCGTTCTAGTTATTCGTTTCGAGCATCAGAACTGCGAAAATTTGGAGTTCCTCAAGCGTTTCTTACCTCAAAACTGCCATATTTCGCGAACGGATTGACCAATTCGCAAAGCTTCTGTTGCATCTGAAAGTAGAAACTCGCCCCATTACAACGGTATGAGTAGTTTTCCCCTAGGCCGTTTTGGTTATTCGTTTCGAGCATCAGAACTGCGAAAATTTGGAGTTTTTCAAGCGTTTCTTACCTCAAAACTGCCATATCTCGCGAACGGATTGACCAATCCGCAAAGTTTCTGTTGCATCTGAAAGTAGAAACTAGCCCCATTACAACGGTATGAGTAGTTTTCCCCTAGGCCGTTTTGGTTATTCGTTTCGAGCATCAGAACTGCGAAAATTTGGAGTTTTTCAAGCGTTTCTTACCTCAAAACTGCCATATCTCGCGAACGGATTGACCAATCCGCAAAGTTTCTGTTGCATCTGAAAGTAGAAACTAGCCCCATTACAAAGGTATGAGTAGTTTTCCCCTAGGCCGTTTTGGTTATTCGTGTCGAGCATCAGAACTGCGAAAATTTGGAGTTTTTCAAGCGTTTCTTACCTCAAAACTGCCATATCTCGCGAACGGATTGACCAATCTGCAAAGTTTCTGTTGCATCTGAAAGTAGAAACTAGCCCCATTACAACGGTATGAGTAGTTTTCCCCTAGGCCGTTCTAGTTATTCGTTTCGAGCATCAGAACTGCGAAAATTTGGAGTTTCTCAAGCGTTTCTTACCTCAAAGCTGCCATATCTCGCGAACGGATTGACCAATCCGCAAAGTTTCTGTTGCATCTGAAAGTAGAAACTCGCCCCATTACAACGGTATGAGTAGTTTTCCCCTAGGCCGTTCTAGTTATTCGTTTCGAGCATCAGAACTGCGAAAATTTGGAGTTTCTCAAGCGTTTCTTACCTCAAAACTGCCATATCTCGCGAACGGATTGACCAATCCGCAAAGTTTCTGTTGCATCTGAAAGTAGAAACTAGCCCCATTACAACGGTATGAGTAGTTTTCCCCTAGGCCGTTCTAGTTATTCGTTTCGAGCATCAGAACTGCGAAAATTTGGAGTTTCTCAAGCGTTTCTTACCTCAAAACTGCCATTACTCGCGAACGGATTGACCAATCCGCAAAGTTTCTGTTGCATCTGAAAGTAGAAACTAGCCCCATTACAACGGTATGAGTAGTTTTCCCCTAGGCCGTTTTGGTTATTCGTTTCGAGCATCAGAACTGCGAAAATTTGGAGTTTTTCAAGCGTTTCTTACCTCAAAACTGCCATATCTCGCGAACGGATTGACCAATCCGCAAAGTTTCTGTTGCATCTGAAAGTAGAAACTAGCCCCATTACAACGGTATGAGTAGTTTTCCCTTAGGCCGTTTTGGTTATTCGTTTCGAGCATCAGAACTGCGAAAATTTGGAGTTTTTCAAGCGTTTCTTACCTCAAAACTGCCATATCTCGCGAACGGATTGACCAATCCGCAAAGTTTCTGTTGCATCTGAAAGTAGAAACTAGCCCCATTACAACGGTATGAGTAGTTTTCCCCTAGGCCGTTCTAGTTATTCGTTTCGAGCATCAGAACTGCGAAAATTTGGAGTTTCTCAAGCGTTTCTTACCTCAAAACTGCCATATCTCGCGAACGGATAGACCAATCCGCAAAGTTTCTGTTGCATCTGAAAGTAGAAATTCGCCCCATTACAACGGTATGAGTAGTTTTCCCCTAGGCCGTTTTAGTTATTCGTTTCGAGCATCAGAACTGCGAAAATTTGGAGTTTCTCAAGCGTTTCTTATATCAAAACTGCCATATCTCGCGAACGGATTGACCAATCCGCAAAGTTTCTGTTGCATCTGAAAGTAGAAACTAGCCCCATTACAACGGTATGAGTAGTTTTCCCCTAGGCCGTTTTGGTTATTCGTTTCGAGCATCAGAACTGCGAAAATTTGGAGTTTCTCAAGCGTTTCTTACCTCAAAACTGCCATATCTCGCGAACGGATTGACCAATCCGCAAAGTTTCTGTTGCATCTGAAAGTAGAAACTCGCCCCATTACAACGGTATGAGTAGTTTTCCCCTAGGCCGTTTTGGTTATTCGTTTCGAGCATCAGAACTGCGAAAATTTGGAGTTTTTCAAGCGTTTCTTACCTCAAAACTGCCATATCTCGCGAACGGATTGACCAATCTGCAAAGTATCTCTTGCATCTGAAAGTAGAAACTCGCCCCATTACAACGGTATGAGTAGTTTTCCCCTAGGCCGTTCTAGTTATTCGTTTCGAGCATCAGAACTGCGAAAATTTGGAGTTTCTCAAGCGTTTCTTATATGAAAACTGCCATATCTCGCGAACGGATTGACCAATCCGCAAAGTTTCTGTTGCATCTGAAAGTAGAAACTAGCCCCATTACAACGGTATGAGTAGTTTTCCCCTAGGCCGTTTTGGTTATTCGTTTCGAGCATCAGAACTGCGAAAATTTGGAGTTTTTCAAGCGTTTCTTACCTCAAAACTGCCATATCTCGCGAACGGATTGACCAATCCGCAAAGTTTCTGTTGCATCTGAAAGTAGAAACTGGCCCCATTACAACGGTATGAGTAGTTTTCCCCTAGGCCGTTTTGGTTATTCGTTTCGAGCATCAGAACTGCGAAAATTTGGAGTTTTTCAGGCGTTTCTTACCTCAAAACTGCCATATCTCGCGAACGGATTGACCAATCCGCAAAGTTTCTGTTGCATCTGAAAGTTGAAACTAGCCCCATTACAACGGTATGAGTAGTTTTCCCCTAGGCCGTTCTAGTTATTCGTTTCGAGCATCAGAACTGCGAAAATTTGGAGTTTCTCAAGCGTTTCTTACCTCAAAACTGCCATATCTCGCGAACGGATTGACCAATTCGCAAAGTTTCTGTTGCATCTGAAAGTAGAAACTCGCCCCATTACAACGGTATGAGTAGTTTTCCCCTAGGCCGTTCTAGTTATTCGTTTCGAGCATCAGAACTGCGAAAATTTGGAGTTTCTCAAGCGTTTCTTACCTCAAAACTGCCATTACTCGCGAACGGATTGACCAATCCGCAAAGTTTCTGTTGCATCTGAAAGTAGAAACTAGCCCCATTACAACGGTATGAGTAGTTTTCCCCTAGGCCGTTTTGGTTATTCGTTTCGAGCATCAGAACTGCGAAAATTTGGAGTTTTTCAGGCGTTTCTTACCTCAAAACTGCCATATCTCGCGAACGGATTGACCAATCCGCAAAGTTTCTGTTGCATCTGAAAGTTGAAACTAGCCCCATTACAACGGTATGAGTAGTTTTCCCCTAGGCCGTTCTAGTTATTCGTTTCGAGCATCAGAACTGCGAAAATTTGGAGTTTCTCAAGCGTTTCTTACCTCAAAACTGCCATTATTCGCGAACGGATTGACCAATCCGCAAAGTTTCTGTTGCATCTGAAAGTAGAAACTAGCCCCATTACAACGGTATGAGTAGTTTTCCCCTAGGCCGTTTTGGTTATTCGTTTCGAGCATCAGAACTGCGAAAATTTGGAGTTTTTCAAGCGTTTCTTACCTCAAAACTGCCATATCTCGCGAACGGATTGACCAATCCGCAAAGTTTCTGTTGCATCTGAAAGTAGAAACTAGCCCCATTACAACGGTATGAGTAGTTTTCCCCTAGGCCGTTTTGGTTATTCGTTTCGAGCATCAGAACTGCGAAAATTTCGAGTTTTTCAAGCGTTTCTTACCTCAAAACTGCCATATCTCGCGAACGGATTGACCAATCTGCAAAGTTTCTGTTGCATCTGAAAGTAGAAACTCGCCCCATTACAACGGTATGAGTAGTTTTCCCCTAGGCCGTTCTAGTTATTCGTTTCGAGCATCAGAACTGCGAAAATTTGGAGTTTCTCAAGCGTTTCTTATATCAAAACTGCCATATCTCGCGAACGGATTGACCAATCCGCAAAGTTTCTGTTGCATCTGAAAGTAGAAATTCGCCCCATTACAACGGTATGAGTAGTTTTCCCCTAGGCCGTTTTAGTTATTCGTTTCGAGCATCAGAACTGCGAAAATTTGGAGTTTCTCAAGCGTTTCTTATATCAAAACTGCCATATCTCGCGAACGGATTGACCAATCCGCAAAGTTTCTGTTGCATCTGAAAGTAGAAACTAGCCCCATTACAACGGTATGAGTAGTTTTCCCCTAGGCCGTTTTGGTTATTCGTTTCGAGCATCAGAACTGCGAAAATTTGGAGTTTCTCAAGCGTTTCTTACCTCAAAACTGCCATATCTCGCGAACGGATTGACCAATCCGCAAAGTTTCTGTTGCATCTGAAAGTAGAAACTCGCCCCATTACAACGGTATGAGTAGTTTTCCCCTAGGCCGTTTTGGTTATTCGTTTCGAGCATCAGAACTGCGAAAATTTGGAGTTTTTCAAGCGTTTCTTACCTCAAAACTGCCATATCTCGCGAACGGATTGACCAATCTGCAAAGTATCTCTTGCATCTGAAAGTAGAAACTCGCCCCATTACAACGGTATGAGTAGTTTTCCCCTAGGCCGTTCTAGTTATTCGTTTCGAGCATCAGAACTGCGAAAATTTGGAGTTTCTCAAGCGTTTCTTATATGAAAACTGCCATATCTCGCGAACGGATTGACCAATCCGCAAAGTTTCTGTTGCATCTGAAAGTAGAAACTAGCCCCATTACAACGGTATGAGTAGTTTTCCCCTAGGCCGTTTTGGTTATTCGTTTCGAGCATCAGAACTGCGAAAATTTGGAGTTTTTCAAGCGTTTCTTACCTCAAAACTGCCATATCTCGCGAACGGATTGACCAATCCGCAAAGTTTCTGTTGCATCTGAAAGTAGAAACTGGCCCCATTACAACGGTATGAGTAGTTTTCCCCTAGGCCGTTTTGGTTATTCGTTTCGAGCATCAGAACTGCGAAAATTTGGAGTTTTTCAGGCGTTTCTTACCTCAAAACTGCCATATCTCGCGAACGGATTGACCAATCCGCAAAGTTTCTGTTGCATCTGAAAGTTGAAACTAGCCCCATTACAACGGTATGAGTAGTTTTCCCCTAGGCCGTTCTAGTTATTCGTTTCGAGCATCAGAACTGCGAAAATTTGGAGTTTCTCAAGCGTTTCTTACCTCAAAACTGCCATATCTCGCGAACGGATTGACCAATTCGCAAAGTTTCTGTTGCATCTGAAAGTAGAAACTCGCCCCATTACAACGGTATGAGTAGTTTTCCCCTAGGCCGTTCTAGTTATTCGTTTCGAGCATCAGAACTGCGAAAATTTGGAGTTTCTCAAGCGTTTCTTACCTCAAAACTGCCATTACTCGCGAACGGATTGACCAATCCGCAAAGTTTCTGTTGCATCTGAAAGTAGAAACTAGCCCCATTACAACGGTATGAGTAGTTTTCCCCTAGGCCGTTTTGGTTATTCGTTTCGAGCATCAGAACTGCGAAAATTTGGAGTTTTTCAGGCGTTTCTTACCTCAAAACTGCCATATCTCGCGAACGGATTGACCAATCCGCAAAGTTTCTGTTGCATCTGAAAGTTGAAACTAGCCCCATTACAACGGTATGAGTAGTTTTCCCCTAGGCCGTTCTAGTTATTCGTTTCGAGCATCAGAACTGCGAAAATTTGGAGTTTCTCAAGCGTTTCTTACCTCAAAACTGCCATTATTCGCGAACGGATTGACCAATCCGCAAAGTTTCTGTTGCATCTGAAAGTAGAAACTAGCCCCATTACAACGGTATGAGTAGTTTTCCCCTAGGCCGTTTTGGTTATTCGTTTCGAGCATCAGAACTGCGAAAATTTGGAGTTTTTCAAGCGTTTCTTACCTCAAAACTGCCATATCTCGCGAACGGATTGACCAATCCGCAAAGTTTCTGTTGCATCTGAAAGTAGAAACTAGCCCCATTACAACGGTATGAGTAGTTTTCCCCTAGGCCGTTTTGGTTATTCGTTTCGAGCATCAGAACTGCGAAAATTTCGAGTTTTTCAAGCGTTTCTTACCTCAAAACTGCCATATCTCGCGAACGGATTGACCAATCTGCAAAGTTTCTGTTGCATCTGAAAGTAGAAACTCGCCCCATTACAACGGTATGAGTAGTTTTCCCCTAGGCCGTTCTAGTTATTCGTTTCGAGCATCAGAACTGCGAAAATTTGGAGTTTCTCAAGCGTTTCTTATATCAAAACTGCCATATCTCGCGAACGGATTGACCAATCCGCAAAGTTTCTGTTGCATCTGAAAGTAGAAACTAGCCCCATTACAACGGTATGAGTAGTTTTCCCCTAGGCCGTTCTAGTTATTCGTTTCGAGCATCAGAACTGCGAAAATTTGGAGTTTCTCAAGCGTTTCTTACCTCAAAACTGCCATTACTCGCGAACGGATTGACCAATCCGCAAAGTTTCTGTTGCATCTGAAAGTAGAAACTAGCCCCATTACAACGGTATGAGTAGTTTTCCCCTAGGCCGTTTTGGTTATTCGTTTCGAGCATCAGAACTGCGAAAATTTGGAGTTTTTCAAGCGTTTCTTACCTCAAAACTGCCATATCTCGCGAACGGATTGACCAATCCGCAAAGTTTCTGTTGCATCTGAAAGTAGAAACTCGCCCCATTACAACGGTATGAGTAGTTTTCCCCTAGGCCGTTCTAGTTATTCGTTTCGAGCATCAGAACTGCGAAAATTTGGAGTTTCTCAAGCGTTTCTTACCTCAAAACTGCCATATCTCGCGAACGGATTGACCAATTCGCAAAGTTTCTGTTGCATCTGAAAGTAGAAACTAGCCCCATTACAACGGTATGAGTAGTTTTCCCCTAGGCCGTTCTAGTTATTCGTTTCGAGCATCAGAACTGCGAAAATTTGGAGTTTCTCAAGCGTTTCTTACCTCAAAACTGCCATTACTCGCGAACGGATTGACCAATCCGCAAAGTTTCTGTTGCATCTGAAAGTAGAAACTAGCCCCATTACAACGGTATGAGTAGTTTTCCCCTAGGCCGTTTTGGTTATTCGTTTCGAGCATCAGAACTGCGAAAATTTGGAGTTTTTCAAGCGTTTCTTACCTCAAAACTGCCATATCTCGCGAACGGATTGACCAATCCGCAAAGTTTCTGTTGCATCTGAAAGTAGAAACTAGCCCCATTACAACGGTATGAGTAGTTTTCCCCTAGGCCGTTCTAGTTATTCGTTTCGAGCATCAGAACTGCGAAAATTTGGAGTTTCTCAAGCGTTTCTTACCTCAAAACTGCCATTACTCGCGAACGGATTGACCAATCCGCAAAGTTTCTGTTGCATCTGAAAGTAGAAACTAGCCCCATTACAACGGTATGAGTAGTTTTCCCCTAGGCCGTTTTGGTTATTCGTTTCGAGCATCAGAACTGCGAAAATTTGGAGTTTTTCAAGCGTTTCTTACCTCAAAACTGCCATATCTCGCGAACGGATTGACCAATCCGCAAAGTTTCTGTTGCATCTGAAAGTAGAAACTAGCCCCATTACAACGGTATGAGTAGTTTTCCCCTAGGCCGTTTTGGTTATTCGTTTCGAGCATCAGAACTGCGAAAATTTGGAGTTTTTCAAGCGTTTCTTACCTCAAAACTGCCATATCTCGCGAACGGATTGACCAATCTGCAAAGTTTCTGTTGCATCTGAAAGTAGAAACTCGCCCCATTACAACGGTATGAGTAGTTTTCCCCTAGGCCGTTCTAGTTATTCGTTTCGAGCATCAGAACTGCGAAAATTTGGAGTTTCTCAAGCGTTTCTTATATCAAAACTGCCATATCTCGCGAACGGATTGACCAATCCGCAAAGTTTCTGTTGCATCTGAAAGTAGAAACTCGCCCCATTACAACGGTATGAGTAGTTTTCCCCTAGGCCGTTCTAGTTATTCGTTTCGAGCATCAGAACTGCGAAAATTTGGAGTTTCTCAAGCGTTTCTTACCTCAAAACTGCCATTACTCGCGAACGGATTGACCAATCCGCAAAGTTTCTGTTGCATCTGAAAGTAGAAACTAGCCCCATTACAACGGTATGAGTAGTTTTCCCCTAGGCCGTTTTGGTTATTCGTTTCGAGCATCAGAACTGCGAAAATTTGGAGTTTCTCAAGCGTTTCTTACCTCAAAACTGCCATTACTCGCGAACGGATTGACCAATCCGCAAAGTTTCTGTTGCATCTGAAAGTAGAAACTAGCCCCATTACAACGGTATGAGTAGTTTTCCCCTAGGCCGTTCTAGTTATTCGTTTCGAGCATCAGAACTGCGAAAATTTGGAGTTTCTCAAGCGTTTCTTACCTCAAAACTGCCATTACTCGCGAACGGATTGACCAATCCGCAAAGTTTCTGTTGCATCTGAAAGTAGAAACTAGCCCCATTACAACGGTATGAGTAGTTTTCCCCTAGGCCGTTTTGGTTATTCGTTTCGAGCATCAGAACTGCGAAAATTTGGAGTTTTTCAAGCGTTTCTTACCTCAAAACTGCCATATCTCGCGAACGGATTGACCAATCCGCAAAGTTTCTGTTGCATCTGAAAGTAGAAACTAGCCCCATTACAACGGTATGAGTAGTTTTCCCCTAGGCCGTTTTGGTTATTCGTTTCGAGCATCAGAACTGCGAAAATTTGGAGTTTTTCAAGCGTTTCTTACCTCAAAACTGCCATATCTCGCGAACGGATTGACCAATCTGCAAAGTTTCTGTGGCATCTGAAAGTAGAAACTCGCCCCATTACAACGGTATGAGTAGTTTTCCCCTAGGCCGTTCTAGTTATTCGTTTCGAGCATCAGAACTGCGAAAATTTGGAGTTTCTCAAGCGTTTCTTATATCAAAACTGCCATATCTCGCGAACGGATTGACCAATCCGCAAAGTTTCTGTTGCATCTGAAAGTAGAAACTAGCCCCATTACAACGGTATGAGTAGTTTTCCCCTAGGCCGTTCTAGTTATTCGTTTCGAGCATCAGAACTGCGAAAATTTGGAGTTTCTCAAGCGTTTCTTACCTCAAAACTGCCATTACTCGCGAACGGATTGACCAATCCGCAAAGTTTCTGTTGCATCTGAAAGTAGAAACTAGCCCCATTACAACGGAATGAGTAGTTTTCCCCTAGGCCGTTTTGGTTATTCGTTTCGAGCATCAGAACTGCGAAAATTTGGAGTTTTTCAAGCGTTTCTTACCTCAAAACTGCCATATCTCGCGAACGGATTGACCAATCCGCAAAGTTTCTGTTGCATCTGAAAGTAGAAACTAGCCCCATTACAACGGTATGAGTAGTTTTCCCCTAGGCCGTTTTGGTTATTCGTTTCGAGCATCAGAACTGCGAAAATTTGGAGTTTTTCAAGCGTTTCTTACCTCAAAACTGCCATATCTCGCGAACGGATTGACCAATCTGCAAAGTTTCTGTTGCATCTGAAAGTAGAAACTCGCCCCATTACAACGGTATGAGTAGTTTTCCCCTAGACCGTTCTAGTTATTCGTTTCGTGCATCAGAACTGCGGAAATTTGGAGTTTCTCAAGCGTTTCTTACTTCAAAACTGCCATATCTCGCGAACGGATTGACCATTCCGCAAAATTTCTGTTGCATCTGAAAGTAGAAACTCGCCCCATTACAACGGTATGAGTAGTTTTCCCCTAGGCCGTTCTAGTTATTCGTTTCGAGCATCAGAACTGCGAAAATTTGGAGTTTCTCAAGCGTTTCTTACCTCAAAACTGCCATATCTCGCGAACGGATTGACCAATCCGCAAAGTTTCTGTTGCATCTGAAAGTAGAAACTCGCCCCATTACAACGGTATGAGTAGTTTTCCCCTAGGCCGTTCTAATTATTCGTTTCGAGCATCAGAACTGCGAAAATTTGGAGTTTCTCAAGCGTTTCTTACCTCAAAACTGCCATATCTCGCGAACGGATTGACCAATCCGCAAAGTTTCTGTTGCATCTGAAAGTAGAAACTCGCCCCATTACAACGGTATGAGTAGTTTTCCCCTAGGCCGTTCTGGTTATTCGTTTCGAGCATCAGAACTGCGAAAATTTGGAGTTTTTCAAGCGTTTCTTACCTCAAAACTGCCATATCTCGCGAACGGATTGACCAATCCGCAAAGTTTCTGTTGCATCTGAAAGTAGAAACTCGCCCCATTACAACGGTATGAGTAGTTTTCCCCTAGGCCGTTCTGGTTATTCGTTTCGAGCATCAGAACTGCGAAAATTTGGAGTTTTTCAAGCGTTTCTTACCTCAAAACTGCCATATCTCGCGATCGGATTGACCAATCCGCAAAGTTTCTGTTGCATCTGAAAGTAGAAACTCGCCCCATTACAACGGTATGAGTAGTTTTCCGCTAGGCCGTTCTAGTTATTCGTTTCGAGCATCAGAACTGCGAAAATTTGGAGTTTCTCAAGCGTTTCTTACCTCAAAACTGCCATATCTCGCGAACGGATTGACCAATCCGCAAAGTTTCTGTTGCATCTGAAAGTAGAAACTCGCCCCATTACAACGGTATGAGTAGTTTTCCCCTAGGCCGTTCTAGTTATTCGTTTCGAGCATCAGAACTGCGAAAATTTGGAGTTTCTCAAGCGTTTCTTACCTCAAAACTGCCATATCTCGCGAACGGATTGACCAATCCGCAAAGTTTCTGTTGCATCTGAAAGTAGAAACTAGCCCCATTACAACGGTATGAGTAGTTTTCCCCTAGGCCGTTCTGGTTATTCGTTTCGAGCATCAGAACTGCGAAAATTTGGAGTTTTTCAAGCGTTTCTTACCTCAAAACTGCCATATCTCGCGAACGGATTGACCAATCCGCAAAGTTTCTGTTGCATCTGAAAGTAGAAACTCGCCCCATTACAACGGTATGTGTAGTTTTCCCCTAGGCCGTTCTGGTTATTCGTTTCGAGCATCAGAACTGCGAGAATTTGGAGTTTTTCAAGCGTTTCTTACCTCAAAACTGCCATATCTCGCGAACGGTTTGACCAATCCGCAAAGTTTCTGTTGCATCCGAAAGTAGAAACTAGCCCCATTACAACGGTATGAGTAGTTTTCCCCTAGGCCGTTCTGGTTATTCGTTTCGAGCATCAGAACTGCGAAAATTTGGAGTTTTTCAACCGTTTCTTACCTCAAAACTGCCATATCTCGCGAACGGATTGACCAATCCGCAAAGTTTCTGTTGCATCTGAAAGTAGAAACTAGCCCCATTACAACGGTATGAGTAGTTTTCCCCTAGGCCGTTCTGGTTATTCGTTTCGAGCATCAGAACTGCGAAAATTTGGAGTTTTTCAAGCGTTTCTTACATCAAAACTGCCATATCTCGCGAACGGATTGACCAATCCGCAAAGTTTCTGTTGCATCTGAAAGTAGAAACTCGCCCCATTACAACGGTATGAGTAGTTTTCCCCTAGGCCGTTCTGGTTATTCGTTTCGAGCATCAGAACTGCGAAAATTTGGAGTTTTTCAAGCGTTTCTTACATCAAAACTGCCATATCTCGCGAACGCATTGACCAATCCGCAAAGTTTCTGTTGCATATGAAAGTAGAAACTCGCCCCATTACAACGGTATGAGTAGTTTTCCCCTAGGCCGTTCTGGTTATTCGTTTCGAGCATCAGAACTGCGAAAATTTGGAGTTTTTCAAGCGTTTCTTACCTCAAAACTGCCATATCTCGCGAACGGATTGACCAATCCGCAAAGTTTCTGTTGCATCTGAAAGTAGAAACTCGCCCCATTACAACGGTATGAGTAGTTTTCCCCTAGACCGTTCTAGTTATTCGTTTCGTGCATCAGAACTGCGGAAATTTGGAGTTTCTCAAGCGTTTCTTACTTCCAAACTGCCATATCTCGCGAACGGATTGACCATTCCGCAAAATTTCTGTTGCATCTGAAAGTAGAAACTCGCCCCATTACAACGGTATGAGTAGTTTTCCCCTAGGCCGTTCTAGTTATTCGTTTCGAGCATCAGAACTGCGAAAATTTGGAGTTTCTCAAGCGTTTCTTACCTCAAAACTGCCATATCTCGCGAACGGATTGACCAATCCGCAAAGTTTCTGTTGCATCTGAAAGTAGAAACTCGCCCCATTACAACGGTATGAGTATTTTTCCCCTAGGCCGTTCTAATTATTCGTTTCGAGCATCAGAACTGCGAAAATTTGGAGTTTCTCAAGCGTTTCTTACCTCAAAACTGCCATATCTCGCGAACGGATTGACCAATCCGCAAACTTTCTGTTGCATCTGAAAGTAGAAACTCGCCCCATTACAACGGTATGAGGAGTTTTCCCCTAGGCCGTTCTGGTTATTCGTTTCGAGCATCAGAACTGCGAAAATTTGGAGTTTTTCAAGCGTTTCTTACCTCAAAACTGCCATATCTCGCGAACGGATTGTCCAATCCGCAAAGTTTCTGTTGCATCTGAAAGTAGAAACTCGCCCCATTACAACGGTATGAGTAGTTTTCCCCTAGGCCGTTCTGGTTATTCGTTTCGAGCATCAGAACTGCGAAAATTTGGAGTTTTTCAAGCGTTTCTTACCTCAAAACTGCCATATCTCGCGAACGGATTGACCAATCCGCAAAGTTTCTGTTGCATCTGAAAGTAGAAACTAGCCCCATTACAACGGTATGAGTAGTTTTCCCCTAGGCCGTTCTGGTTATTCGTTTCGAGCATCAGAACTGCGAAAATTTGGAGTTTTTCAAGCGTTTCTTACCTCAAAACTGCCATATCTCGCGAACGGATTGACCAATCCGCAAAGTTTCTGTTGCATCTGAAAGTAGAAACTCGCCCCATTACAACGGTATGAGTAGTTTTCCCCTAGACCGTTCTAGTTATTCGTTTCGTGCATCAGAACTGCGGAAATTTGGAGTTTCTCAAGCGTTTCTTACTTCAAAACTGCCATATCTCGCGAACGGATTGACCATTCCGCAAAATTTCTGTTGCATCTGAAAGTAGAAACTCGCCCCATTACAACGGTATGAGTAGTTTTCCCCTAGGCCGTTCTAGTTATTCGTTTCGAGCATCAGAACTGCGAAAATTTGGAGTTTCTCAAGCGTTTCTTACGTCAAAACTGCCATATCTCGCGAACGGATTGACCAATCCGCAAAGTTTCTGTTGCATCTGAAAGTAGAAACTCGCCCCATTACAACGGTATGAGTAGTTTTCCCCTAGGCCGTTCTAATTATTCGTTTCGAGCATCAGAACTGCGAAAATTTGGAGTTTCTCAAGCGTTTCTTACCTCAAAACTGCCATATCTCGCGAACGGATTGACCAATCCGCAAAGTTTCTGTTGCATCTGAAAGTAGAAACTCGCCCCATTACAACGGTATGAGTAGTTTTCCCCTAGGCCGTTCTGGTTATTCGTTTCGAGCATCAGAACTGCGAAAATTTGGAGTTTTTCAAGCGTTTCTTACCTCAAAACTGCCATATCTCGCGAACGGATTGACCAATCCGCAAAGTTTCTGTTGCATCTGAAAGTAGAAACTCGCCCCATTACAACGGTATGAGTAGTTTTCCCCTAGGCCGTTCTGGTTATTCGTTTCGAGCATCAGAACTGCGAAAATTTGGAGTTTTTCAAGCGTTTCTTACCTCAAAACTGCCATATCTCGCGATCGGATTGACCAATCCGCAAAGTTTCTGTTGCATCTGAAAGTAGAAACTCGCCCCATTACAACGGTATGAGTAGTTTTCCGCTAGGCCGTTCTAGTTATTCGTTTCGTGCATCAGAACTGCGAAAATTTGGAGTTTCTCAAGCGTTTCTTACCTCAAAACTGCCATATCTCGCGAACGGATTGACCAATCCGCAAAGTTTCTGTTGCATCTGAAAGTAGAAACTCGCCCCATTACAACGGTATGAGTAGTTTTCCCCTAGGCCGTTCTAGTTATTCGTTTCGAGCATCAGAACTGCGAAAATTTGGAGTTTCTCAAGCGTTTCTTACCTCAAAACTGCCATATCTCGCGAACGGATTGACCAATCCGCAAAGTTTCTGTTGCATCTGAAAGTAGAAACTAGCCCCATTACAACGGTATGAGTAGTTTTCCCCTAGGCCGTTCTGGTTATTCGTTTCGAGCATCAGAACTGCGAAAATTTGGAGTTTTTCAAGCGCTTCTTACCTCAAAACTGCCATATCTCGCGAACGGATTGACCAATCCGCAAAGTTTCTGTTGCATCTGAAAGTAGAAACTCGCCCCATTACAACGGTATGAGTAGTTTTCCCCTAGGCCGTTCTGGTTATTCGTTTCGAGCATCAGAACTGCGAGAATTTGGAGTTTTTCAAGCGTTTCTTACCTCAAAACTGCCATATCTCGCGAACGGTTTGACCAATCCGCAAAGTTTCTGTTGCATCCGAAAGTAGAAACTAGCCCCATTACAACGGTATGAGTAGTTTTCCCCTAGGCCGTTCTGGTTATTCGTTTCGAGCATCAGAACTGCGAAAATTTGGAGTTTTTCAAGCGTTTCTTACATCAAAACTGCCATATCTCGCGAACGGATTGACCAATCCGCAAAGTTTCTGTTGCATCTGAAAGTAGAAACTCGCCCCATTACAACGGTATGAGTAGTTTTCCCCTAGGCCGTTCTGGTTATTCGTTTCGAGCATCAGAACTGCGAAAATTTGGAGTTTTTCAAGCGTTTCTTACATCAAAACTGCCATATCTCGCGAACGGATTGACCAATCCGCAAAGTTTCTGTTGCATATGAAAGTAGAAACTCGCCCCATTACAACGGTATGAGTAGTTTTCCCCTAGGCCGTTCTGGTTATTCGTTTCGAGCATCAGAACTGCGAAAATTTGGAGTTTTTCAAGCGTTTCTTACCTCAAAACTGCCATATCTCGCGAACGGATTGACCAATCCGCAAAGTTTCTGTTGCATCTGAAAGTAGAAACTCGCCCCATTACAACGGTATGAGTAGTTTTCCCCTAGACCGTTCTAGTTATTCGTTTCGTGCATCAGAACTGCGGAAATTTGGAGTTTCTCAAGCGTTTCTTACTTCAAAACTGCCATATCTCGCGAACGGATTGACCATTCCGCAAAATTTCTGTTGCATCTGAAAGTAGAAACTCGCCCCATTACAACGGTATGAGTAGTTTTCCCCTAGGCCGTTCTAGTTATTCGTTTCGAGCATCAGAACTGCGAAAATTTGGAGTTTCTCAAGCGTTTCTTACCTCAAAACTGCCATATCTCGCGAACGGATTGACCAATCCGCAAAGTTTCTGTTGCATCTGAAAGTAGAAACTCGCCCCATTACAACGGTATGAGTAGTTTTCCCCTAGGACGTTCCGGTTTATTCGTTTCGAGCATCAGAACTGCGAAAATTTGGAGTTTTTCAAGCGTTTCTTACCTCAAAACTGCCATATCTCGCGAACGGATTGACCAATCCGCAAAGTTTCTGTTGCATCTGAAAGTAGAAACTCGCCACATTACAACGGTATGAGTAGATTTCCCCTAGGCCGTTCTGGTTATTCGTTTCGAGCATCAGAACTGCGAAAATTTGGAGTTTTTCAAGCGTTTCTTACCTCAAAACTGCCATATCTCGCGATCGGATTGACCAATCCGCAAAGTTTCTGTTGCATCTGAAAGTAGAAACTCGCCCCATTACAACGGTATGAGTAGTTTTCCGCTAGGCCGTTCTAGTTATTCGTTTCGAGCATCAGAACTGCGAAAATTTGGAGTTTCTCAAGCGTTTCTTACCTCAAAACTGCCATATCTCGCGAACGGATTGACCAATCCGCAAAGTTTCTGTTGCATCTGAAAGTAGAAACTCGCCCCATTACAACGGTATGAGTAGTTTTCCCCTAGGCCGTTCTAGTTATTCGTTTCGAGCATCAGAACTGCGAAAATTTGGAGTTTCTCAAGCGTTTCTTACCTCAAAACTGCCATATCTCGCGAACGGATTGACCAATCCGCAAAGTTTCTGTTGCATCTGAAAGTAGAAACTAGCCCCATTACAACGGTATGAGTAGTTTTCCCCTAGGACGTTCTGGTTATTCGTTTCGAGCATCAGAACTGCGAAAATTTGGAGTTTTTCAAGCGTTTCTTACCTCAAAACTGCCATATCTCGCGAACGGATTGACCAATCCGCAAAGTTTCTGTTGCATCTGAAAGTAGAAACTCGCCCCATTACAACGGTATGAGTAGTTTTCCCCTAGGCCGTTCTGGTTATTCGTTTCGAGCATCAGAACTGCGAGAATTTGGAGTTTTTCAAGCGTTTCTTACCTCAAAACTGCCATATCTCGCGAACGGTTTGACCAATCCGCAAAGTTTCTGTTGCATCCGAAAGTAGAAACTAGCCCCATTACAACGGTATGAGTAGTTTTCCCCTAGGCCGTTCTGGTTATTCGTTTCGAGCATCAGAACTGCGAAAATTTGGAGTTTTTCAAGCGTTTCTTACATCAAAACTGCCATATCTCGCGAACGGATTGACCAATCCGCAAAGTTTCTGTTGCATCTGAAAGTAGAAACTCGCCCCATTACAACGGTATGAGTAGTTTTCCCCTAGGCCGTTCTGGTTATTCGTTTCGAGCATCAGAACTGCGAAAATTTGGAGTTTTTCAAGCGTTTCTTACCTCAAAACTGCCATATCTCGCGAACGGATTGACCAATCCGCAAAGTTTCTGTTGCATCTGAAAGTAGAAACTCGCCCCATTACAACGGTATGAGTAGTTTTCCCCTAGGCCGTTCTGGTTATTCGTTTCGAGCATCAGAACTGCGAAAATTTGGAGTTTTTCAAGCGTTTCTTACCTCAAAACTGCCATATCTCGCGAACGGATTGACCAATCCGCAAAGTTTCTGTTGCATCTGAAAGTAGAAACTCGCCCCATTACAACGGTGTGAGTAGTTTTCCCCTAGACCGTTCTAGTTATTCGTTTCGTGCATCAGAACTGCGGAAATTTGGAGTTTCTCAAGCGTTTCTTACTTCAAAACTGCCATATCTCGCGAACGGATTGACCATTCCGCAAAATTTCTGTTGCATCTGAAAGTAGAAACTCGCCCCATTACAACGGTATGAGTAGTTTTCCCCTAGGCCGTTCTGGTTATTCGTTTCGAGCATCAGAACTGCGAAAATTTGGAGTTTTTCAAGCGTTTCTTACCTCAAAACTGCCATATCTCGCGAACGGATTGACCAATCCGCAAAGTTTCTGTTGCATCTGAAAGTAGAAACTCGCCCCATTACAACGGTATGAGTAGTTTTCCCCTAGGCCGTTCTGGTTATTCGTTTCGAGCATCAGAACTGCGAAAATTTGGAGTTTTTCAAGCGTTTCTTACCTCAAAACTGCCATATCTCGCGATCGGATTGACCAATCCGCAAAGTTTCTGTTGCATCTGAAAGTAGAAACTCGCCCCATTACAACGGTATGAGTAGTTTTCCGCTAGGCCGTTCTAGTTATTCGTTTCGAGCATCAGAACTGCGAAAATTTGGAGTTTCTCAAGCGTTTCTTACCTCAAAACTGCCATATCTCGCGAACGGATTGACCAATCCGCAAAGTTTCTGTTGCATCTGAAAGTAGAAACTCGCCCCATTACAACGGTATGAGTAGTTTTCCCCTAGGCCGTTCTAGTTATTCGTTTCGAGCATCAGAACTGCGAAAATTTGGAGTTTCTCAAGCGTTTCTTACCTCAAAACTGCCATATCTCGCGAACGGATTGACCAATCCGCAAAGTTTCTGTTGCATCTGAAAGTAGAAACTAGCCCCATTACAACGGTATGAGTAGTTTTCCCCTAGGCCGTTCTGGTTATTCGTTTCGAGCATCAGAACTGCGAAAATTTGGAGTTTTTCAAGCGTTTCTTACCTCAAAACTGCCATATCTCGCGAACGGATTGACCAATCCGCAAAGTTTCTGTTGCATCTGAAAGTAGAAACTCGCCCCATTACAACGGTATGAGTAGTTTTCCCCTAGGCCGTTCTGGTTATTCGTTTCGAGCATCAGAACTGCGAGAATTTGGAGTTTTTCAAGCGTTTCTTACCTC
Organism: Ptiloglossa arizonensis; assembly: GCF_051014685.1. Lineage (NCBI taxonomy): Eukaryota > Metazoa > Arthropoda > Insecta > Hymenoptera > Colletidae > Ptiloglossa > Ptiloglossa arizonensis. The sequence goes on from NW_027478795.1 coordinate 125,352, forward strand.
AAAACTGCCATATCTCGCGAACGGTTTGACCAATCCGCAAAGTTTCTGTTGCATCCGAAAGTAGAAACTAGCCCCATTACAACGGTATGAGTAGTTTTCCCCTAGGCCGTTCTGGTTATTCGTTTCGAGCATCAGAACTGCGAAAATTTGGAGTTTTTCAAGCGTTTCTTACCTCAAAACTGCCATATCTCGCGAACGGATTGACCAATCCGCAAAGTTTCTGTTGCATCTGAAAGTAGAAACTAGCCCCATTACAACGGTATGAGTAGTTTTCCCCTAGGCCGTTCTGGTTATTCGTTTCGAGCATCAGAACTGCGAAAATTTGGAGTTTTTCAAGCGTTTCTTACATCAAAACTGCCATATCTCGCGAACGGATTGACCAATCCGCAAAGTTTCTGTTGCATCTGAAAGTAGAAACTCGCCCCATTACAACGGTATGAGTAGTTTTCCCCTAGGCCGTTCTGGTTATTCGTTTCGAGCATCAGAACTGCGAAAATTTGGAGTTTTTCTAGCGTTTCTTACCTCAAAACTGCCATATCTCGCGAACGGATTGACCAATCCGCAAAGTTTCTGTTGCATCTGAAAGTAGAAACTCGCCCCATTACAACGGTATGAGTAGTTTTCCCCTAGGCCGTTCTGGTTATTCGTTTCGAGCATCAGAACTGCGAAAATTTGGAGTTTTTCAAGCGTTTCTTACATCAAAACTGCCATATCTCGCGAACGGATTGACCAATCCGCAAAGTTTCTGTTGCATCTGAAAGTAGAAACTCGCCCCATTACAACGGTATGAGTAGTTTTCCCCTAGGCCGTTCTGGTTATTCGTTTCGAGCATCAGAACTGCGAAAATTTGGAGTTTTTCAAGCGTTTCTTACATCAAAACTGCCATATCTCGCGAACGGATTGACCAATCCGCAAAGTTTCTGTTGCATCTGAAAGTAGAAACTCGCCCCATTACAACGGTATGAGTAGTTTTCCCCTAGGCCGTTCTAGTTATTCGTTTCGAGCATCAGAACTGCGAAAATTTGGAGTTTCTCAAGCGTTTCTTACCTCAAAACTGCCATATCTCGCGAACGGATTGACCAATCCGCAAAGTTTCTGTTGCACCTGAAAGTAGAAACTCGCCCCATTACAACGGTATGAGTAGTTTTCCGCTAGGCCGTTCTAGTTATTCGTTTCGAGCATCAGAACTGCGAAAATTTGGAGTTTCTCAAGCGTCTCTTACCTCAAAACTGCCATATCTCGCGAACGGATTGACCAATCCGCAAAGTTTCTGTTGCATCTGAAAGTAGAAACTCGCCCCATTACAACGGTATGAGTAGTTTTCCCCTAGGCCGTTCTAGTTATTCGTTTCGAGCATCAGAACTGCGAAAATTTGGAGTTTCTCAAGCGTTTCTTACCTCAAAACTGCCATATCTCGCGAACGGATTGACCAATCCGCAAAGTTTCTGTTGCATCTGAAAGTAGAAACTAGCCCCATTACAACGGTATGAGTAGTTTTCCCCTAGGCCGTTCTGGTTATTCGTTTCGAGCATCAGAACTGCGAAAATTTGGAGTTTTTCAAGCGTTTCTTACCTCAAAACTGCCATATCTCGCGAACGGATTGACCAATCCGCAAAGTTTCTGTTGCATCTGAAAGTAGAAACTAGCTCCATTACAACGGTATGAGTAGTTTTCCCCTAGGCCGTTCTGGTTATTCGTTTCGAGCATCAGAACTGCGAAAATTTGGAGTTCTTCAAGCGTTTCTTACATCAAAACTGCCATATCTCGCGAACGGATTGACCAATCCGCAAAGTTTCTGTTGCATCTGAAAGTAGAAACTCGCCCCATTACAACGGTATGAGTAGTTTTCCCCTAGGCCGTTCTGGTTATTCGTTTCGAGCATCAGAACTGCGAAAATTTGGAGTTTTTCAAGCGTTTCTTACCTCAAAACTGCCATATCTCGCGAACGGATTGACCAATCCGCAAAGTTTCTGTTGCATCTGAAAGTAGAAACTCGCCCCATTACAACGGTATGAGTAGTTTTCCCCTAGGCCGTTCTGGTTATTCGTTTCGAGCATCAGAACTGCGAAAATTTGGAGTTTTTCAAGCGTTTCTTACCTCAAAACTGCCATATCTCGCGAACGGATTGACCAATCCGCAAAGTTTCTGTTGCATCTGAAAGTAGAAACTCGCCCCATTACAACGGTATGAGTAGTTTTCCCCTAGGCCGTTCTGGTTATTCGTTTCGAGCATCAGAACTGCGAAAATTTGGAGTTTTTCAAGCGTTTCTTACCTCAAAACTGCCATATCTCGCGATCGGATTGACCAATCCGCAAAGTTTCTGTTGCATCTGAAAGTAGAAACTCGCCCCATTACAACGGTATGAGTAGTTTTCCGCTAGGCCGTTCTAGTTATTCGTTTCGAGCATCAGAACTGCGAAAATTTGTAGTTTCTCAAGCGTTTCTTACCTCAAAACTGCCATATCTCGCGAACGGATTGACCAATCCGCAAAGTTTCTGTTGCATCTGAAAGTAGAAACTCGCCCCATTACAACGGTATGAGTAGTTTTCCCCTAGGCCGTTCTAGTTATTCGTTTCGAGCATCAGAACTGCGAAAATTTGGAGTTTCTCAAGCGTTTCTTACCTCAAAACTGCCATATCTCGCGAACGGATTGACCAATCCGCAAAGTTTCTGTTGCATCTGAAAGTAGAAACTAGCCCCATTACAACGGTATGAGTAGTTTTCCCCTAGGCCGTTCTGGTTATTCGTTTCGAGCATCAGAACTGCGAAAATTTGGAGTTTTTCAAGCGTTTCTTACCTCAAAACTGCCATATCTCGCGAACGGATTGACCAATCCGCAAAGTTTCTGTTGCATCTGAAAGTAGAAACTCGCCCCATTACAACGGTATGAGTAGTTTTCCCCTAGGCCGTTCTGGTTATTCGTTTCGAGCATCAGAACTGCGAGAATTTGGAGTTTTTCAAGCGTTTCTTACCTCAAAACTGCCATATCTCGCGAACGGTTTGACCAATCCGCAAAGTTTCTGTTGCATCCGAAAGTAGAAACTAGCCCCATTACAACGGTATGAGTAGTTTTCCCCTAGGCCGTTCTGGTTATTCGTTTCGAGCATCAGAACTGCGAAAATTTGGAGTTTTTCAAGCGTTTCTTACCTCAAAACTGCCATATCTCGCGAACGGATTGACCAATCCGCAAAGTTTCTGTTGCATCTGAAAGTAGAAACTAGCCCCATTACAACGGTATGAGTAGTTTTCCCCTAGGCCGTTCTGGTTATTCGTTTCGAGCATCAGAACTGCGAAAATTTGGAGTTTTTCAAGCGTTTCTTACATCAAAACTGCCATATCTCGCGAACGGATTGACCAATCCGCAAAGTTTCTGTTGCATCTGAAAGTAGAAACTCGCCCCATTACAACGGTATGAGTAGTTTTCCCCTAGGCCGTTCTGGTTATTCGTTTCGAGCATCAGAACTGCGAAAATTTGGAGTTTTTCAAGCGTTTCTTACCTCAAAACTGCCATATCTCGCGAACGGATTGACCAATCCGCAAAGTTTCTGTTGCATCTGAAAGTAGAAACTCGCCCCATTACAACGGTATGAGTAGTTTTCCCCTAGGCCGTTCTGGTTATTCGTTTCGAGCATCAGAACTGCGAAAATTTGGAGTTTTTCAAGCGTTTCTTACATCAAAACTGCCATATCTCGCGAACGGATTGACCAATCCGCAAAGTTTCTGTTGCATCTGAAAGTAGAAACTCGCCCCATTACAACGGTATGAGTAGTTTTCCCCTAGGCCGTTCTGGTTATTCGTTTCGAGCATCAGAACTGCGAAAATTTGGAGTTTTTCAAGCGTTTCTTACATCAAAACTGCCATATCTCGCGAACGGATTGACCAATCCGCAAAGTTTCTGTTGCATCTGAAAGTAGAAACTCGCCCCATTACAACGGTATGAGTAGTTTTCCCCTAGGCCGTTCTGGTTATTCGTTTCGAGCATCAGAACTGCGAAAATTTGGAGTTTTTCAAGCGTTTCTTACCTCAAAACTGCCATATCTCGCGAACGGATTGACCAATCCGCAAAGTTTCTGTTGCATCTGAAAGTAGAAACTCGCCCCATTACAACGGTATGAGTAGTTTTCCCCTAGACCGTTCTAGTTATTCGTTTCGTGCATCAGAACTGCGGAAATTTGGAGTTTCTCAAGCGTTTCTTACTTCAAAACTGCCATATCTCGCGAACGGATTGACCATTCCGCAAAATTTCTGTTGCATCTGAAAGTAGAAACTCGCCCCATTACAACGGTATGAGTAGTTTTCCCCTAGGCCGTTCTAGTTATTCGTTTCGAGCATCAGAACTGCGAAAATTTGGAGTTTCTCAAGCGTTTCTTACCTCAAAACTGCCATATCTCGCGAACGGATTGACCAATCCGCAAAGTTTCTGTTGCATCTGAAAGTAGAAACTCGCCCCATTACAACGGTATGACTAGTTTTCCCCCAGGCCGTTCTAGTTATTCGTTTCGAGCATCAGAACTACCAAAATTTGGAGTTTCTCAAGCGTTTCTTACCTCAAAACTGCCATATCTCGCGAACGGATTGACCAATCCGCAAAGTTTCTGTTGCATCTGAAAGTAGAAACTCGCCCCATTACAACGGTATGAGTAGTTTTCCGCTAGGCCGTTCTAGTTATTCGTTTCGAGCATCAGAACTGCGAAAATTTGGAGTTTCTCAAGCGTTTCTTACCTCAAAACTGCCATATCTCGCGAACGGATTGACCAATCCGCAAAGTTTCTGTTGCATTTGAAAGTAGAAACTCGCCCCATTACAACGGTATGAGTAGTTTTCCCCTAGGCCGTTCTGGTTATTCGTTTCGAGCATCAGAACTGCGAAAATTTGGAGTTTTTCAAGCGTTTCTTACATCAAAACTGCCATATCTCGCGAACGGATTGACCAATCCGCAAAGTTTCTGTTGCATCTGAAAGTAGAAACTCGCCCCATTACAACGGTATGAGTAGTTTTCCCCTAGGCCGTTCTGGTTATTCGTTTCGAGCATCAGAACTGCGAAAATTTGGAGTTTTTCAAGCGTTTCTTACCTCAAAACTGCCATATCTCGCGAACGGATTGACCAATCCGCAAAGTTTCTGTTGCATCTGAAAGTAGAAACTCGCCCCATTACAACGGTATGAGTAGTTTTCCCCTAGACCGTTCTAGTTATTCGTTTCGTGCATCAGAACTGCGGAAATTTGGAGTTTCTCAAGCGTTTCTTACTTCAAAACTGCCATATCTCGCGAACGGATTGACCATTCCGCAAAATTTCTGTTGCATCTGAAAGTAGAAACTCGCCCCATTACAACGGTATGAGTAGTTTTCCCCTAGGCCGTTCTAGTTATTCGTTTCGAGCATCAGAACTGCGAAAATTTGGAGTTTCTCAAGCGTTTCTTACCTCAAAACTGCCATATCTCGCGAACGGATTGACCAATCCGCAAAGTTTCTGTTGCATCTGAAAGTAGAAACTCGCCCCATTACAACGGTATGACTAGTTTTCCCCCAGGCCGTTCTAGTTATTCGTTTCGAGCATCAGAACTACCAAAATTTGGAGTTTCTCAAGCGTTTCTTACCTCAAAACTGCCATATCTCGCGAACGGATTGACCAATCCGCAAAGTTTCTGTTGCATCTGAAAGTAGAAACTCGCCCCATTACAACGGTATGAGTAGTTTTCCGCTAGGCCGTTCTAGTTATTCGTTTCGAGCATCAGAACTGCGAAAATTTGGAGTTTCTCAAGCGTTTCTTACCTCAAAACTGCCATATCTCGCGAACGGATTGACCAATCCGCAAAGTTTCTGTTGCATTTGAAAGTAGAAACTCGCCCCATTACAACGGTATGAGTAGTTTTCCCCTAGGCCGTTCTGGTTATTCGTTTCGAGCATCAGAACTGCGAAAATTTGGAGTTTTTCAAGCGTTTCTTACATCAAAACTGCCATATCTCGCGAACGGATTGACCAATCCGCAAAGTTTCTGTTGCATCTGAAAGTAGAAACTCGCCCCATTACAACGGTATGAGTAGTTTTCCCCTAGGCCGTTCTGGTTATTCGTTTCGAGCATCAGAACTGCGAAAATTTGGAGTTTTTCAAGCGTTTCTTACCTCAAAACTGCCATATCTCGCGAACGGATTGACCAATCCGCAAAGTTTCTGTTGCATCTGAAAGTAGAAACTCGCCCCATTACAACGGTATGAGTAGTTTTCCCCTAGACCGTTCTAGTTATTCGTTTCGTGCATCAGAACTGCGGAAATTTGGAGTTTCTCAAGCGTTTCTTACTTCAAAACTGCCATATCTCGCGAACGGATTGACCATTCCGCAAAATTTCTGTTGCATCTGAAAGTAGAAACTCGCCCCATTACAACGGTATGAGTAGTTTTCCCCTAGGCCGTTCTAGTTATTCGTTTCGAGCATCAGAACTGCGAAAATTTGGAGTTTCTCAAGCGTTTCTTACCTCAAAACTGCCATATCTCGCGAACGGATTGACCAATCCGCAAAGTTTCTGTTGCATCTGAAAGTAGAAACTCGCCCCATTACAACGGTATGAGTAGTTTTCCCCTAGGCCGTTCTAATTATTCGTTTCGAGCATCAGAACTGCGAAAATTTGGAGTTTCTCAAGCGTTTCTTACCTCAAAACTGCCATATCTCGCGAACGGATTGACCAATCCGCAAAGTTTCTGTTGCATCTGAAAGTAGAAACTCGCCCCATTACAACGGTATGAGTAGTTTTCCCCTAGGCCGTTCTGGTTATTCGTTTCGAGCATCAGAACTGCGAAAATTTGGAGTTTTTCAAGCGTTTCTTACCTCAAAACTGCCATATCTCGCGAACGGATTGACCAATCCGCAAAGTTTCTGTTGCATCTGAAAGTAGAAACTCGCCCCATTACAACGGTATGAGTAGTTTTCCCCTAGGCCGTTCTGGTTATTCGTTTCGAGCATCAGAACTGCGAAAATTTGGAGTTTTTCAAGCGTTTCTTACCTCAAAACTGCCATATCTCGCGATCGGATTGACCAATCCGCAAAGTTTCTGTTGCATCTGAAAGTAGAAACTCGCCCCATTACAACGATATGAGTAGTTTTCCGCTAGGCCGTTCTAGTTATTCGTTTCGAGCATCAGAACTGCGAAAATTTGGAGTTTCTCAAGCGTTTCTTACCTCAAAACTGCCATATCTCGCGAACGGATTGACCAATCCGCAAAGTTTCTGTTGCATCTGAAAGTAGAAACTCGCCCCATTACAACGGTATGAGTAGTTTCCCCCTAGGCCGTTCTAGTTATTCGTTTCGAGCATCAGAACTGCGAAAATTTGGAGTTTCTCAAGCGTTTCTTACCTCAAAACTGCCATATCTCGCGAACGGATTGACCAATCCGCAAAGTTTCTGTTGCATCTGAAAGTAGAAACTAGCCCCATTACAACGGTATGAGTAGTTTTCCCCTAGGCCGTTCTGGTTATTCGTTTCGAGCATCAGAACTGCGAAAATTTGGAGTTTTTCAAGCGTTTCTTACCTCAAAACTGCCATATCTCGCGAACGGATTGACCAATCCGCAAAGTTTCTGTTGCATCTGAAAGTAGAAACTCGCCCCATTACAACGGTATGAGTAGTTTTCCCCTAGGCCGTTCTGGTTATTCGTTTCGAGCATCAGAACTGCGAGAATTTGGAGTTTTTCAAGCGTTTCTTACCTCGAAACTGCCATATCTCGCGAACGGTTTGACCAATCCGCAAAGTTTCTGTTGCATCCGAAAGTAGAAACTAGCCCCATTACAACGGTATGAGTAGTTTTCCCCTAGGCCGTTCTGGTTATTCGTTTCGAGCATCAGAACTGCGAAAATTTGGAGTTTTTCAAGCGTTTCTTACCTCAAAACTGCCATATCTCGCGAACGGATTGACCAATCCGCAAAGTTTCTGTTGCATCTGAAAGTAGAAACTAGCCCCATTACAACGGTATGAGTAGTTTTCCCCTAGGCCGTTCTGGTTATTCGTTTCGAGCATCAGAACTGCGAAAATTTGGAGTTTTTCAAGCGTTTCTTACATCAAAACTGCCATATCTCGCGAACGGATTGACCAATCCGCAAAGTTTCTGTTGCATCTGAAAGTAGAAACTCGCCCCATTACAACGGTATGAGTAGTTTTCCCCTAGGCCGTTCTGGTTATTCGTTTCGAGCATCAGAACTGCGAAAATTTGGAGTTTTTCAAGCGTTTCTTACCTCAAAACTGCCATATCTCGCGAACGGATTGACCAATCCGCAAAGTTTCTGTTGCATCTGAAAGTAGAAACTCGCCCCATTACAACGGTATGAGTAGTTTTCCCCTAGGCCGTTCTGGTTATTCGTTTCGAGCATCAGAACTGCGAAAATTTGGAGTTTTTCAAGCGTTTCTTACATCAAAACTGCCATATCTCGCGAACGGATTGACCAATCCGCAAAGTTTCTGTTGCATCTGAAAGTAGAAACTCGCCCCATTACAACGGTATGAGTAGTTTTCCCCTAGGCCGTTCTGGTTATTCGTTTCGAGCATCAGAACTGCGAAAATTTGGAGTTTTTCAAGCGTTTCTTACATCAAAACTGCCATATCTCGCGAACGGTTTGACCAATCCGCAAAGTTTCTGTTGCATCCGAAAGTAGAAACTAGCCCCATTACAACGGTATGAGTAGTTTTCCCCTAGGCCGTTCTGGTTATTCGTTTCGAGCATCAGAACTGCGAAAATTTGGAGTTTTTCAAGCGTTTCTTACCTCAAAACTGCCATATCTCGCGAACGGATTGACCAATCCGCAAAGTTTCTGTTGCATCTGAAAGTAGAAACTAGCCCCATTACAACGGTATGAGTAGTTTTCCCCTAGGCCGTTCTGGTTATTCGTTTCGAGCATCAGAACTGCGAAAATTTGGAGTTTTTCAAGCGTTTCTTACATCAAAACTGCCATATCTCGCGAACGGATTGACCAATCCGCAAAGTTTCTGTTGCATCTGAAAGTAGAAACTCGCCCCATTACAACGGTATGAGTAGTTTTCCCCTAGGCCGTTCTGGTTATTCGTTTCGAGCATCAGAACTGCGAGAATTTGGAGTTTTTCAAGCGTTTCTTACCTCAAAACTGCCATATCTCGCGAACGGTTTGACCAATCCGCAAAGTTTCTGTTGCATCCGAAATTAGAAACTAGCCCCATTACAACGGTATGAGTAGTTTTCCCCTAGGCCGTTCTGGTTATTCGTTTCGAGCATCAGAACTGCGAAAATTTGGAGTTTTTCAAGCGTTTCTTACCTCAAAACTGCCATATCTCGCGAACGGATTGACCAATCCGCAAAGTTTCTGTTGCATCTGAAAGTAGAAACTAGCCCCATTACAACGGTATGAGTAGTTTTCCCCTAGGCCGTTCTGGTTATTCGTTTCGAGCATCAGAACTGCGAAAATTTGGAGTTTTTCAAGCGTTTCTTACATCAAAACTGCCATATCTCGCGAACGGATTGACCAATCCGCAAAGTTTCTGTTGCATCTGAAAGTAGAAACTCGCCCCATTACAACGGTATGAGTAGTTTTCCCCTAGGCCGTTCTGGTTATTCGTTTCGAGCATCAGAACTGCGAAAATTTGGAGTTTTTCAAGCGTTTCTTACCTCAAAACTGCCATATCTCGCGAACGGTTTGACCAATCCGCAAAGTTTCTGTTGCATCCGAAAGTAGAAACTAGCCCCATTACAACGGTATGAGTAGTTTTCCCCTAGGCCGTTCTGGTTATTCGTTTCGAGCATCAGAACTGCGAAAATTTGGAGTTTTTCAAGCGTTTCTTACATCAAAACTGCCATATCTCGCGAACGGATTGACCAATCCGCAAAGTTTCTGTTGCATCTGAAAGTAGAAACTCGCCCCATTACAACGGTATGAGTAGTTTTCCCCTAGGCCGTTCTGGTTATTCGTTTCGAGCATCAGAACTGCGAAAATTTGGAGTTTTTCAAGCGTTTCTTACCTCAAAACTGCCATATCTCGCGAACGGATTGACCAATCCGCAAAGTTTCTGTTGCATCTGAAAGTAGAAACTCGCCCCATTACAACGGTATGAGTAGTTTTCCCCTAGGCCGTTCTGGTTATTCGTTTCGAGCATCAGAACTGCGAAAATTTGGAGTTTTTCAAGCGTTTCTTACATCAAAACTGCCATATCTCGCGAACGGATTGACCAATCCGCAAAGTTTCTGTTGCATCTGAAAGTAGAAACTCGCCCCATTACAACGGTATGAGTAGTTTTCCCCTAGGCCGTTCTGGTTATTCGTTTCGAGCATCAGAACTGCGAAAATTTGGAGTTTTTCAAGCGTTTCTTACATCAAAACTGCCATATCTCGCGAACGGATTGACCAATCCGCAAAGTTTCTGTTGCATCTGAAAGTAGAAACTCGCCCCATTACAACGGTATGAGTAGTTTTCCCCTAGGCCGTTCTGGTTATTCGTTTCGAGCATCAGAACTGCGAAAATTTGGAGTTTTTCAAGCGTTTCTTACCTCAAAACTGCCATATCTCGCGAACGGATTGACCAATCCGCAAAGTTTCTGTTGCATCTGAAAGTAGAAACTAGCCCCATTACAACGGTATGAGTAGTTTTCCCCTAGACCGTTCTAGTTATTCGTTTCGTGCATCAGAACTGCGGAAATTTGGAGTTTCTCAAGCGTTTCTTACTTCAAAACTGCCATATCTCGCGAACGGATTGACCATTCCGCAAAATTTCTGTTGCATCTGAAAGTAGAAACTCGCCCCATTACAACGGTATGAGTAGTTTTCCCCTAGGCCGTTCTAGTTATTCGTTTCGAGCATCAGAACTGCGAAAATTTGGAGTTTCTCAAGCGTTTCTTACCTCAAAACTGCCATATCTCGCGAACGGATTGACCAATCCGCAAAGTTTCTGTTGCATCTGAAAGTAGAAACTCGCCCCATTACAACGGTATGAGTAGTTTTCCCCTAGGCCGTTCTAATTATTCGTTTCGAGCATCAGAACTGCGAAAATTTGGAGTTTCTCAAGCGTTTCTTACCTCAAAACTGCCATATCTCGCGAACGGATTGACCAATCCGCAAAGTTTCTGTTGCATCTGAAAGTAGAAACTCGCCCCATTACAACGGTATGAGTAGTTTTCCCCTAGGCCGTTCTGGTTATTCGTTTCGAGCATCAGAACTGCGAAAATTTGGAGTTTTTCAAGCGTTTCTTACCTCAAAACTGCCATATCTCGCGAACGGATTGACCAATCCGCAAAGTTTCTGTTGCATCTGAAAGTAGAAACTCGCCCCATTACAACGGTATGAGTAGTTTTCCGCTAGGCCGTTCTAGTTATTCGTTTCGAGCATCAGAACTGCGAAAATTTGGAGTTTCTCAAGCGTTTCTTACCTCAAAACTGCCATATCTCGCGAACGGATTGACCAATCCGCAAAGTTTCTGTTGCATTTGAAAGTAGAAACTCGCCCCATTACAACGGTATGAGTAGTTTTCCCCTAGGCCGTTCTGGTTATTCGTTTCGAGCATCAGAACTGCGAAAATTTGGAGTTTTTCAAGCGTTTCTTACATCAAAACTGCCATATCTCGCGAACGGATTGACCAATCCGCAAAGTTTCTGTTGCATCTGAAAGTAGAAACTCGCCCCATTACAACGGTATGAGTAGTTTTCCCCTAGGCCGTTCTGGTTATTCGTTTCGAGCATCAGAACTGCGAAAATTTGGAGTTTTTCAAGCGTTTCTTACCTCAAAACTGCCATATCTCGCGAACGGATTGACCAATCCGCAAAGTTTCTGTTGCATCTGAAAGTAGAAACTAGCCCCATTACAACGGTATGAGTAGTTTTCCCCTAGGCCGTTCTGGTTATTCGTTTCGAGCATCAGAACTGCGAAAATTTGGAGTTTTTCAAGCGTTTCTTACATCAAAACTGCCATATCTCGCGAACGGATTGACCAATCCGCAAAGTTTCTGTTGCATCTGAAAGTAGAAACTCGCCCCATTACAACGGTATGAGTAGTTTTCCCCTAGGCCGTTCTGGTTATTCGTTTCGAGCATCAGAACTGCGAAAATTTGGAGTTTTTCAAGCGTTTCTTACCTCAAAACTGCCATATCTCGCGAACGGATTGACCAATCCGCAAAGTTTCTGTTGCATCTGAAAGTAGAAACTCGCCCCATTACAACGGTATGAGTAGTTTTCCCCTAGGCCGTTCTGGTTATTCGTTTCGAGCATCAGAACTGCGAAAATTTGGAGTTTTTCAAGCGTTTCTTACATCAAAACTGCCATATCTCGCGAACGGATTGACCAATCCGCAAAGTTTCTGTTGCATCTGAAAGTAGAAACTCGCCCCATTACAACGGTATGAGTAGTTTTCCCCTAGGCCGTTCTGGTTATTCGTTTCGAGCATCAGAACTGCGAAAATTTGGAGTTTTTCAAGCGTTTCTTACATCAAAACTGCCATATCTCGCGAACGGTTTGACCAATCCGCAAAGTTTCTGTTGCATCCGAAAGTAGAAACTAGCCCCATTACAACGGTATGAGTAGTTTTCCCCTAGGCCGTTCTGGTTATTCGTTTCGAGCATCAGAACTGCGAAAATTTGGAGTTTTTCAAGCGTTTCTTACCTCAAAACTGCCATATCTCGCGAACGGATTGACCAATCCGCAAAGTTTCTGTTGCATCTGAAAGTAGAAACTAGCCCCATTACAACGGTATGAGTAGTTTTCCCCTAGGCCGTTCTGGTTATTCGTTTCGAGCATCAGAACTGCGAAAATTTGGAGTTTTTCAAGCGTTTCTTACATCAAAACTGCCATATCTCGCGAACGGATTGACCAATCCGCAAAGTTTCTGTTGCATCTGAAAGTAGAAACTCGCCCCATTACAACGGTATGAGTAGTTTTCCCCTAGGCCGTTCTGGTTATTCGTTTCGAGCATCAGAACTGCGAGAATTTGGAGTTTTTCAAGCGTTTCTTACCTCAAAACTGCCATATCTCGCGAACGGTTTGACCAATCCGCAAAGTTTCTGTTGCATCCGAAATTAGAAACTAGCCCCATTACAACGGTATGAGTAGTTTTCCCCTAGGCCGTTCTGGTTATTCGTTTCGAGCATCAGAACTGCGAAAATTTGGAGTTTTTCAAGCGTTTCTTACCTCAAAACTGCCATATCTCGCGAACGGATTGACCAATCCGCAAAGTTTCTGTTGCATCTGAAAGTAGAAACTAGCCCCATTACAACGGTATGAGTAGTTTTCCCCTAGGCCGTTCTGGTTATTCGTTTCGAGCATCAGAACTGCGAAAATTTGGAGTTTTTCAAGCGTTTCTTACATCAAAACTGCCATATCTCGCGAACGGATTGACCAATCCGCAAAGTTTCTGTTGCATCTGAAAGTAGAAACTCGCCCCATTACAACGGTATGAGTAGTTTTCCCCTAGGCCGTTCTGGTTATTCGTTTCGAGCATCAGAACTGCGAAAATTTGGAGTTTTTCAAGCGTTTCTTACCTCAAAACTGCCATATCTCGCGAACGGTTTGACCAATCCGCAAAGTTTCTGTTGCATCCGAAAGTAGAAACTAGCCCCATTACAACGGTATGAGTAGTTTTCCCCTAGGCCGTTCTGGTTATTCGTTTCGAGCATCAGAACTGCGAAAATTTGGAGTTTTTCAAGCGTTTCTTACATCAAAACTGCCATATCTCGCGAACGGATTGACCAATCCGCAAAGTTTCTGTTGCATCTGAAAGTAGAAACTCGCCCCATTACAACGGTATGAGTAGTTTTCCCCTAGGCCGTTCTGGTTATTCGTTTCGAGCATCAGAACTGCGAAAATTTGGAGTTTTTCAAGCGTTTCTTACCTCAAAACTGCCATATCTCGCGAACGGATTGACCAATCCGCAAAGTTTCTGTTGCATCTGAAAGTAGAAACTCGCCCCATTACAACGGTATGAGTAGTTTTCCCCTAGGCCGTTCTGGTTATTCGTTTCGAGCATCAGAACTGCGAAAATTTGGAGTTTTTCAAGCGTTTCTTACATCAAAACTGCCATATCTCGCGAACGGATTGACCAATCCGCAAAGTTTCTGTTGCATCTGAAAGTAGAAACTCGCCCCATTACAACGGTATGAGTAGTTTTCCCCTAGGCCGTTCTGGTTATTCGTTTCGAGCATCAGAACTGCGAAAATTTGGAGTTTTTCAAGCGTTTCTTACATCAAAACTGCCATATCTCGCGAACGGATTGACCAATCCGCAAAGTTTCTGTTGCATCTGAAAGTAGAAACTCGCCCCATTACAACGGTATGAGTAGTTTTCCCCTAGGCCGTTCTGGTTATTCGTTTCGAGCATCAGAACTGCGAAAATTTGGAGTTTTTCAAGCGTTTCTTACCTCAAAACTGCCATATCTCGCGAACGGATTGACCAATCCGCAAAGTTTCTGTTGCATCTGAAAGTAGAAACTAGCCCCATTACAACGGTATGAGTAGTTTTCCCCTAGACCGTTCTAGTTATTCGTTTCGTGCATCAGAACTGCGGAAATTTGGAGTTTCTCAAGCGTTTCTTACTTCAAAACTGCCATATCTCGCGAACGGATTGACCATTCCGCAAAATTTCTGTTGCATCTGAAAGTAGAAACTCGCCCCATTACAACGGTATGAGTAGTTTTCCCCTAGGCCGTTCTAGTTATTCGTTTCGAGCATCAGAACTGCGAAAATTTGGAGTTTCTCAAGCGTTTCTTACCTCAAAACTGCCATATCTCGCGAACGGATTGACCAATCCGCAAAGTTTCTGTTGCATCTGAAAGTAGAAACTCGCCCCATTACAACGGTATGAGTAGTTTTCCCCTAGGCCGTTCTAATTATTCGTTTCGAGCATCAGAACTGCGAAAATTTGGAGTTTCTCAAGCGTTTCTTACCTCAAAACTGCCATATCTCGCGAACGGATTGACCAATCCGCAAAGTTTCTGTTGCATCTGAAAGTAGAAACTCGCCCCATTACAACGGTATGAGTAGTTTTCCCCTAGGCCGTTCTGGTTATTCGTTTCGAGCATCAGAACTGCGAAAATTTGGAGTTTTTCAAGCGTTTCTTACCTCAAAACTGCCATATCTCGCGAACGGATTGACCAATCCGCAAAGTTTCTGTTGCATCTGAAAGTAGAAACTCGCCCCATTACAACGGTATGAGTAGTTTTCCGCTAGGCCGTTCTAGTTATTCGTTTCGAGCATCAGAACTGCGAAAATTTGGAGTTTCTCAAGCGTTTCTTACCTCAAAACTGCCATATCTCGCGAACGGATTGACCAATCCGCAAAGTTTCTGTTGCATTTGAAAGTAGAAACTCGCCCCATTACAACGGTATGAGTAGTTTTCCCCTAGGCCGTTCTGGTTATTCGTTTCGAGCATCAGAACTGCGAAAATTTGGAGTTTTTCAAGCGTTTCTTACATCAAAACTGCCATATCTCGCGAACGGATTGACCAATCCGCAAAGTTTCTGTTGCATCTGAAAGTAGAAACTCGCCCCATTACAACGGTATGAGTAGTTTTCCCCTAGGCCGTTCTGGTTATTCGTTTCGAGCATCAGAACTGCGAAAATTTGGAGTTTTTCAAGCGTTTCTTACCTCAAAACTGCCATATCTCGCGAACGGATTGACCAATCCGCAAAGTTTCTGTTGCATCTGAAAGTAGAAACTCGCCCCATTACAACGGTATGAGTAGTTTTCCCCTAGACCGTTCTAGTTATTCGTTTCGTGCATCAGAACTGCGGAAATTTGGAGTTTCTCAAGCGTTTCTTACTTCAAAACTGCCATATCTCGCGAACGGATTGACCATTCCGCAAAATTTCTGTTGCATCTGAAAGTAGAAACTCGCCCCATTACAACGGTATGAGTAGTTTTCCCCTAGGCCGTTCTAGTTATTCGTTTCGAGCATCAGAACTGCGAAAATTTGGAGTTTCTCAAGCGTTTCTTACCTCAAAACTGCCATATCTCGCGAACGGATTGACCAATCCGCAAAGTTTCTGTTGCATCTGAAAGTAGAAACTCGCCCCATTACAACGGTATGAGTAGTTTTCCCCTAGGCCGTTCTAATTATTCGTTTCGAGCATCAGAACTGCGAAAATTTGGAGTTTCTCAAGCGTTTCTTACCTCAAAACTGCCATATCTCGCGAACGGATTGACCAATCCGCAAAGTTTCTGTTGCATCTGAAAGTAGAAACTCGCCCCATTACAACGGTATGAGTAGTTTTCCCCTAGGCCGTTCTGGTTATTCGTTTCGAGCATCAGAACTGCGAAAATTTGGAGTTTTTCAAGCGTTTCTTACCTCAAAACTGCCATATCTCGCGAACGGATTGACCAATCCGCAAAGTTTCTGTTGCATCTGAAAGTAGAAACTCGCCCCATTACAACGGTATGAGTAGTTTTCCCCTAGGCCGTTCTGGTTATTCGTTTCGAGCATCAGAACTGCGAAAATTTGGAGTTTTTCAAGCGTTTCTTACCTCAAAACTGCCATATCTCGCGATCGGATTGACCAATCCGCAAAGTTTCTGTTGCATCTGAAAGTAGAAACTCGCCCCATTACAACGGTATGAGTAGTTTTCCGCTAGGCCGTTCTAGTTATTCGTTTCGAGCATCAGAACTGCGAAAATTTGGAGTTTCTCAAGCGTTTCTTACCTCAAAACTGCCATATCTCGCGAACGGATTGACCAATCCGCAAAGTTTCTGTTGCATCTGAAAGTAGAAACTCGCCCCATTACAACGGTATGAGTAGTTTTCCCCTAGGCCGTTCTAGTTATTCGTTTCGAGCATCAGAACTGCGAAAATTTGGAGTTTCTCAAGCGTTTCTTACCTCAAAACTGCCATATCTCGCGAACGGATTGACCAATCCGCAAAGTTTCTGTTGCATCTGAAAGTAGAAACTAGCCCCATTACAACGGTATAAGTAGTTTTCCCCTAGGCCGTTCTGGTTATTCGTTTCGAGCATCAGAACTGCGAAAATTTGGAGTTTTTCAAGCGTTTCTTACCTCAAAACTGCCATATCTCGCGAACGGATTGACCAATCCGCAAAGTTTCTGTTGCATCTGAAAGTAGAAACTCGCCCCATTACAACGGTATGAGTAGTTTTCCCCTAGGCCGTTCTGGTTATTCGTTTCGAGCATCAGAACTGCGAAAATTTGGAGTTTCTCAAGCGTTTCTTACCTCAAAACTGCCATATCTCGCGAACGGATTGACCAATCCGCAAAGTTTCTGTTGCATCTGAAAGTAGAAACTCGCCCCATTACAACGGTATGAGTAGTTTTCCCCTAGACCGTTCTAGTTATTCGTTTCGTGCATCAGAACTGCGGAAATTTGGAGTTTCTCAAGCGTTTCTTACTTCAAAACTGCCATATCTCGCGAACGGATTGACCATTCCGCAAAACTTCTGTTGCATCTGAAAGTAGAAACTCGCCCCATTACAACGGTATGAGTAGTTTTCCCCTAGGCCGTTCTAGTTATTCGTTTCGAGCATCAGAACTGCGAAAATTTGGAGTTTCTCAAGCGTTTCTTACCTCAAAACTGCCATATCTCGCGAACGGATTGACCAATCCGCAAAGTTTCTGTTGCATCTGAAAGTAGAAACTCGCCCCATTACAACGGTATGAGTAGTTTTCCGCTAGGCCGTTCTAGTTATTCGTTTCGAGCATCAGAACTGCGAAAATTTGGAGTTTCTCAAGCGTTTCTTACCTCAAAACTGCCATATCTCGCGAACGGATTGACCAATCCGCAAAGTTTCTGTTGCATCTGAAAGTAGAAACTCGCCCCATTACAACGGTATGAGTAGTTTTCCCCTAGGCCGTTCTAGTTATTCGTTTCGAGCATCAGAACTGCGAAAATTTGGAGTTTCTCAAGCGTTTCTTACCTCAAAACTGCCATATCTCGCGAACGGATTGACCAATCCGCAAAGTTTCTGTTGCATCTGAAAGTAGAAACTAGCCCCATTACAACGGTATGAGTAGTTTTCCCCTAGGCCGTTCTGGTTATTCGTTTCGAGCATCAGAACTGCGAAAATTTGGAGTTTTTCAAGCGTTTCTTACCTCAAAACTGCCATATCTCGCGAACGGATTGACCAATCCGCAAAGTTTCTGTTGCATCTGAAAGTAGAAACTCGCCCCATTACAACGGTATGAGTAGTTTTCCCCTAGGCCGTTCTGGTTATTCGTTTCGAGCATCAGAACTGCGAGAATTTGAAGTTTTTCAAGCGTTTCTTACCTCAAAACTGCCATATCTCGCGAACGGTTTGACCAATCCGCAAAGTTTCTGTTGCATCCGAAAGTAGAAACTAGCCCCATTACAACGGTATGAGTAGTTTTCCCCTAGGCCGTTCTGGTTATTCGTTTCGAGCATCAGAACTGCGAAAATTTGGAGTTTTTCAAGCGTTTCTTACCTCAAAACTGCCATATCTCGCGAACGGATTGACCAATCCGCAAAGTTTCTGTTGCATCTGAAAGTAGAAACTAGCCCCATTACAACGGTATGAGTAGTTTTCCCCTAGGCCGTTCTGGTTATTCGTTTCGAGCATCAGAACTGCGAAAATTTGGAGTTTTTCAAGCGTTTCTTACATCAAAACTGCCATATCTCGCGAACGGATTGACCTATCCGCAAAGTTTCTGTTGCATCTGAAAGTAGAAACTCGCCCCATTACAACGGTATGAGTAGTTTTCCCCTAGGCCGTTCTGGTTATTCGTTTCGAGCATCAGAACTGCGAAAATTTGGAGTTTTTCAAGCGTTTCTTACCTCAAAACTGCCATATCTCGCGAACGGATTGACCAATCCGCAAAGTTTCTGTTGCATCTGAAAGTAGAAACTCGCCCCATTACAACGGTATGAGTAGTTTTCCCCTAGGCCGTTCTGGTTATTCGTTTCGAGCATCAGAACTGCGAAAATTTGGAGTTTTTCAAGCGTTTCTTACATCAAAACTGCCATATCTCGCGAACGGATTGACCAATCCGCAAAGTTTCTGTTGCATCTGAAAGTAGAAACTCGCCCCATTACAACGGTATGAGTAGTTTTCCCCTAGGCCGTTCTGGTTATTCGTTTCGAGCATCAGAACTGCGAAAATTTGGAGTTTTTCAAGCGTTTCTTACATCAAAACTGCCATATCTCGCGAACGGATTGACCAATCCGCAAAGTTTCTGTTGCATCTGAAAGTAGAAACTCGCCCCATTACAACGGTATGAGTAGTTTTCCCCTAGGCCGTTCTGGTTATTCGTTTCGAGCATCAGAACTGCGAAAATTTGGAGTTTTTCAAGCGTTTCTTACCTCAAAACTGCCATATCTCGCGAACGGATTGACCAATCCGCAAAGTTTCTGTTGCATCTGAAAGTAGAAACTCGCCCCATTACAACGGTATGAGTAGTTTTCCCCTAGACCGTTCTAGTTATTCGTTTCGTGCATCAGAACTGCGGAAATTTGGAGTTTCTCAAGCGTTTCTTACTTCAAAACTGCCATATCTCGCGAACGGATTGACCATTCCGCAAAATTTCTGTTGCATCTGAAAGTAGAAACTCGCCCCATTACAACGGTATGAGTAGTTTTCCCCTAGGCCGTTCTAGTTATTCGTTTCGAGCATCAGAACTGCGAAAATTTGGAGTTTCTCAAGCGTTTCTTACCTCAAAACTGCCATATCTCGCGAACGGATTGACCAATCCGCAAAGTTTCTGTTGCATCTGAAAGTAGAAACTCGCCCCATTACAACGGTATGAGTAGTTTTCCCCTAGGCCGTTCTAATTATTCGTTTCGAGCATCAGAACTGCGAAAATTTGGAGTTTCTCAAGCGTTTCTTACCTCAAAACTGCCATATCTCGCGAACGGATTGACCAATCCGCAAAGTTTCTGTTGCATCTGAAAGTAGAAACTCGCCCCATTACAACGGTATGAGTAGTTTTCCCCTAGGCCGTTCTGGTTATTCGTTTCGAGCATCAGAACTGCGAAAATTTGGAGTTTTTCAAGCGTTTCTTACCTCAAAACTGCCATATCTCGCGAACGGATTGACCAATCCGCAAAGTTTCTGTTGCATCTGAAAGTAGAAACTCGCCCCATTACAACGGTATGAGTAGTTTTCCCCTAGACCGTTCTAGTTATTCGTTTCGTGCATCAGAACTGCGGAAATTTGGAGTTTCTCAAGCGTTTCTTACTTCAAAACTGCCATATCTCGCGAACGGATTGACCATTCCGCAAAATTTCTGTTGCATCTGAAAGTAGAAACTCGCCCCATTACAACGGTATGAGTAGTTTTCCCCTAGGCCGTTCTAGTTATTCGTTTCGAGCATCAGAACTGCGAAAATTTGGAGTTTCTCAAGCGTTTCTTACCTCAAAACTGCCATATCTCGCGAACGGATTGACCAATCCGCAAAGTTTCTGTTGCATCTGAAAGTAGAAACTCGCCCCATTACAACGGTATGAGTAGTTTTCCCCTAGGCCGTTCTAATTATTCGTTTCGAGCATCAGAACTGCGAAAATTTGGAGTTTCTCAAGCGTTTCTTACCTCAAAACTGCCATATCTCGCGAACGGATTGACCAATCCGCAAAGTTTCTGTTGCATCTGAAAGTAGAAACTCGCCCCATTACAACGGTATGAGTAGTTTTCCCCTAGGCCGTTCTGGTTATTCGTTTCGAGCATCAGAACTGCGAAAATTTGGAGTTTTTCAAGCGTTTCTTACCTCAAAACTGCCATATCTCGCGAACGGATTGACCAATCCGCAAAGTTTCTGTTGCATCTGAAAGTAGAAACTCGCCCCATTACAACGGTATGAGTAGTTTTCCCCTAGGCCGTTCTGGTTATTCGTTTCGAGCATCAGAACTGCGAAAATTTGGAGTTTTTCAAGCGTTTCTTACTTCAAAACTGCCATATCTCGCGATCGGATTGACCAATCCGCAAAGTTTCTGTTGCATCTGAAAGTAGAAACTCGCCCCATTACAACGGTATGAGTAGTTTTCCGCTAGGCCGTTCTAGTTATTCGTTTCGAGCATCAGAACTGCGAAAATTTGGAGTTTCTCAAGCGTTTCTTACCTCAAAACTGCCATATCTCGCGAACGGATTGACCAATCCGCAAAGTTTCTGTTGCATCTGAAAGTAGAAACTCGCCCCATTACAACGGTATGAGTAGTTTTCCCCTAGGCCGTTCTAGTTATTCGTTTCGAGCATCAGAACTGCGAAAATTTGGAGTTTCTCAAGCGTTTCTTACCTCAAAACTGCCATATCTCGCGAACGGATTGACCAATCCGCAAAGTTTCTGTTGCATCTGAAAGTAGAAACTAGCCCCATTACAACGGTATGAGTAGTTTTCCCCTAGGCCGTTCTGGTTATTCGTTTCGAGCATCAGAACTGCGAAAATTTGGAGTTTTTCAAGCGTTTCTTACCTCAAAACTGCCATATCTCGCGAACGGATTGACCAATCCGCAAAGTTTCTGTTGCATCTGAAAGTAGAAACTCGCCCCATTACAACGGTATGAGTAGTTTTCCCCTAGGCCGTTCTGGTTATTCGTTTCGAGCATCAGAACTGCGAAAATTTGGAGTTTTTCAAGCGTTTCTTACCTCAAAACTGCCATATCTCGCGAACGGATTGACCAATCCGCAAAGTTTCTGTTGCATCTGAAAGTAGAAACTCGCCCCATTACAACGGTATGAGTAGTTTTCCCCTAGGCCGTTCTGGTTATTCGTTTCGAGCATCAGAACTGCGAAAATTTGGAGTTTTTCAAGCGTTTCTTACATCAAAACTGCCATATCTCGCGAACGGATTGACCAATCCGCAAAGTTTCTGTTGCATCTGAAAGTAGAAACTCGCCCCATTACAACGGTATGAGTAGTTTTCCCCTAGGCCGTTCTGGTTATTCGTTTCGAGCATCAGAACTGCGAAAATTTGGAGTTTTTCAAGCGTTTCTTACATCAAAACTGCCATATCTCGCGAACGGATTGACCAATCCGCAAAGTTTCTGTTGCATCTGAAAGTAGAAACTCGCCCCATTACAACGGTATGAGTAGTTTTCCCCTAGGCCGTTCTGGTTATTCGTTTCGAGCATCAGAACTGCGAAAATTTGGAGTTTTTCAAGCGTTTCTTACCTCAAAACTGCCATATCTCGCGAACGGATTGACCAATCCGCAAAGTTTCTGTTGCATCTGAAAGTAGAAACTCGCCCCATTACAACGGTATGAGTAGTTTTCCCCTAGACCGTTCTAGTTATTCGTTTCGTGCATCAGAACTGCGGAAATTTGGAGTTTCTCAAGCGTTTCTTACTTCAAAACTGCCATATCTCGCGAACGGATTGACCATTCCGCAAAATTTCTGTTGCATCTGAAAGTAGAAACTCGCCCCATTACAACGGTATGAGTAGTTTTCCCCTAGGCCGTTCTAGTTATTCGTTTCGAGCATCAGAACTGCGAAAATTTGGAGTTTCTCAAGCGTTTCTTACCTCAAAACTGCCATATCTCGCGAACGGATTGACCAATCCGCAAAGTTTCTGTTGCATCTGAAAGTAGAAACTCGCCCCATTACAACGGTATGAGTAGTTTTCCCCTAGACCGTTCTAGTTATTCGTTTCGTGCATCAGAACTGCGGAAATTTGGAGTTTCTCAAGCGTTTCTTACTTCAAAACTGCCATATCTCGCGAACGGATTGACCATTCCGCAAAACTTCTGTTGCATCTGAAAGTAGAAACTCGCCCCATTACAACGGTATGAGTAGTTTTCCCCTAGGCCGTTCTAGTTATTCGTTTCGAGCATCAGAACTGCGAAAATTTGGAGTTTCTCAAGCGTTTCTTACCTCAAAACTGCCATATCTCGCGAACGGATTGACCAATCCGCAAAGTTTCTGTTGCATCTGAAAGTAGAAACTCGCCCCATTACAACGGTATGAGTAGTTTTCCGCTAGGCCGTTCTAGTTATTCGTTTCGAGCATCAGAACTGCGAAAATTTGGAGTTTCTCAAGCGTTTCTTACCTCAAAACTGCCATATCTCGCGAACGGATTGACCAATCCGCAAAGTTTCTGTTGCATCTGAAAGTAGAAACTCGCCCCATTACAACGGTATGAGTAGTTTTCCCCTAGGCCGTTCTAGTTATTCGTTTCGAGCATCAGAACTGCGAAAATTTGGAGTTTCTCAAGCGTTTCTTACCTCAAAACTGCCATATCTCGCGAACGGATTGACCAATCCGCAAAGTTTCTGTTGCATCTGAAAGTAGAAACTAGCCCCATTACAACGGTATGAGTAGTTTTCCCCTAGGCCGTTCTGGTTATTCGTTTCGAGCATCAGAACTGCGAAAATTTGGAGTTTTTCAAGCGTTTCTTACCTCAAAACTGCCATATCTCGCGAACGGATTGACCAATCCGCAAAGTTTCTGTTGCATCTGAAAGTAGAAACTCGCCCCATTACAACGGTATGAGTAGTTTTCCCCTAGGCCGTTCTGGTTATTCGTTTCGAGCATCAGAACTGCGAGAATTTGAAGTTTTTCAAGCGTTTCTTACCTCAAAACTGCC
The DNA here is from genome assembly GCF_051014685.1 of Ptiloglossa arizonensis. Classification (NCBI taxonomy): domain Eukaryota; kingdom Metazoa; phylum Arthropoda; class Insecta; order Hymenoptera; family Colletidae; genus Ptiloglossa; species Ptiloglossa arizonensis. Next base: position 148,811 of record NW_027478795.1, read on the forward strand.
ATATCTCGCGAACGGTTTGACCAATCCGCAAAGTTTCTGTTGCATCCGAAAGTAGAAACTAGCCCCATTACAACGGTATGAGTAGTTTTCCCCTAGGCCGTTCTGGTTATTCGTTTCGAGCATCAGAACTGCGAAAATTTGGAGTTTTTCAAGCGTTTCTTACCTCAAAACTGCCATATCTCGCGAACGGATTGACCAATCCGCAAAGTTTCTGTTGCATCTGAAAGTAGAAACTAGCCCCATTACAACGGTATGAGTAGTTTTCCCCTAGGCCGTTCTGGTTATTCGTTTCGAGCATCAGAACTGCGAAAATTTGGAGTTTTTCAAGCGTTTCTTACATCAAAACTGCCATATCTCGCGAACGGATTGACCTATCCGCAAAGTTTCTGTTGCATCTGAAAGTAGAAACTCGCCCCATTACAACGGTATGAGTAGTTTTCCCCTAGGCCGTTCTGGTTATTCGTTTCGAGCATCAGAACTGCGAAAATTTGGAGTTTTTCAAGCGTTTCTTACCTCAAAACTGCCATATCTCGCGAACGGATTGACCAATCCGCAAAGTTTCTGTTGCATCTGAAAGTAGAAACTCGCCCCATTACAACGGTATGAGTAGTTTTCCCCTAGGCCGTTCTGGTTATTCGTTTCGAGCATCAGAACTGCGAAAATTTGGAGTTTTTCAAGCGTTTCTTACATCAAAACTGCCATATCTCGCGAACGGATTGACCAATCCGCAAAGTTTCTGTTGCATCTGAAAGTAGAAACTCGCCCCATTACAACGGTATGAGTAGTTTTCCCCTAGGCCGTTCTGGTTATTCGTTTCGAGCATCAGAACTGCGAAAATTTGGAGTTTTTCAAGCGTTTCTTACATCAAAACTGCCATATCTCGCGAACGGATTGACCAATCCGCAAAGTTTCTGTTGCATCTGAAAGTAGAAACTCGCCCCATTACAACGGTATGAGTAGTTTTCCCCTAGGCCGTTCTGGTTATTCGTTTCGAGCATCAGAACTGCGAAAATTTGGAGTTTTTCAAGCGTTTCTTACCTCAAAACTGCCATATCTCGCGAACGGATTGACCAATCCGCAAAGTTTCTGTTGCATCTGAAAGTAGAAACTCGCCCCATTACAACGGTATGAGTAGTTTTCCCCTAGACCGTTCTAGTTATTCGTTTCGTGCATCAGAACTGCGGAAATTTGGAGTTTCTCAAGCGTTTCTTACTTCAAAACTGCCATATCTCGCGAACGGATTGACCATTCCGCAAAATTTCTGTTGCATCTGAAAGTAGAAACTCGCCCCATTACAACGGTATGAGTAGTTTTCCCCTAGGCCGTTCTAGTTATTCGTTTCGAGCATCAGAACTGCGAAAATTTGGAGTTTCTCAAGCGTTTCTTACCTCAAAACTGCCATATCTCGCGAACGGATTGACCAATCCGCAAAGTTTCTGTTGCATCTGAAAGTAGAAACTCGCCCCATTACAACGGTATGAGTAGTTTTCCCCTAGGCCGTTCTAATTATTCGTTTCGAGCATCAGAACTGCGAAAATTTGGAGTTTCTCAAGCGTTTCTTACCTCAAAACTGCCATATCTCGCGAACGGATTGACCAATCCGCAAAGTTTCTGTTGCATCTGAAAGTAGAAACTCGCCCCATTACAACGGTATGAGTAGTTTTCCCCTAGGCCGTTCTGGTTATTCGTTTCGAGCATCAGAACTGCGAAAATTTGGAGTTTTTCAAGCGTTTCTTACCTCAAAACTGCCATATCTCGCGAACGGATTGACCAATCCGCAAAGTTTCTGTTGCATCTGAAAGTAGAAACTCGCCCCATTACAACGGTATGAGTAGTTTTCCCCTAGACCGTTCTAGTTATTCGTTTCGTGCATCAGAACTGCGGAAATTTGGAGTTTCTCAAGCGTTTCTTACTTCAAAACTGCCATATCTCGCGAACGGATTGACCATTCCGCAAAATTTCTGTTGCATCTGAAAGTAGAAACTCGCCCCATTACAACGGTATGAGTAGTTTTCCCCTAGGCCGTTCTAGTTATTCGTTTCGAGCATCAGAACTGCGAAAATTTGGAGTTTCTCAAGCGTTTCTTACCTCAAAACTGCCATATCTCGCGAACGGATTGACCAATCCGCAAAGTTTCTGTTGCATCTGAAAGTAGAAACTCGCCCCATTACAACGGTATGAGTAGTTTTCCCCTAGGCCGTTCTAATTATTCGTTTCGAGCATCAGAACTGCGAAAATTTGGAGTTTCTCAAGCGTTTCTTACCTCAAAACTGCCATATCTCGCGAACGGATTGACCAATCCGCAAAGTTTCTGTTGCATCTGAAAGTAGAAACTCGCCCCATTACAACGGTATGAGTAGTTTTCCCCTAGGCCGTTCTGGTTATTCGTTTCGAGCATCAGAACTGCGAAAATTTGGAGTTTTTCAAGCGTTTCTTACCTCAAAACTGCCATATCTCGCGAACGGATTGACCAATCCGCAAAGTTTCTGTTGCATCTGAAAGTAGAAACTCGCCCCATTACAACGGTATGAGTAGTTTTCCCCTAGGCCGTTCTGGTTATTCGTTTCGAGCATCAGAACTGCGAAAATTTGGAGTTTTTCAAGCGTTTCTTACTTCAAAACTGCCATATCTCGCGATCGGATTGACCAATCCGCAAAGTTTCTGTTGCATCTGAAAGTAGAAACTCGCCCCATTACAACGGTATGAGTAGTTTTCCGCTAGGCCGTTCTAGTTATTCGTTTCGAGCATCAGAACTGCGAAAATTTGGAGTTTCTCAAGCGTTTCTTACCTCAAAACTGCCATATCTCGCGAACGGATTGACCAATCCGCAAAGTTTCTGTTGCATCTGAAAGTAGAAACTCGCCCCATTACAACGGTATGAGTAGTTTTCCCCTAGGCCGTTCTAGTTATTCGTTTCGAGCATCAGAACTGCGAAAATTTGGAGTTTCTCAAGCGTTTCTTACCTCAAAACTGCCATATCTCGCGAACGGATTGACCAATCCGCAAAGTTTCTGTTGCATCTGAAAGTAGAAACTAGCCCCATTACAACGGTATGAGTAGTTTTCCCCTAGGCCGTTCTGGTTATTCGTTTCGAGCATCAGAACTGCGAAAATTTGGAGTTTTTCAAGCGTTTCTTACCTCAAAACTGCCATATCTCGCGAACGGATTGACCAATCCGCAAAGTTTCTGTTGCATCTGAAAGTAGAAACTCGCCCCATTACAACGGTATGAGTAGTTTTCCCCTAGGCCGTTCTGGTTATTCGTTTCGAGCATCAGAACTGCGAAAATTTGGAGTTTTTCAAGCGTTTCTTACCTCAAAACTGCCATATCTCGCGAACGGATTGACCAATCCGCAAAGTTTCTGTTGCATCTGAAAGTAGAAACTCGCCCCATTACAACGGTATGAGTAGTTTTCCCCTAGGCCGTTCTGGTTATTCGTTTCGAGCATCAGAACTGCGAAAATTTGGAGTTTTTCAAGCGTTTCTTACATCAAAACTGCCATATCTCGCGAACGGATTGACCAATCCGCAAAGTTTCTGTTGCATCTGAAAGTAGAAACTCGCCCCATTACAACGGTATGAGTAGTTTTCCCCTAGGCCGTTCTGGTTATTCGTTTCGAGCATCAGAACTGCGAAAATTTGGAGTTTTTCAAGCGTTTCTTACATCAAAACTGCCATATCTCGCGAACGGATTGACCAATCCGCAAAGTTTCTGTTGCATCTGAAAGTAGAAACTCGCCCCATTACAACGGTATGAGTAGTTTTCCCCTAGGCCGTTCTGGTTATTCGTTTCGAGCATCAGAACTGCGAAAATTTGGAGTTTTTCAAGCGTTTCTTACCTCAAAACTGCCATATCTCGCGAACGGATTGACCAATCCGCAAAGTTTCTGTTGCATCTGAAAGTAGAAACTCGCCCCATTACAACGGTATGAGTAGTTTTCCCCTAGACCGTTCTAGTTATTCGTTTCGTGCATCAGAACTGCGGAAATTTGGAGTTTCTCAAGCGTTTCTTACTTCAAAACTGCCATATCTCGCGAACGGATTGACCATTCCGCAAAATTTCTGTTGCATCTGAAAGTAGAAACTCGCCCCATTACAACGGTATGAGTAGTTTTCCCCTAGGCCGTTCTAGTTATTCGTTTCGAGCATCAGAACTGCGAAAATTTGGAGTTTCTCAAGCGTTTCTTACCTCAAAACTGCCATATCTCGCGAACGGATTGACCAATCCGCAAAGTTTCTGTTGCATCTGAAAGTAGAAACTCGCCCCATTACAACGGTATGAGTAGTTTTCCCCTAGGCCGTTCTAATTATTCGTTTCGAGCATCAGAACTGCGAAAATTTGGAGTTTCTCAAGCGTTTCTTACCTCAAAACTGCCATATCTCGCGAACGGATTGACCAATCCGCAAAGTTTCTGTTGCATCTGAAAGTAGAAACTCGCCCCATTACAACGGTATGAGTAGTTTTCCCCTAGGCCGTTCTGGTTATTCGTTTCGAGCATCAGAACTGCGAAAATTTGGAGTTTTTCAAGCGTTTCTTACCTCAAAACTGCCATATCTCGCGAACGGATTGACCAATCCGCAAAGTTTCTGTTGCATCTGAAAGTAGAAACTCGCCCCATTACAACGGTATGAGTAGTTTTCCCCTAGGCCGTTCTGGTTATTCGTTTCGAGCATCAGAACTGCGAGAATTTGGAGTTTTTCAAGCGTTTCTTACCTCAAAACTGCCATATCTCGCGAACGGTTTGACCAATCCGCAAAGTTTCTGTTGCATCCGAAAGTAGAAACTAGCCCCATTACAACGGTATGAGTAGTTTTCCCCTAGGCCGTTCTGGTTATTCGTTTCGAGCATCAGAACTGCGAAAATTTGGAGTTTTTCAAGCGTTTCTTACCTCAAAACTGCCATATCTCGCGAACGGATTGACCAATCCGCAAAGTTTCTGTTGCATCTGAAAGTAGAAACTAGCCCCATTACAACGGTATGAGTAGTTTTCCCCTAGGCCGTTCTGGTTATTCGTTTCGAGCATCAGAACTGCGAAAATTTGGAGTTTTTCAAGCGTTTCTTACATCAAAACTGCCATATCTCGCGAACGGATTGACCAATCCGCAAAGTTTCTGTTGCATCTGAAAGTAGAAACTCGCCCCATTACAACGGTATGAGTAGTTTTCGCCTAGGCCGTTCTGGTTATTCGTTTCGAGCATCAGAACTGCGAAAATTTGGAGTTTTTCAAGCGTTTCTTACCTCAAAACTGCCATATCTCGCGAACGGATTGACCAATCCGCAAAGTTTCTATTGCATCTGAAAGTAGAAACTCGCCCCATTACAACGGTATGAGTAGTTTTCTCCTAGGCCGTTCTAGTTATTCGTTTCGAGCATCAGAACTGCGAAAACTTGGAGTTTCTCAAGCGTTTCTTACCTCAAAACTGCCATATCTCGCGAACGGATTGACCAATCCGCAAAGTTTCTGTTGCATCTGAAAGTAGAAACTAGCCCCATTACAACGGTATGAGTAGTTTTCCCCTAGGCCGTTCTGGTTATTCGTTTCGAGCATCAGAACTGCGAAAATTTGGAGTTTTTCAAGCGTTTCTTACCTCAAAACTGCCATATCTCGCGAACGGATTGACCAATCCGCAAAGTTTCTGTTGCATCTGAAAGTAGAAACTAGCCCCATTACAACGGTATGAGTAGTTTTCCCCTAGGCCGTTCTGGTTATTCGTTTCGAGCATCAGAACTGCGAAAATTTGGAGTTTTTCAAGCGTTTCTTACATCAAAACTGCCATATCTCGCGAACGGATTGACCAATCCGCAAAGTTTCTGTTGCATCTGAAAGTAGAAACTCGCCCCATTACAACGGTATGAGTAGTTTTCCCCTAGGCCGTTCTGGTTATTCGTTTCGAGCATCAGAACTGCGAAAATTTGGAGTTTTTCAAGCGTTTCTTACCTCAAAACTGCCATATCTCGCGAACGGATTGACCAATCCGCAAAGTTTCTGTTGCATCTGAAAGTAGAAACTAGCCCCATTACAACGGTATGAGTAGTTTTCCCCTAGGCCGTTCTGGTTATTCGATTCGAGCATCAGAACTGCGAAAATTTGGAGTTTTTCAAGCGTTTCTTACCTCAAAACTGCCATATCTCGCGAACGGATTGACCAATCCGCAAAGTTTCTGTTGCATCTGAAAGTAGAAACTCGCCCCATTACAACGGTATGAGTAGTTTTCCCCTAGGCCGTTCTGGTTATTCGTTTCGAGCATCAGAACTGCGAAAATTTGGAGTTTTTCAAGCGTTTCTTACCTCAAAACTGCCATATCTCGCGAACGGATTGACCAATCCGCAAAGTTTCTGTTGCATCTGAAAGTAGAAACTCGCCCCATTACAACGGTATGAGTAGTTTTCGCCTAGGCCGTTTTGGTTATTCGTTTCGAGCATCAGAACTGCGAAAATTTGGAGTTTTTCAAGCGTTTCTTACCTCAAAACTGCCATATCTCGCGAACGGATTGACCAATCCGCAAAGTTTCTATTGCATCTGAAAGTAGAAACTCGCCCCATTACAACGGTATGAGTAGTTTTCTCCTAGGCCGTTCTAGTTATTCGTTTCGAGCATCAGAACTGCGAAAACTTGGAGTTTCTCAAGCGTTTCTTACCTCAAAACTGCCATATCTCGCGAACGGATTGACCAATCCGCAAAGTTTCTGTTGCATCTGAAAGTAGAAACTAGCCCCATTACAACGGTATGAGTAGTTTTCCCCTAGGCCGTTCTGGTTATTCGTTTCGAGCATCAGAACTGCGAAAATTTGGAGTTTTTCAAGCGTTTCTTACCTCAAAACTGCCATATCTCGCGAACGGATTGACCAATCCGCAAAGTTTCTGTTGCATCTGAAAGTAGAAACTCGCCCCATTACAACGGTATGAGTAGTTTTCCCCTAGGCCGTTCTGGTTATTCGTTTCGAGCATCAGAACTGCGAAAATTTGGAGTTTTTCAAGCGTTTCTTACCTCAAAACTGCCATATCTCGCGAACGGTTTGACCAATCCGCAAAGTTTCTGTTGCATCTGAAAGTAGAAACTAGCCCCATTACAACGGTATGAGTAGTTTTCCCCTAGGCCGTTCTGGTTATTCGATTCGAGCATCAGAACTGCGAAAATTTGGAGTTTTTCAAGCGTTTCTTACCTCAAAACTGCCATATCTCGCGAACGGATTGACCAATCCGCAAAGTTTCTGTTGCATCTGAAAGTAGAAACTCGCCCCATTACAACGGTATGAGTAGTTTTCCCCTAGGCCGTTCTGGTTATTCGTTTCGAGCATCAGAACTGCGAAAATTTGGAGTTTTTCAAGCGTTTCTTACCTCAAAACTGCCATATCTCGCGAACGGATTGACCAATCCGCAAAGTTTCTGTTGCATCTGAAAGTAGAAACTCGCCCCATTACAACGGTATGAGTAGTTTTCCCCTAGGCCGTTCTGGTTATTCGTTGCGAGCATCAGAACTGCGAAAATTTGGAGTTTTTCAAGCGTTTCTTACCTCAAAACTGCCATATCTCGCGAACGGATTGACCAATCCGCAAAGTTTCTATTGCATCCGAAAGTAGAAACTCGCCCCATTACAACGGTATGAGTAGTTTTCTCCTAGGCCGTTCTAGTTATTCGTTTCGAGCATCAGAACTGCGAAAACTTGGAGTTTCTCAAGCGTTTCTTACCTCAAAACTGCCATATCTCGCGAACGGATTGACCAATCCGCAAAGTTTCTGTTGCATCTGAAAGTAGAAACTAGCCCCATTACAACGGTATGAGTAGTTTTCCCCTAGGCCGTTCTGGTTATTCGTTTCGAGCATCAGAACTGCGAAAATTTGGAGTTTTTCAAGCGTTTCTTACCTCAAAACTGCCATATCTCGCGAACGGATTGACCAATCCGCAAAGTTTCTGTTGCATCTGAAAGTAGAAACTCGCCCCATTACAACGGTATGAGTAGTTTTCCCCTAGGCCGTTCTGGTTATTCGTTTCGAGCATCAGAACTGCGAAAATTTGGAGTTTTTCAAGCGTTTCTTACCTCAAAACTGCCATATCTCGCGAACGGTTTGACCAATCCGCAAAGTTTCTGTTGCATCCGAAAGTAGAAACTAGCCCCATTACAACGGTATGAGTAGTTTTCCCCTAGGCCGTTCTGGTTATTCGTTTCGAGCATCAGAACTGCGAAAATTTGGCGTTTTTCAAGCGTTTCTTACCTCAAAACTGCCATATCTCGCGAACGGATTGACCAATCCGCAAAGTTTCTGTTGCATCTGAAAGTAGAAACTAGCCCCATTACAACGGTATGAGTAGTTTACCCCTAGGCCGTTCTGGTTATTCGTTTCGAGCATCAGAACTGCGAAAATTTGGAGTTTGTCAAGCGTTTCTTACATCAAAACTGCCATATCTCGCGAACGGATTGACCAATCCGCAAAGTTTCTGTTGCATCTGAAAGTAGAAACTCGCCCCATTACAACGGTATGAGTAGTTTTCCCCTAGGCCGTTCTGGTTATTCGTTTCGAGCATCAGAACTGCGAAAATTTGGAGTTTTTCAAGCGTTTCTTACCTCAAAACTGCCATATCTCGCGAACGGATTGACCAATCCGCAAAGTTTCTGTTGCATCTGAAAGTAGAAACTAGCCCCATTACAACGGTATGAGTAGTTTTCCCCTAGGCCGTTCTGGTTATTCGTTTCGAGCATCAGAACTGCGAAAATTTGGAGTTTTTCAAGCGTTTCTTACCTCAAAACTGCCATATCTCGCGAACGGATTGACCAATCCGCAAAGTTTCTGTTGCATCCGAAAGTAGAAACTAGCCCCATTACAACGGTATGAGTAGTTTTCCCCTAGGCCGTTCTGGTTATTCGTTTCGAGCATCAGAACTGCGAAAATTTGGAGTTTTTCAAGCGTTTCTTACCTCAAAACTGCCATATCTCGCGAACGGATTGACCAATCCGCAAAGTTTCTGTTGCATCTGAAAGTAGAAACTCGCCCCATTACAACGGTATGACTAGTTTTCCCCCAGGCCGTTCTAGTTATTCGTTTCGAGCATCAGAACTGCGAAAATTTGGAGTTTCTCAAGCGTTTCTTACCTCAAAACTGCCATATCTCGCGATCGGATTGACCAATCCGCAAAGTTTCTGTTGCATCTGAAAGTAGAAACTCGCCCCATTACAACGGTATGACTAATTTTCCCCCAGGCCGTTCTAGTTATTCGTTTCGAGCATCAGAACTGCGAAAATTTGGAGTTTCTCAAGCGTTTCTTACCTCAAAACTGCCATATCTCGCGAACGGATTGACCACTCCGCAAAGTTTCTGATGCATCTGAAAGTAGAAACTAGCCCCATTACAACGGTATGAGTAGTTTTCCCCTAGGCCGTTCTAGTTATTCGTTTCGAGCATCAGAACTGCGAAAATTTGGAGTTTCTCAAGCGTTTCTTACATCAAAACTGCCACATCTCGCGAACGGATTTACCATTCCGCAAAATTTCTGTTGCATCTGAAAGTAGAAACTCGCCCGATTACAACCGTCTGAGTAGCTTTCCCCTAGACCGTTCTAGTTATTCGTTTCGTGCATCAGAACTGCGGAAATTTGGAGTTTCTCAAGCGTTTCTTACTTCAAAACTGCCATATCTCGCGAACGGATTGACCATTCCGCAAAATTTCTGTTGCATCTGAAAGTAGAAACTCGCCCCATTACAACGGTATGAGTAGTTTTCCCCTAGGCCGTTCTAGTTATTCGTTTCGAGCATCAGAACTGCGAAAATTTGGAGTTTCTCAAGCGTTTCTTACCTCAAAACTGCCATATCTCGCGAACGGATTGACCAATCCGCAAAGTTTCTGTTGCATCTGAAAGTAGAAACTCGCCCCATTACAACGGTATGAGTAGTTTTCCCCTAGGCCGTTCTAATTATTCGTTTCGAGCATCAGAACTGCGAAAATTTGGAGTTTCTCAAGCGTTTCTTACCTCAAAACTGCCATATCTCGCGAACGGATTGACCATTCCGCAAAATTTCTGTTGCATCTGAAAGTAGAAACTCGTCCCATTACAACGGTATGAGTAGTTTTCCCCTGGGCCGTTCTAGTTACTCGTTTCGAGCATCAGAACTGCGAAAATTTGGAGTTTCTCAAGCGTTTCTTACATCAAAACTGCCACATCTCGCGAACGGATTGACCAATCCGCAAAGTTTCTGTTGCATCTGAAAGTAGAAACTAGCCCCATAACAACGGTATGAGTAGTTTTCCCCTAGGCCGTTCTGGTTATTCGTTTCGAGCATCAGAACTGCGAAAATTTGGAGTTTTTCAAGCGTTTCTTACCTCAAAACTGCCATATCTCGCGAACGGATTGACCAATCCGCAAAGTTTCTGTTGCATCTGAAAGTAGAAACTAGCCCCATTACAACGGTATGAGTAGTTTTCCCCTAGGCCGTTCTGGTTATTCGTTTCGAGCATCAGAACTGCGAAAATTTGGAGTTTTTCAAGCGTTTCTTACCTCAAAACTGCCATATCTCGCGAACGGATTGACCAATCCGCAAAGTTTCTGTTGCATCTGAAAGTAGAAACTAGCCCCATAACAACGGTATGAGTAGTTTTCCCCTAGGCCGTTCTGGTTATTCGTTTCGAGCATCAGAACTGCGAAAATTTGGAGTTTTTCAAGCGTTTCTTACCTCAAAACTGCCATATCTCGCGAACGGATTGACCAATCCGCAAAGTTTCTGTTGCATCTGAAAGTAGAAACTAGCCCCATTACAACGGTATGAGTAGTTTTCCCCTAGGCCGTTCTGGTTATTCGTTTCGAGCATCAGAACTGCGAAAATTTGGAGTTTTTCAAGCGTTTCTTACCTCAAAACTGCCATATCTCGCGAACGGATTGACCAATCCGCAAAGTTTCTGTTGCATCTGAAAGCAGAAACTCGCCCCATTACAACGGTATGAGTAGTTTTCCCCTAGGCCGTTCTGGTTATTCGTTTCGAGCATCAGAACTGCGAAAATTTGGAGTTTTTCAAGCGTTTCTTACCTCAAAACTGCCATATCTCGCGAACGGATTGACCAATCCGCAAAGTTTCTGTTGCATCTGAAAGTAGAAACTCGCCCCATTACAACGGTATGAGTAGTTTTCCCCTAGGCCGTTCTGGTTATTCGTTTCGAGCATCAGAACTGCGAAAATTTGGAGTTTTTCAAGCGTTTCTTACCTCAAAACTGCCATATCTCGCGAACGGATTGACCAATCCGCAAAGTTTCTGTTGCATCTGAAAGTAGAAACTAGCCCCATAACAACGGTATGAGTAGTTTTCCCCTAGGCCGTTCTGGTTATTCGTTTCGAGCATCAGAACTGCGAAAATTTGGAGTTTTTCAAGCGTTTCTTACCTCAAAACTGCCATATCTCGCGAACGGATTGACCAATCCGCAAAGTTTCTGTTGCATCTGAAAGTAGAAACTAGCCCCATTACAACGGTATGAGTAGTTTTCCCCTAGGCCGTTCTGGTTATTCGTTTCGAGCATCAGAACTGCGAAAATTTGGAGTTTTTCAAGCGTTTCTTACCTCAAAACTGCCATATCTCGCGAACGGATTGACCAATCCGCAAAGTTTCTGTTGCATCTGAAAGTAGAAACTCGCCCCATTACAACGGTATGAGTAGTTTTCCCCTAGGCCGTTCTGGTTATTCGTTTCGAGCATCAGAACTGCGAAAATTTGGAGTTTTTCAAGCGTTTCTTACCTCAAAACTGCCATATCTCGCGAACGGATTGACCAATCCGCAAAGTTTCTGTTGCATCTGAAAGTAGAAACTCGCCCCATTACAACGGTATGAGTAGTTTTCCCCTAGGCCGTTCTGGTTATTCGTTTCGAGCATCAGAACTGCGAAAATTTGGAGTTTTTCAAGCGTTTCTTACCTCAAAACTGCCATATCTCGCGAACGGATTGACCAATCCGCAAAGTTTCTGTTGCATCTGAAAGTAGAAACTCGCCCCATTACAACGGTATGAGTAGTTTTCCCCTAGGCCGTTCTGGTTATTCGTTTCGAGCATCAGAACTGCGAAAATTTGGAGTTTTTCAAGCGTTTCTTACCTCAAAACTGCCATATCTCGCGAACGGATTGACCAATCCGCAAAGTTTCTGTTGCATCTGAAAGTAGAAACTCGCCCCATTACAACGGTATGACTAGTTTTCCCCCAGGCCGTTCTAGTTATTCGTTTCGAGCATCAGAACTGCGAAAATTTGGAGTTTCTCAAGCATTTCTTACCTCAAAACTGCCATATCTCGCGATCGGATTGACCAATCCGCAAAGTTTCTGTTGCATCTGAAAGTAGAAACTCGCCCCATTACAACGGTATGACTAATTTTCCCCCAGGCCGTTCTAGTTATTCGTTTCGAGCATCAGAACTGCGAAAATTTGGAGTTTCTCAAGCGTTTCTTACCTCAAAACTGCCATATCTCGCGAACGGATTGACCACTCCGCAAAGTTTCTGATGCATCTGAAAGTAGAAACTAGCCCCATTACAACGGTATGAGTAGTTTTCCCCTAGGCCGTTCTAGTTATTCGTTTCGAGCATCAGAACTGCGAAAATTTGGAGTTTCTCAAGCGTTTCTTACATCAAAACTGCCACATCTCGCGAACGGATTTACCATTCCGCAAAATTTCTGTTGCATCTGAAAGTAGAAACTCGCCCGATTACAACCGTCTGAGTAGCTTTCCCCTAGACCGTTCTAGTTATTCGTTTCGTGCATCAGAACTGCGGAAATTTGGAGTTTCTCAAGCGTTTCTTACTTCAAAACTGCCATATCTCGCGAACGGATTGACCATTCCGCAAAATTTCTGTTGCATCTGAAAGTAGAAACTCGCCCCATTACAACGGTATGAGTAGTTTTCCCCTAGGCCGTTCTGGTTATTCGTTTCGAGCATCAGAACTGCGAAAATTTGGAGTTTTTCAAGCGTTTCTTACCTCAAAACTGCCATATCTCGCGAACGGATTGACCAATCCGCAAAGTTTCTGTTGCATCTGAAAGTAGAAACTCGCCCCATTACAACGGTATGACTAGTTTTCCCCCAGGCCGTTCTAGTTATTCGTTTCGAGCATCAGAACTGCGAAAATTTGGAGTTTCTCAAGCGTTTCTTACCTCAAAACTGCCATATCTCGCGATCGGATTGACCAATCCGCAAAGTTTCTGTTGCATCTGAAAGTAGAAACTCGCCCCATTACAACGGTATGACTAATTTTCCCCCAGGCCGTTCTAGTTATTCGTTTCGAGCATCAGAACTGCGAAAATTTGGAGTTTCTCAAGCGTTTCTTACCTCAAAACTGCCATATCTCGCGAACGGATTGACCACTCCGCAAAGTTTCTGATGCATCTGAAAGTAGAAACTAGCCCCATTACAACGGTATGAGTAGTTTTCCCCTAGGCCGTTCTAGTTATTCGTTTCGAGCATCAGAACTGCGAAAATTTGGAGTTTCTCAAGCGTTTCTTACATCAAAACTGCCACATCTCGCGAACGGATTTACCATTCCGCAAAATTTCTGTTGCATCTGAAAGTAGAAACTCGCCCGATTACAACCGTCTGAGTAGCTTTCCCCTAGACCGTTCTAGTTATTCGTTTCGTGCATCAGAACTGCGGAAATTTGGAGTTTCTCAAGCGTTTCTTACTTCAAAACTGCCATATCTCGCGAACGGATTGACCATTCCGCAAAATTTCTGTTGCATCTGAAAGTAGAAACTCGCCCCATTACAACGGTATGAGTAGTTTTCCCCTAGGCCGTTCTAGTTATTCGTTTCGAGCATCAGAACTGCGAAAATTTGGAGTTTCTCAAGCGTTTCTTACATCAAAACTGCCACATCTCGCGAACGGATTTACCATTCCGCAAAATTTCTGTTGCATCTGAAAGTAGAAACTCGCCCGATTACAACCGTCTGAGTAGCTTTCCCCTAGACCGTTCTAGTTATTCGTTTCGTGCATCAGAACTGCGGAAATTTGGAGTTTCTCAAGCGTTTCTTACTTCAAAACTGCCATATCTCGCGAACGGATTGACCATTCCGCAAAATTTCTGTTGCATCTGAAAGTAGAAACTCGCCCCATTACAACGGTATGAGTAGTTTTCCCCTAGGCCGTTCTAGTTATTCGTTTCGAGCATCAGAACTGCGAAAATTTGGAGTTTCTCAAGCGTTTCTTACCTCAAAACTGCCATATCTCGCGAACGGATTGACCAATCCGCAAAGTTTCTGTTGCATCTGAAAGTAGAAACTCGCCCCATTATAACGGTATGACTAGTTTTCCCCCAGGCCGTTCTAGTTATTCGTTTCGAGCATCAGAACTGCGAAAATTTGGAGTTTCTCAAGCGTTTCTTACCTCAAAACTGCCATATCTCGCGATCGGATTGACCAATCCGCAAAGTTTCTGTTGCATCTGAAAGTAGAAACTCGCCCCATTACAACGGTATGACTAATTTTCCCCCAGGCCGTTCTAGTTATTCGTTTCGAGCATCAGAACTGCGAAAATTTGGAGTTTCTCAAGCGTTTCTTACCTCAAAACTGCCATATCTCGCGAACGGATTGACCACTCCGCAAAGTTTCTGATGCATCTGAAAGTAGAAACTAGCCCCATCACAACGGTATGAGTAGTTTTCCCCTAGGCCGTTCTAGTTATTCGTTTCGAGCATCAGAACTGCGAAAATTTGGAGTTTCTCAAGCGTTTCTTACATCAAAACTGCCACATCTCGCGAACGGATTTACCATTCCGCAAAATTTCTGTTGCATCTGAAAGTAGAAACTCGCCCGATTACAACCGTCTGAGTAGCTTTCCCCTAGACCGTTCTAGTTATTCGTTTCGTGCATCAGAACTGCGGAAATTTGGAGTTTCTCAAGCGTTTCTTACTTCAAAACTGCCATATCTCGCGAACGGATTGACCATTCCGCAAAATTTCTGTTGCATCTGAAAGTAGAAACTCGCCCCATTACAACGGTATGAGTAGTTTTCCCCTAGGCCGTTCTAGTTATTCGTTTCGAGCATCAGAACTGCGAAAATTTGGAGTTTCTCAAGCGTTTCTTACATCAAAACTGCCACATCTCGCGAACGGATTTACCATTCCGCAAAATTTCTGTTGCATCTGAAAGTAGAAACTCGCCCGATTACAACCGTCTGAGTAGCTTTCCCCTAGACCGTTCTAGTTATTCGTTTCGTGCATCAGAACTGCGGAAATTTGGAGTTTCTCAAGCGTTTCTTACTTCAAAACTGCCATATCTCGCGAACGGATTGACCATTCCGCAAAATTACTGTTGCATCTGAAAGTAGAAACTCGCCCCATTACAACGGTATGAGTAGTTTTCCCCTAGGCCGTTCTAGTTATTCGTTTCGAGCATCAGAACTGCGAAAATTTGGAGTTTCTCAAACGTTTCTTACCTCGAAACTGCCATATCTCGCGAACGGATTGACCAATCCGCAAAGTTTCTGTTGCATCTGAAAGTAGAAACTCGCCCCATTACAACGGTATGAGTAGTTTTCCCCTAGGCCGTTCTGGTTATTCGTTTCGAGCATCAGAACTGCGAAAATTTGGAGTTTTTCAAGCGTTTCTTACCTCAAAACTGCCATATCTCGCGAACGGATTGACCAATCCGCAATGTTTCTGTTGCATCTGAAAGTAGAAACTCGCCCCATTACAACGGTATGAGTAGTTTTCCCCTAGGCCGTTCTGGTTATTCGTTTCGAGCATCAGAACTGCGAAAATTTGGAGTTTTTCAAGCGTTTCTTACCTCAAAACTGCCATATCTCGCGAACGGATTGACCAATCCGCAAAGTTTCTGTTGCATCCGAAAGTAGAAACTAGCCCCATTACAACGGTATGAGTTGTTTTCCCCTAGGCCGTTCTGGTTATTCGTTTCGAGCATCAGAACTGCGAAAATTTGGAGTTTCTCAAGCGTTTCTTACATCAAAACTGCCACATCTCGCGAACGGATTTACCATTCCGCAAAATTTCTGTTGCATCTGAAAGTAGAAACTCGCCCGATTACAACCGTCTGAGTAGCTTTCCCCTAGACCGTTCTAGTTATTCGTTTCGTGCATCAGAACTGCGGAAATTTGGAGTTTCTCAAGCGTTTCTTACTTCAAAACTGCCATATCTCGCGAACGGATTGACCATTCCGCAAAATTTCTGTTGCATCTGAAAGTAGAAACTCGCCCCATTACAACGGTATGAGTAGTTTTCCCCTAGGCCGTTCTAGTTATTCGTTTCGAGCATCAGAACTGCGAAAATTTGGAGTTTCTCAAGCGTTTCTTACCTCAAAACTGCCATATCTCGCGATCGGATTGACCAATCCGCAAAGTTTCTGTTGCATCTGAAAGTAGAAACTCGCCCCATTACAACGGTATGACTAATTTTCCCCCAGGCCGTTCTAGTTATTCGTTTCGAGCATCAGAACTGCGAAAATTTGGAGTTTCTCAAGCGTTTCTTACCTCAAAACTGCCATATCTCGCGAACGGATTGACCACTCCGCAAAGTTTCTGATGCATCTGAAAGTAGAAACTAGCCCCATTACAACGGTATGAGTAGTTTTCCCCTAGGCCGTTCTAGTCATTCGTTTCGAGCATCAGAACTGCGAAAATTTGGAGTTTCTCAAGCGTTTCTTACATCAAAACTGCCACATCTCGCGAACGGATTTACCATTCCGCAAAATTTCTGTTGCATCTGAAAGTAGAAACTCGCCCGATTACAACCGTCTGAGTAGCTTTCCCCTAGACCGTTCTAGTTATTCGTTTCGTGCATCAGAACTGCGGAAATTTGGAGTTTCTCAAGCGTTTCTTACTTCAAAACTGCCATATCTCGCGAACGGATTGACCATTCCGCAAAATTTCTGTTGCATCTGAAAGTAGAAACTCGCCCCATTACAACGGTATGAGTAGTTTTCCCCTAGGCCGTTCTAGTTATTCGTTTCGAGCATCAGAACTGCGAAAATTTGGAGTTTCTCAAGCGTTTCTTACCTCAAAACTGCCATATCTCGCGAACGGATTGACCAATCCGCAAAGTTTCTGTTGCATCTGAAAGTAGAAACTCGCCCCATTACAACGGTATGAGTAGTTTTCCCCTAGGCCGTTCTAATTATTCGTTTCGAGCATCAGAACTGCGAAAATTTGGAGTTTCTCAAGCGTTTCTTACCTCAAAACTGCCATATCTCGCGAACGGATTGACCATTCCGCAAAATTTCTGTTGCATCTGAAAGTAGAAACTCGTCCCATTACAACGGTATGAGTAGTTTTCCCCTGGGCCGTTCTAGTTATTCGTTTCGAGCATCAGAACTGCGAAAATTTGGAGTTTCTCAAGCGTTTCTTACATCAAAACTGCCACATCTCGCGAACGGATTGACCATTCCGCAAAATTTCTGTTGCATCTGAAAGTAGAAACTCGCCCGATTACAACCGTATGAGTAGCTTTCCCCTAGACCGTTCTAGTTATTCGTTTCGAGCATCAGAACTGCGAAAATTTGGAGTTTCTCAAGCGTTTCTTACCTCAAAACTGCCATATCTCGCGAACGGATTGACCAATCCGCAAAGTTGCTGTTGCATCTGAAAGTAGAAACTAGCCCCATTACAACGGTATGAGTAGTTTTCCCCTAGGCCGTTCTGGTTATTCGTTTCGAGCATCAGAACTGCGAAAATTTGGAGTTTTTCAAGCGTTTCTTACATCAAAACTGCCATATCTCGCGAACGGATTGACCAATCCGCAAAGTTTCTGTTGCATCTGAAAGTAGAAACTCGCCCCATTACAACGGTATGAGTAGTTTTCCCCTAGGCCGTTCTGGTTATTCGTTTCGAGCATCAGAACTGCGAAAATTTGGAGTTTTTCAAGCGTTTCTTACCTCAAAACTGCCATATCTCGCGAACGGATTGACCAATCCGCAAAGTTTCTGTTGCATCTGAAAGTAGAAACTCGCCCCATTACAACGGTATGAGTAGTTTTCCCCTAGGCCGTTCTAGTTATTCGTTTCGAGCATCAGAACTGCGAAAATTTGGAGTTTCTCAAGCGTTTCTTACCTCAAAACTGCCATATCTCGCGAACGGATTGACCAATCCGCAAAGTTTCTGTTGCATCTGAAAGTAGAAACTAGCCCCATTACAACGGTATGAGTAGTTTTCCCCTAGGCCGTTCTGGTTATTCGTTTCGAGCATCAGAACTGCGAAAATTTGGAGTTTTTCAAGCGTTTCTTACCTCAAAACTGCCATATCTCGCGAACGGATTGACCAATCCGCAAAGTTTCTGTTGCATCTGAAAGTAGAAACTCGCCCCATTACAACGGTATGAGTAGTTTTCCCCTAGGCCGTTCTGGTTATTCGTTTCGAGCATCAGAACTGCGAAAATTTGGAGTTTTTCAAGCGTTTCTTACCTCAAAACTGCCATATCTCGCGAACGGTTTGACCAATCCGCAAAGTTTCTGTTGCATCCGAAAGTAGAAACTAGCCCCATTACAACGGTATGAGTAGTTTTCCCCTAGGCCGTTCTGGTTATTCGTTTCGAGCATCAGAACTGCGAAAATTTGGAGTTTTTCAAGCGTTTCTTACATCAAAACTGCCATATCTCGCGAACGGATTGACCAATCCGCAAAGTTTCTGTTGCATCTGAAAGTAGAAACTCGCCCCATTACAACGGTATGAGTAGTTTTCCCCTAGGCCGTTCTGGTTATTCGTTTCGAGCATCAGAACTGCGAAAATTTGGAGTTTTTCAAGCGTTTCTTACCTCAAAACTGCCATATCTCGCGAACGGATTGACCAATCCGCAATGTTTCTGTTGCATCTGAAAGTAGAAACTCGCCCCATTACAACGGTATGAGTAGTTTTCCCCTAGGCCGTTCTGGTTATTCGTTTCGAGCATCAGAACTGCGAAAATTTGGAGTTTTTCAAGCGTTTCTTACCTCAAAACTGCCATATCTCGCGAACGGATTGACCAATCCGCAAAGTTTCTGTTGCATCCGAAAGTAGAAACTAGCCCCATTACAACGGTATGAGTTGTTTTCCCCTAGGCCGTTCTGGTTATTCGTTTCGAGCATCAGAACTGCGAAAATTTGGAGTTTTTCAAGCGTTTCTTACCTCAAAACTGCCATATCTCGCGAACGGATTGACCAATCCGCAAAGTTTCTGTTGCATCTGAAAGTAGAAACTCGCCCCATTACAACGGTATGACTAGTTTTCCCCCAGGCCGTTCTAGTTATTCGTTTCGAGCATCAGAACTGCGAAAATTTGGAGTTTCTCAAGCGTTTCTTACCTCAAAACTGCCATATCTCGCGATCGGATTGACCAATCCGCAAAGTTTCTGTTGCATCTGAAAGTAGAAACTCGCCCCATTACAACGGTATGACTAATTTTCCCCCAGGCCGTTCTAGTTATTCGTTTCGAGCATCAGAACTGCGAAAATTTGGAGTTTCTCAAGCGTTTCTTACCTCAAAACTGCCATATCTCGCGAACGGATTGACCACTCCGCAAAGTTTCTGATGCATCTGAAAGTAGAAACTAGCCCCATTACAACGGTATGAGTAGTTTTCCCCTAGGCCGTTCTAGTTATTCGTTTCGAGCATCAGAACTGCGAAAATTTGGAGTTTCTCAAGCGTTTCTTACATCAAAACTGCCACATCTCGCGAACGGATTTACCATTCCGCAAAATTTCTGTTGCATCTGAAAGTAGAAACTCGCCCGATTACAACCGTCTGAGTAGCTTTCCCCTAGACCGTTCTAGTTATTCGTTTCGTGCATCAGAACTGCGGAAATTTGGAGTTTCTCAAGCGTTTCTTACTTCAAAACTGCCATATCTCGCGAACGGATTGATCATTCCGCAAAATTTCTGTTGCATCTGAAAGTAGAAACTCGCCCCATTACAACGGTATGAGTAGTTTTCCCCTAGGCCGTTCTAGTTATTCGTTTCGAGCATCAGAACTGCGAAAATTTGGAGTTTCTCAAGCGTTTCTTACCTCAAAACTGCCATATCTCGCGAACGGATTGACCAATCCGCAAAGTTTCTGTTGCATCTGAAAGTAGAAACTCGCCCCATTACAACGGTATGAGTAGTTTTCCCCTAGGCCGTTCTAATTATTCGTTTCGAGCATCAGAACTGCGAAAATTTTGAGTTTCTCAAGCGTTTCTTACCTCAAAACTGCCATATCTCGCGAACGGATTGACCATTCCGCAAAATTTCTGTTGCATCTGAAAGTAGAAACTCGCCCGATTACAACCGTATGAGTAGCTTTCCCCTAGACCGTTCTAGTTATTCGTTTCGAGCATCAGAACTGCGAAAATTTGGAGTTTCTCAAGCGTTTCTTACCTCAAAACTGCCATATCTCGCGAACGGATTGACCAATCCGCAAAGTTGCTGTTGCATCTGAAAGTAGAAACTAGCCCCATTACAACGGTATGAGTAGTTTTCCCCTAGGCCGTTCTGGTTATTCGTTTCGAGCATCAGAACTGCGAAAATTTGGAGTTTTTCAAGCGTTTCTTACATCAACACTGCCATATCTCGCGAACGGATTGACCAATCCGCAAAGTTTCTGTTGCATCTGAAAGTAGAAACTCGCCCCATTACAACGGTATGAGTAGTTTTCCCCTAGGCCGTTCTGGTTATTCGTTTCGAGCATCAGAACTGCGAAAATTTGGAGTTTTTCAAGCGTTTCTTACCTCAAAACTGCCATATCTCGCGAACGGTTTGACCAATCCGCAAAGTTTCTGTTGCATCCGAAAGTAGAAACTAGCCCCATTACAACGGTATGAGTAGTTTTCCCCTAGGCCGTTCTGGTTATTCGTTTCGAGCATCAGAACTGCGAAAATTTGGAGTTTTTCAAGCGTTTCTTACATCAAAACTGCCATATCTCGCGAACGGATTGACCAATCCGCAAAGTTTCTGTTGCATCTGAAAGTAGAAACTCGCCCCATTACAACGGTATGAGTAGTTTTCCCCTAGGCCGTTCTGGTTATTCGTTTCGAGCATCAGAACTGCGAAAATTTTGAGTTTTTCAAGCGTTTCTTACCTCAAAACTGCCATATCTCGCGAACGGATTGACCAATCCGCAAAGTTTCTGTTGCATCTGAAAGTAGAAACTCGCCCCATTACAACGGTATGAGTAGTTTTCGCCTAGGCCGTTCTGGTTATTCGTTTCGAGCATCAGAACTGCGAAAATTTGGAGTTTTTCAAGCGTTTCTTTCCTCAAAACTGCCATATCTCGCGAACGGATTGACCAATCCGCAAAGTTTCTGTTGCATCTGAAAGTAGAAACTCGCCCCATTACAACGGTATGAGTAGTTTTCCCCTGGGCCGTTCTGGTTATTCGTTTCGAGCATCAAAACTGCGAAAATTTGGAGTTTTTCAAGCGTTTCTTACCTCAAAACTGCCATATCTCGCGAACGGATTGACCAATCCGCAAAGTTTCTGTTGCATCTGAAAGTAGAAACTAGCCCCATAACAACGGTATGAGTAGTTTTCCCCTAGGCCGTTCTGGTTATTCGTTTCGAGCATCAGAACTGCGAAAATTTGGAGTTTTTCAAGCGTTTCTTACCTCAAAACTGCCATATCTCGCGAACGGATTGACCAATCCGCAAAGTTTCTGTTGCATCTGAAAGTAGAAACTAGCCCCATTACAACGGTATGAGTAGTTTTCCCCTAGGCCGTTCTGGTTATTCGTTTCGAGCATCAGAACTGCGAAAATTTGGAGTTTTTCAAGCGTTTCTTACCTCAAAACTGCCATATCTCGCGAACGGATTGACCAATCCGCAAAGTTTCTGTTGCATCTGAAAGTAGAAACTCGCCCCATTACAACGGTATGAGTAGTTTTCCGCTAGGCCGTTCTAGTTATTCGTTTCGAGCATTAGAACTGCGAAAATTTGGAGTTTCTCAAGCGTTTCTTACCTCAAAACTGCCATATCTCGCGAACGGATTGACCAATCCGCAAAGTTTCTGTTGCATCTGAAAGTAGAAACTCGCCCCATTACAACGGTATGAGTAGTTTTCCCCTAGGCCGTTCTGGTTATTCGTTTCGAGCATCAGAACTGCGAAAATTTGGAGTTTTTCAAGCGTTTCTTACCTCAAAACTGCCATATCTCGCGAACGGATTGACCAATCCGCAAAGTTTCTGTTGCATCTGAAAGTAGAAACTCGCCCCATTACAACGGTATGAGTAGTTTTCCCCTAGGCCGTTCTAGTTATTCGTTTCGAGCATCAGAACTGCGAAAATTTGGAGTTTCTCAAGCGTTTCTTACCTCAAAACTGCCATATCTCGCGAACGGATTGACCAATCCGCAAAGTTTCTGTTGCATCTGAAAGTAGAAACTAGCCCCATTACAACGGTGTGAGTAGTTTTCCCCTAGGCCGTTCTGGTTATTCGTTTCGAGCATCAGAACTGCGAAAATTTGGAGTTTTTCAAGCGTTTCTTACCTCAAAACTGCCATATCTCGCGAACGGATTGACCAATCCGCAAAGTTTCTGTTGCATCTGAAAGTAGAAACTCGCCCCATTACAACGGTATGAGTAGTTTTCCCCTAGGCCGTTCGGGTTATTCGTTTCGAGCATCAGAACTGCGAAAATTTGGAGTTTTTCAAGCGTTTCTTACATCAAAACTGCCATATCTCGCGAACGGATTGACCAATCCGCAAAGTTTCTGTTGCATCTGAAAGTAGAAACTCGCCCCATTACAACGGTATGAGTAGTTTTCCCCTGGGCCGTTCTGGTTATTCGTTTCGAGCATCAAAACTGCGAAAATTTGGAGTTTTTCAAGCGTTTCTTACCTCAAAACTGCCATATCTCGCGAACGGATTGACCAATCCGCAAAGTTTCTGTTGCATCTGAAAGTAGAAACTAGCCCCATAACAACGGTATGAGTAGTTTTCCCCTAGGCCGTTCTGGTTATTCGTTTCGAGCATCAGAACTGCGAAAATTTGGAGTTTTTCAAGCGTTTCTTACCTCAAAACTGCCATATCTCGCGAACGGATTGACCAATCCGCAAAGTTTCTGTTGCATCTGAAAGTAGAAACTAGCCCCATTACAACGGTATGAGTAGTTTTCCCCTAGGCCGTTATGGTTATTCGTTTCGAGCATTAGAACTGCGAAAATTTGGAGTTTTTCAAGCGTTTCTTACCTCAAAACTGCCATATCTCGCGAACGGATTGACCAATCCGCAAAGTTTCTGTTGCATCTGAAAGTAGAAACTCGCCCCATTACAACGGTATGAGTAGTTTTCCCCTAGGCCGTTCTGGTTATTCGTTTCGAGCATCAGAACTGCGAAAATTTGGAGTTTTTCAAGCGTTTCTTACCTCAAAACTGCCATATCTCGCGAACGGATTGACCAATCCGCAAAGTTTCTGTTGCATCTGAAAGTAGAAACTCGCCCCATTACAACGGTATGAGTAGTTTTCCCCTAGGCCGTTCTGGTTATTCGTTTCGAGCATCAGAACTGCGAAAATTTGGAGTTTTTCTAGCGTTTCTTACCTCAAAACTGCCATATCTCGCGAACGGATTGACCAATCCGCAAAGTTTCTGTTGCATCTGAAAGTGGAAACTCGCCCCATTACAACGGTATGAGTAGTTTTCCCCTGGACCGTTCTGGTTATTCGTTTCGAGCATCAAAACTGCGAAAATTTGGAGTTTTTCAAGCGTTTCTTACCTCAAAACTGCCATATCTCGCGAACGGATTGACCAATCCGCAAAGTTTCTGTTGCATCTGAAAGTAGAAACTAGCCCCATAACAACGGTATGAGTAGTTTTCCCCTAGGCCGTTCTGGTTATTCGTTTCGAGCATCAGAACTGCGAAAATTTGGAGTTTTTCAAGCGTTTCTTACCTCAAAACTGCCATATCTCGCGAACGGATTGACCAATCCGCAAAGTTTCTGTTGCATCTGAAAGTAGAAACTAGCCCCATTACAACGGTATGAGTAGTTTTACCCTAGGCCGTTCTGGTTATTCGTTTCGAGCATCAGAACTGCGAAAATTTGGAGTTTTTCAAGCGTTTCTTACCTCAAAACTGCCATATCTCGCGAACGGATTGACCAATCCGCAAAGTTTCTGTTGCATCTGAAAGTAGAAACTCGCCCCATTACAACGGTATGAGTAGTTTTCCCCTAGGCCGTTCTGGTTATTCGTTTCGAGCATCAGAACTGCGAAAATTTGGAGTTTTTCAAGCGTTTCTTACCTCAAAACTGCCATATCTCGCGAACGGATTGACCAATCCGCAAAGTTTCTGTTGCATCTGAAAGTAGAAACTCGCCCCATTACAACGGTATGAGTAGTTTTCCGCTAGGCCGTTCTAGTTATTCGTTTCGAGCATTAGAACTGCGAAAATTTGGAGTTTCTCAAGCGTTTCTTACCTCAAAACTGCCATATCTCGCGAACGGATTGACCAATCCGCAAAGTTTCTGTTGCATCTGAAAGTAGAAACTAGCCCCATTACAACGGTATGAGTAGTTTTCCCCTAGGCCTTTCTGGTTATTCGTTTCGAGCATCAGAACGGCGAAAATTTGGAGTTTTTCAAGCGTTTCTCACCTCAAAACTGCCATATCTCGCGAACGGATTGACCAATCCGCAAAGTTTCTGTTGCATCTGAAAGTAGAAACTCGCCCCATTACAACGATATGAGTAGTTTTCCCCTAGGCCGTTCTGGTTATTCGTTTCGAGCATCAGAACTGCGAAAATTTGGAGTTTTTCAAGCGTTTCTTACCTCAAAACTGCCATATCTCGCGAACGGATTGACCAATCCGCAAAGTTTCTGTTGCATCTGAAAGTAGAAACTCGCCCCATTACAACGGTATGAGTAGTTTTCCCCTAGGCCGTTCTGGTTATTCGTTTCGAGCATCAGAACTGCGAAAATTTGGAGTTTTTCAAGCGTTTCTTACCTCAAAACTGCCATATCTCGCGAACGGATTGACCAATCCGCAAAGTTTCTGTTGCATCTGAAAGTAGAAACTCGCCCCATTACAACGGTATGACTAGTTTTCCCCCAGGCCGTTCTAGTTATTCGTTTCGAGCATCAGAACTGCGAAAATTTGGAGTTTCTCAAGCGTTTCTTACCTCAAAACTGCCATATCTCGCGATCGGATTGACCAATCCGCAATGTTTCTGTTGCATCTGAAAGTAGAAACTCGCCCCATTACAACGGTATGACTAGTTTTCCCCCAGGCTGTTCTAGTTATTCGTTTCGAGCATCAGAACTGCGAAAATTTGGAGTTTCTCAAGCGTTTCTTACCTCAAAACTGCCATATCTCGCGAACGGATTGACCACTCCGCAAAGTTTCTGATGCATCTGAAAGTAGAAACTAGCCCCATTACAACGGTATGAGTAGTTTTCCCCTAGGCCGTTCTAGTTATTCGTTTCGAGCATCAGAACTGCGAAAATTTGGAGTTTCTCAAGCGTTTCTTACATCAAAACTGCCACATCTCGCGAACGGATTTACCATTCCGCAAAATTTCTGTTGCATCTGAAAGTAGAAACTCGCCCGATTACAACCGTCTGAGTAGCTTTCCCCTAGACCGTTCTAGTTATTCGTTTCGTGCATCAGAACTGCGGAAATTTGGAGTTTTTCAAGCGTTTCTTACCTCAAAACTGCCATATCTCGCGAACGGATTGACCAATCCGCAAAGTTTCTGTTGCATCTGAAAGTAGAAACTCGCCCCATTACAACGGTATGAGTAGTTTTCCCCTAGGCCGTTCTAGTTATTCGTTTCGAGCATCAGAACTGCGAAAATTTGGAGTTTCTCAAGCGTTTCTTACATCAAAACTGCCATATCTCGCGAACGGATTGACCAATCCGCAAAGTTTCTGTTGCATCTGAAAGTAGAAACTAGCCCCATTACAACGGTATGAGTAGTTTTCCCCTAGGCCGTTCTGGTTATTCGTTTCGAGCATCAGAACTGCGAAAATTTGGAGTTTTTCAAGCGTTTCTTACCTCAAAACTGCCATATCTCGCGAACGGATTGACCAATCCGCAAAGTTTCTGTTGCATCTGAAAGTAGAAACTCGCCCCATTACAACGGTATGAGTAGTTTTCCCCTAGGCCGTTCTGGTTATTCGTTTCGAGCATCAGAACTGCGAAAATTTGGAGTTTTTCAAGCGTTTCTTACCTCAAAACTGCCATATCTCGCGAACGGTTTGACCAATCCGCAAAGTTTCTGTTGCATCCGAAAGTAGAAACTAGCCCCATTACAACGGTATGAGTAGTTTTCCCCTAGGCCGTTCTGGTTATTCGTTTCGAGCATCAGAACTGCGAAAATTTGGAGTTTTTCAAGCGTTTCTTACATCAAAACTGCCATATCTCGCGAACGGATTGACCAATCCGCAAAGTTTCTGTTGCATCTGAAAGTAGAAACTCGCCCCATTACAACGGTATGACTAGTTTTCCCCCAGGCCGTTCTAGTTATTCGTTTCGAGCATCAGAACTGCGAAAATTTGGAGTTTCTCAAGCGTTTCTTACCTCAAAACTGCCATATCTCGCGATCGGATTGACCAATCCGCAATGTTTCTGTTGCATCTGAAAGTAGAAACTCGCCCCATTACAACGGTATGACTAGTTTTCCCCCAGGCCGTTCTAGTTATTCGTTTCGAGCATCAGAACTGCGAAAATTTGGAGTTTCTCAAGCGTTTCTTACCTCAAAACTGCCATATCTCGCGAACGGATTGACCACTCCGCAAAGTTTCTGATGCATCTGAAAGTAGAAACTAGCCCCATTACAACGGTATGAGTAGTTTTCCCCTAGGCCGTTCTAGTTATTCGTTTCGAGCATCAGAACTGCGAAAATTTGGAGTTTCTCAAGCGTTTCTTACATCAAAACTGCCACATCTCGCGAACGGATTTACCATTCCGCAAAATTTCTGTTGCATCTGAAAGTAGAAACTCGCCCGATTACAACCGTCTGAGTAGCTTTCCCCTAGACCGTTCTAGTTATTCGTTTCGTGCATCAGAACTGCGGAAATTTGGAGTTTTTCAAGCGTTTCTTACCTCAAAACTGCCATATCTCGCGAACGGATTGACCAATCCGCAAAGTTTCTGTTGCATCTGAAAGTAGAAACTCGCCCCATTACAACGGTATGAGTAGTTTTCCCCTAGGCCGTTCTAGTTATTCGTTTCGAGCATCAGAACTGCGAAAATTTGGAGTTTCTCAAGCGTTTCTTACATCAAAACTGCCATATCTCGCGAACGGATTGACCAATCCGCAAAGTTTCTGTTGCATCTGAAAGTAGAAACTAGCCCCATTACAACGGTATGAGTAGTTTTCCCCTAGGCCGTTCTGGTTATTCGTTTCGAGCATCAGAACTGCGAAAATTTGGAGTTTTTCAAGCGTTTCTTACCTCAAAACTGCCATATCTCGCGAACGGATTGACCAATCCGCAAAGTTTCTGTTGCATCTGAAAGTAGAAACTCGCCCCATTACAACGGTATGAGTAGTTTTCCCCTAGGCCGTTCTGGTTATTCGTTTCGAGCATCAGAACTGCGAAAATTTGGAGTTTTTCAAGCGTTTCTTACCTCAAAACTGCCATATCTCGCGAACGGTTTGACCAATCCGCAAAGTTTCTGTTGCATCCGAAAGTAGAAACTAGCCCCATTACAACGGTATGAGTAGTTTTCCCCTAGGCCGTTCTGGTTATTCGTTTCGAGCATCAGAACTGCGAAAATTTGGAGTTTTTCAAGCGTTTCTTACATCAAAACTGCCATATCTCGCGAACGGATTGACCAATCCGCAAAGTTTCTGTTGCATCTGAAAGTAGAAACTCGCCCCATTACAACGGTATGAGTAGTTTTCCCCTAGGCCGTTCTGGTTATTCGTTTCGAGCATCAGAACTGCGAAAATTTGGAGTTTCTCAAGCGTTTCTTACCTCAAAACTGCCATATCTCGCGATCGGATTGACCAATCCGCAATGTTTCTGTTGCATCTGAAAGTAGAAACTCGCCCCATTACAACGGTGTGACTAGTTTTCCCCCAGGCCGTTCTAGTTATTCGTTTCGAGCATCAGAACTGCGAAAATTTGGAGTTTCTCAAGCGTTTCTTACCTCAAAACTGCCATATCTCGCGAACGGATTGACCAATCCGCAAAGTTTCTGTTGCATCTGAAAGTAGAAACTCGCCCCATTACAACGGTATGAGTAGTTTTCGCCTAGGCCGTTCTGGTTATTCGTTTCGAGCATCAGAACTGCGAAAATTTGGAGTTTTTCAAGCGTTTCTTACCTCAAAACTGCCATATCTCGCGAACGGATTGACCAATCCGCAAAGTTTCTGTTGCATCTGAAAGTAGAAACTAGCCCCATTACAACGGTATGAGTAGTTTTCCCCTAGGCCGTTCTGGTTATTCGTTTCGAGCATCAGAACTGCGAAAATTTGGAGTTTTTCAAGCGTTTCTTACCTCAAAACTGCCATATCTCGCGAACGGATTGACCAATCCGCAAAGTTTCTGTTGCATCTGAAAGTAGAAACTCGCCCCATTACAACGGTATGAGTAGTTTTCCCCTAGGCCGTTCTGGTTATTCGTTTCGAGCATCAGAACTGCGAAAATTTGGAGTTTTTCAAGCGTTTCTTACCTCAAAACTGCCATATCTCGCGAACGGATTGACCAATCCGCAAAGTTTCTGTTGCATCTGAAAGTAGAAACTCGCCCCATTACAACGGTATGAGTAGTTTTCCGCTAGGCCGTTCTAGTTATTCGTTTCGAGCATTAGAACTGCGAAAATTTGGAGTTTCTCAAGCGTTTCATACCTCAAAACTGCCATATCTCGCGAACGGATTGACCAATCCGCAAAGTTTCTGTTGCATCTGAAAGTAGAAACTAGCCCCATTACAACGGTATGAGTAGTTTTCCCCTAGGCCGTTCTAGTTATTCGTTTCGAGCATCAGAACTGCGAAAATTTGGAGTTTCTCAAGCGTTTCTCACCTCAAAACTGCCATATCTCGCGAACGGATTGACCAATCCTCAAAGTTTCTGTTGCATCTGAAAGTAGAAACTAGCCCCATTACAACGGTATGAGTAGTTTTCCCCTAGGCCGTTCTGGTTATTCGTTTCGAGCATCAGAACTGCGAAAATTTGGAGTTTTTCAAGCGTTTCTTACCTCAAAACTGCCATATCTCGCGAACGGATTGACCAATCCGCAAAGTTTCTGTTGCATCTGAAAGTAGAAACTCGCCCCATTACAACGGTATGAGTAGTTTTCCCCTAGGCCGTTCTGGTTATTCGTTTCGAGCATCAGAACTGCGAAAATTTGGAGTTTTTCAAGCGTTTCTTACCTCAAAACTGCCATATCTCGCGAACGGTTTGACCAATCCGCAAAGTTTCTGTTGCATCCGAAAGTAGAAACTAGCCCCATTACAACGGTATGAGTAGTTTTCCCCTAGGCCGTTCTGGTTATTCGTTTCGAGCATCAGAACTGCGAAAATTTGGAGTTTTTCAAGCGTTTCTTACATCAAAACTGCCATATCTCGCGAACGGATTGACCAATCCGCAAAGTTTCTGTTGCATCTGAAAGTAGAAACTCGCCCCATTACAACGGTATGAGTAGTTTTCCCCTAGGCCGTTCTGGTTATTCGTTTCGAGCATCAGAACTGCGAAAATTTGGAGTTTTTCAAGCGTTTCTTACCTCAAAACTGCCATATCTCGCGAACGGATTGACCAATCCGCAAAGTTTCTGTTGCATCTGAAAGTAGAAACTCGCCCCATTACAACGGTATGAGTAGTTTTCGCCTAGGCCGTTCTGGTTATTCGTTTCGAGCATCAGAACTGCGAAAATTTGGAGTTTTTCAAGCGTTTCTTTCCTCAAAACTGCCATATCTCGCGAACGGATTGACCAATCCGCAAAGTTTCTGTTGCATCTGAAAGTAGAAACTCGCCCCATTACAACGGTATGAGTAGTTTTCCCCTGGGCCGTTCTGGTTATTCGTTTCGAGCATCAAAACTGCGAAAATTTGGAGTTTTTCAAGCGTTTCTTACCTCAAAACTGCCATATCTCGCGAACGGATTGACCAATCCGCAAAGTTTCTGTTGCATCTGAAAGTAGAAACTAGCCCCATAACAACGGTATGAGTAGTTTTCCCCTAGGCCGTTCTGGTTATTCGTTTCGAGCATCAGAACTGCGAAAATTTGGAGTTTTTCAAGCGTTTCTCACCTCAAAACTGCCATATCTCGCGATCGGATTGACCAATCCGCAATGTTTCTGTTGCATCTGAAAGTAGAAACTCGCCCCATTACAACGGTATGACTAGTTTTCCCCCAGGCCGTTCTAGTTATTCGTTTCGAGCATCAGAACTGCGAAAATTTGGAGTTTCTCAAGCGTTTCTTACCTCAAAACTGCCATATCTCGCGAACGGATTGACCACTCCGCAAAGTTTCTGATGCATCTGAAAGTAGAAACTAGCCCCATTACAACGGTATGAGTAGTTTTCCCCTAGGCCGTTCTAGTTATTCGTTTCGAGCATCAGAACTGCGAAAATTTGGAGTTTCTCAAGCGTTTCTTACATCAAATCTGCCACATCTCGCGAACGGATTTACCATTCCGCAAAATTTCTGTTGCATCTGAAAGTAGAAACTCGCCCGATTACAACCGTCTGAGTAGCTTTCCCCTAGACCGTTCTAGTTATTCGTTTCGTGCATCAGAACTGCGGAAATTTGGAGTTTTTCAAGCGTTTCTTTCCTCAAAACTGCCATATCTCGCGAACGGATTGACCAATCCGCAAAGTTTCTGTTGCATCTGAAAGTAGAAACTCGCCCCATTACAACGGTATGACTAGTTTTCCCCCAGGCCGTTCTAGTTATTCGTTTCGAGCATCAGAACTACCAAAATTTGGAGTTTCTCAAGCGTTTCTTACCTCAAAACTGCCATATCTCGCGATCGGATTGACCAATCCGCAAAGTTTCTGTTGCATCTGAAAGTAGAAACTCGCCCCATTACAACGGTATGACTAGTTTTCCCCCAGGCCGTTCTAGTTATTCGTTTCGAGCATCAGAAGTGCGAAAATTTGGAGTTTCTCAAGCGTTTCTTACATCAAAACTGCCACATCTCGCGAACGGATTGACCATTCCGCAAAATTTCTGTTGCATCTGAAAGTAGAAACTCGCCCGATTACAACCGTATGAGTAGCTTTCCCCTAGACCGTTCTAGTTACTCGTTTCGAGCATCAGAACTGCGAAAATTTGGAGTTTCTCAAGCGTTTCTTACCTCAAAACTGCCATATCTCGCGAACGGATTGACCAATCCGCAAAGTTGCTGTTGCATCTGAAAGTAGACACTCGCCCCATTACAACGGTATGAGTAGTTTTCCCCTAGGCCGTTCTGGTTATTCGTTTCGAGCATCAGAACTGCGAAAATTTGGAGTTTTTCAAGCGTTTCTTACCTCAAAACTGCCATATCTCGCGAACGGATTGACCAATCCGCAAAGTTTCTGTTGCATCTGAAAGTAGAAACTCGCCCCATTACAACGGTATGAGTAGTTTTCCCCTAGGCCGTTCTGGTTATTCGTTTCGAGCATCAGAACTGCGAAAATTTGGAGTTTTTCAAGCGTTTCTTACCTCAAAACTGCCATATCTCGCGAACGGATTGACCAATCCGCAAAGTTTCTGTTGCATCTGAAAGTAGAAACTCGCCCCATTACAACGGTATGAGTAGTTTTCCGCTAGGCCGTTCTAGTTATTCGTTTCGAGCATTAGAACTGCGAAAATTTGGAGTTTCTCAAGCGTTTCTTACCTCAAAACTGCCATATCTCGCGAACGGATTGACCAATCCGCAAAGTTTCTGTTGCATCTGAAAGTAGAAACTAGCCCCATTACAACGGTATGAGTAGTTTTCCCCTAGGCCGTTCTGGTTATTCGTTTCGAGCATCAGAACGGCGAAAATTTGGAGTTTTTCAAGCGTTTCTCACCTCAAAACTGCCATATCTCGCGATCGGATTGACCAATCCGCAATGTTTCTGTTGCATCTGAAAGTAGAAACTCGCCCCATTACAACGGTATGACTAGTTTTCCCCCAGGCCGTTCTAGTTATTCGTTTCGAGCATCAGAACTGCGAAAATTTGGAGTTTCTCAAGCGTTTCTTACCTCAAAACTGCCATATCTCGCGAACGGATTGACCACTCCGCACAGTTTCTGATGCATCTGAAAGTAGAAACTAGCCCCATTACAACGGTATGAGTAGTTTTCCCCTAGGCCGTTCTAGTTATTCGTTTCGAGCATCAGAACTGCGAAAATTTGGAGTTTCTCAAGCGTTTCTTACATCAAAACTGCCACATCTCGCGAACGGATTTACCATTCCGCAAAATTTCTGTTGCATCTGAAAGTAGAAACTCGCCCCATTACAACGGTATGACTAGTTTTCCCCCAGGCCGTTCTAGTTATTCGTTTCGAGCATCAGAACTGCGAAAATTTGGAGTTTCTCAAGCGTTTCTTACCTCAAAACTGCCATATCTCGCGATCGGATTGACCAATCCGCAAAGTTTCTGTTGCATCTGAAAGTAGAAACTCGCCCCATTACAACGGTATGACTAGTTTTCCCCCAGGCCGTTCTAGTTATTCGTTTCGAGCATCAGAAGTGCGAAAATTTGGAGTTTCGCAAGCGTTTCTTACATCAAAACTGCCACATCTCGCGAACGGATTGACCATTCCGCAAAATTTCTGTTGCATCTGAAAGTAGAAACTCGCCCGATTACAACCGTATGAGTAGCTTTCCCCTAGGCCGTTCTGGTTATTCGTTTCGAGCATCAGAACTGCGAAAATTTGGAGTTTTTCAAGCGTTTCTTACCTCAAAACTGCCATATCTCGCGAACGGATTGACCAATCCGCAAAGTTTCTGTTGCATCCGAAAGTAGAAACTAGCCCCATTACAACGGTATGAGTAGTTTTCCCCTAGGCCGTTCTGGTTATTCGTTTCGAGCATCAGAACTGCGAAAATTTGGAGTTTTTCAAGCGTTTCTTACCTCAAAACTGCCATATCTCGCGAACGGATTGACCAATCCGCAAAGTTTCTGTTG
Source organism: Ptiloglossa arizonensis (assembly GCF_051014685.1). Classification (NCBI taxonomy): domain Eukaryota; kingdom Metazoa; phylum Arthropoda; class Insecta; order Hymenoptera; family Colletidae; genus Ptiloglossa; species Ptiloglossa arizonensis. The sequence goes on from NW_027478795.1 coordinate 181,753, forward strand.
CATCTGAAAGTAGAAACTCGCCCCATTACAACGGTATGACTAGTTTTCCCCCAGGCCGTTCTAGTTATTCGTTTCGAGCATCAGAACTGCGAAAATTTGGAGTTTCTCAAGCGTTTCTTACTTCAAAACTGCCATATCTCGCGATCGGATTGACCAATCCGCAAAGTTTCTGTTGCATCTGAAAGTAGAAACTCGCCCCATTACAACGGTATGACTAGTTTTCCCCCAGGCCGTTCTAGTTATTCGTTTCGAGCATCAGAAGTGCGAAAATTTGGAGTTTCGCAAGCGTTTCTTACATCAAAACTGCCACATCTCGCGAACGGATTGACCATTCCGCAAAATTTCTGTTGCATCTGAAAGTAGAAACTCGCCCGATTACAACCGTATGAGTAGCTTTCCCCTAGGCCGTTCTGGTTATTCGTTTCGAGCATCAGAACTGCGAAAATTTGGAGTTTCTCAAGCGTTTCTTACTTCAAAACTGCCATATCTCGCGATCGGATTGACCAATCCGCAAAGTTTCTGTTGCATCTGAAAGTAGAAACTCGCCCCATTACAACGGTATGACTAGTTTTCCCCCAGGCCGTTCTAGTTATTCGTTTCGAGCATCAGAACTGCGAAAATTTGGAGTTTCTCAAGCGTTTCTTACATCAAAACTGCCACATCTCGCGAACGGATTGACCATTCCGCAAAATTTCTGTTGCATCTGAAAGTAGAAACTCGCCCGATTACAACCGTATGAGTAGCTTTCCCCTAGACCGTTCTAGTTATTCGTTTCGAGCATCAGAACTGCGAAAATTTGGAGTTTTTCAAGCGTTTCTTACCTCAAAACTGCCATATCTCGCGAACGGATTGACCAATCCGCAAAGTTTCTGTTGCATCTGAAAGTAGAAACTCGCCCCATTACAACGGTATGACTAGTTTTCCCCCAGGCCGTTCTAGTTATTCGTTTCGAGCATCAGAACTGCGAAAATTTGGAGTTTCTCAAGCGTTTCTTACCTCAAAACTGCCATATCTCGCGAACGGATTGACCAATCCGCAAAGTTGCAGTTGCATCTGAAAGTAGAAACTAGCCCCATTACAACGGTATGAGTAGTTTTCCCCTGGGCCGTTCTGGTTATTCGTTTCGAGCATCAAAACTGCGAAAATTTGGAGTTTTTCAAGCGTTTCTTACCTCAAAACTGCCATATCTCGCGAACGGATTGACCAATCCGCAAAGTTTCTGTTGCATCTGAAAGTAGAAACTAGCCCCATAACAACGGTATGAGTAGTTTTCCCCTAGGCCGTTCTGGTTATTCGTTTCGAGCATCAGAACTGCGAAAATTTGGAGTTTTTCAAGCGTTTCTTACCTCAAAACTGCCATATCTCGCGAACGGATTGACCAATCCGCAAAGTTTCTGTTGCATCTGAAAGTAGAAACTAGCCCCATTACAACGGTGTGAGTAGTTTTCCCCTAGGTCGTTCTGGTTATTCGTTTCGAGCATCAGAACTGCGAAAATTTGGAGTTTTTCAAGCGTTTCTTACCTCAAAACTGCCATATCTCGCGAACGGATTGACCAATCCGCAAAGTTTCTGTTGCATCTGAAAGTAGAAACTCGCCCCATTACAACGGTATGAGTAGTTTTCCCCTAGGCCGTTCTGGTTATTCGTTTCGAACATCAGAACTGCGAAAATTTGGAGTTTTTCAAGCGTTTCTTACCTCAAAACTGCCATAACTCGCGAACGGATTGACCAATCCGCAAAGTTTCTGTTGCATCTGAAAGTAGAAACTCGCCCCATTACAACGGTATGAGTAGTTTTCCGCTAGGCCGTTCTAGTTATTCGTTTCGAGCATTAGAACTGCGAAAATTTGGAGTTTCTCAAGCGTTTCTTACCTCAAAACTGCCATATCTCGCGAACGGATTGACCAATCCGCAAAGTTTCTGTTGCATCTGAAAGTAGAAACTAGCCCCATTACAACGGTATGAGTAGTTTTCCCCTAGGCCGTTCTGGTTCTTCGTTTCGAGCATCAGAACGGCGAAAATTTGGAGTTTTTCAAGCGTTTCTTACCTCAAAACTGCCATATCTCGCGAACGGATTGACCAATCCGCAACGTTTCTGTTGCATCTGAAAGTAGAAACTCGCCCCATTACAACGGTATGAGTAGTTTTCCCCTAGGCCGTTCTGGTTATTCGTTTCGAGCATCAGAACTGCGAAAATTTGGAGTTTTTCAAGCGTTTCTTACCTCAAAACTGCCATATCTCGCGAACGGATTGACCAATCCGCAAAGTTTCTGTTGCATCCGAAAGTAGAAACTAGCCCCATTACAACGGTATGAGTAGTTTTCCCCTAGGCCGTTCTGGTTATTCGTTTCGAGCATCAGAACTGCGAAAATTTGGAGTTTTTCAAGTGTTTCTTACCTCAAAACTGCCATATCTCGCGAACGGATTGACCAATCCGCAAAGTTTCTGTTGCATCTGAAAGTAGAAACTCGCCCCATTACAACGGTATGACTAGTTTTCCCCCAGGCCGTTCTAGTTATTCGTTTCGAGCATCAGAACTGCGAAAATTTGGAGTTTCTCAAGCGTTTCTTACCTCAAAACTGCCATATCTCGCGATCGGATTGACCAATCCGCAAAGTTTCTGTTGCATCAGAAAGTAGAAACTCGCCCCATTACAACGGTATGACTAGTTTTCCCCCAGGCCGTTCTAGTTATTCGTTTCGAGCATCAGAACTGCGAAAATTTGGAGTTTCTCAAGCGTTTCTTACCTCAAAACTGCCATATCTCGCGAACGGATTGACCACTCCGCAAAGTTTCTGATGCATCTGAAAGTAGAAACTAGCCCCATTACAACGGTATGAGTAGTTTTCCCCTAGGCCGTTCTAGTTATTCGTTTCGAGCATCAGAACTGCGAAAATTTGGAGTTTCTCAAGCGTTTCTTACATCAAAACTGCCACATCTCGCGAACGGATTTACCATTCCGCAAAATTTCTGTTGCATCTGAAAGTAGAAACTCGCCCGATTACAACCGTCTGAGTAGCTTTCCCCTAGACCGTTCTAGTTGTTCGTTTCGTGCATCAGAACTGCGGAAATTTGGAGTTTCTCAAGCGTTTCTTACTTCAAAACTGCCATATCTCGCGAACGGATTGACCATTCCGCAAAATTTCTGTTGCATCTGAAAGTAGAAACTCGCCCCATTACAACGGTATGAGTAGTTTTCCCCTAGGCCGTTCTAGTTATTCGTTTCGAGCATCAGAACTGCGAAAATTTGGAGTTTCTGAAGCGTTTCTTACCTCAAAACTGCCATATCTCGCGAACGGATTGACCAATCCGCAAAGTTTCTGTTGCATCTGAAAGTAGAAACTCGCCCCATTACAACGGTATGAGTAGTTTTCCCCTAGGCCGTTCTAATTATTCGTTTCGAGCATCAGAACTGCGAAAATTTGGAGTTTCTCAAGCGTTTCTTACCTCAAAACTGCCATATCTCGCGAACGGATTGACCATTCCGCAAAATTTCTGTTGCATCTGAAAGTAGAAACTCGTCCCATTACAACGGTATGAGTAGTTTTCCCCTGGGCCGTTCTAGTTATTCGTTTCGAGCATCAGAACTGCGAAAATTTGGAGTTTCTCAAGCGTTTCTTACATCAAAACTGCCACACCTCGCGAACGGATTGACCATTCCGCAAAATTTCTGTTGCATCTGAAAGTAGAAACTCGCCCCATTACAACGGTATGAGTAGTTTTCCGCTAGGCCGTTCTAGTTATTCGTTTCGAGCATCAGAACTGCGAAAATTTGGAGTTTCTCAAGCGTTTCTTACATCAAAACTGCCACATCTCGCGAACGGATTTACCATTCCGCAAAATTTCTGTTGCATCTGAAAGTAGAAACTCGCCCGATTACAACCGTCTGAGTAGCTTTCCCCTAGACCGTTCTAGTTATTCGTTTCGTGCATCAGAACTGCGGAAATTTGGAGTTTCTCAAGCGTTTCTTACTTCAAAACTGCCATATCTCGCGAACGGATTGACCATTCCGCAAAATTTCTGTTGCATCTGAAAGTAGAAACTCGCCCCATTACAACGGTATGAGTAGTTTTCCCCTAGGCCGTTCTAATTATTCGTTTCGAGCATCAGAACTGCGAAAATTTGGAGTTTCTCAAGCGTTTCTTACCTCAAAACTGCCATATCTCGCGAACGGATTGACCATTCCGCAATATTTCTGTTGCATCTGAAAGTAGAAACTCGTCCCATTACAACGGTATGAGTAGTTTTCCCCTGGGCCGTTCTAGTTATTCGTTTCGAGCATCAGAACTGCGAAAATTTGGAGTTTCTCAAGCGTTTCTTACATCAAAACTGCCACATCTCGCGAACGGATTGACCATTCCGCAAAATTTCTGTTGCATCTGAAAGTAGAAACTCGCCCGATTACAACCGTATGAGTAGCTTTCCCCTAGACCGTTCTAGTTATTCGTTTCGAGCATCAGAACTGCGAAAATTTGGAGTTTCTCAAGCGTTTCTTACCTCAAAACTGCCATATCTCGCGAACGGATTGACCATTCCGCAAAATTTCTGTTGCATCTGAAAGTAGAAACTCGTCCCATTACAACGGTATGAGTAGTTTTCCCCTGGGCCGTTCTAGTTATTCGTTTCGAGCATCAGAACTGCGAAAATTTGGAGTTTCTCAAGCGTTTCTTACATCAAAACTGCCACACCTCGCGAACGGATTGACCATTCCGCAAAATTTCTGTTGCATCTGAAAGTAGAAACTCGCCCCATTACAACGGTATGAGTAGTTTTCCGCTAGGCCGTTCTAGTTATTCGTTTCGAGCATCAGAACTGCGAAAATTTGGAGTTTCTCAAGCGTTTCTTACATCAAAACTGCCACATCTCGCGAACGGATTTACCATTCCGCAAAATTTCTGTTGCATCTGAAAGTAGAAACTCGCCCGATTACAACCGTCTGAGTAGCTTTCCCCTAGACCGTTCTAGTTATTCGTTTCGTGCATCAGAACTGCGGAAATTTGGAGTTTCTCAAGCGTTTCTTACTTCAAAACTGCCATATCTCGCGAACGGATTGACCATTCCGCAAAATTTCTGTTGCATCTGAAAGTAGAAACTCGCCCCATTACAACGGTATGAGTAGTTTTCCCCTAGGCCGTTCTAATTATTCGTTTCGAGCATCAGAACTGCGAAAATTTGGAGTTTCTCAAGCGTTTCTTACCTCAAAACTGCCATATCTCGCGAACGGATTGACCATTCCGCAATATTTCTGTTGCATCTGAAAGTAGAAACTCGTCCCATTACAACGGTATGAGTAGTTTTCCCCTGGGCCGTTCTAGTTATTCGTTTCGAGCATCAGAACTGCGAAAATTTGGAGTTTCTCAAGCGTTTCTTACATCAAAACTGCCACATCTCGCGAACGGATTGACCATTCCGCAAAATTTCTGTTGCATCTGAAAGTAGAAACTCGCCCGATTACAACCGTATGAGTAGCTTTCCCCTAGACCGTTCTAGTTATTCGTTTCGAGCATCAGAACTGCGAAAATTTGGAGTTTCTCAAGCGTTTCTTACCTCAAAACTGCCATATCTCGCGAACGGATTGACCAATCCGCAAAGTTGCAGTTGCATCTGAAAGTAGAAACTAGCCCCATTACAACGGTATGAGTAGTTTTCCCCTGGGCCGTTCTGGTTATTCGTTTCGAGCATCAAAACTGCGAAAATTTGGAGTTTTTCAAGCGTTTCTTACCTCAAAACTGCCATATCTCGCGAACGGATTGACCAATCCGCAAAGTTTCTGTTGCATCTGAAAGTAGAAACTAGCCCCATTACAACGGTATGAGTAGTTTTCCCCTAGGCCGTTCTGGTTATTCGTTTCGAGCATCAGAACTGCGAAAATTTGGAGTTTTTCAAGCGTTTCTTACCTCAAAACTGCCATATCTCGCGAACGGATTGACCAATCCGCAAAGTTTCTGTTGCATCTGAAAGTAGAAACTCGCCCCATTACAACGGTATGAGTAGTTTTCCCCTAGGCCGTTCTGGTTATTCGTTTCGAGCATCAGAACTGCGAAAATTTGGAGTTTTTCAAGCGTTTCTTACCTCAAAACTGCCATATCTCGCGAACGGATTGACCAATCCGCAAAGTTTCTGTTGCATCTGAAAGTAGAAACTCGCCCCATTACAACGGTATGAGTAGTTTTCCGCTAGGCCGTTCTAGTTATTCGTTTCGAGCATTAGAACTGCGAAAATTTGGAGTTTCTCAAGCGTTTCTTACCTCAAAACTGGCATATCTCGCGAACGGATTGACCAATCCGCAAAGTTTCTGTTGCATCTGAAAGTAGAAACTAGCCCCATTACAACGGTATGAGTAGTTTTCCCCTAGGCCGTTCTGGTTATTCGTTTCGAGCATCAGAACGGCGAAAATTTGGAGTTTTTCAAGCGTTTCTCACCTCAAAACTGCCATATCTCGCGATCGGATTGACCAATCCGCAATGTTTCTGTTGCATCTGAAAGTAGAAACTCGCCCCATTACAACGGTATGACTAGTTTTCCCCCAGGCCGTTCTAGTTATTCGTTTCGAGCATCAGAACTGCGAAAATTTGGAGTTTCTCAAGCGTTTCTTACCTCAAAACTGCCATATCTCGCGAACGGATTGACCACTCCGCAAAGTTTCTGATGCATCTGAAAGTAGAAACTAGCCCCATTACAACGGTATGAGTAGTTTTCCCCTAGGCCGTTCTAGTTATTCGTTTCGAGCATCAGAACTGCGAAAATTTGGAGTTTCTCAAGCGTTTCTTACATCAAAACTGCCACATCTCGCGAACGGATTTACCATTCCGCAAAATTTCTGTTGCATCTGAAAGTAGAAACTCGCCCCATTACAACGGTATGACTAGTTTTCCCCCAGGCCGTTCTAGTTATTCGTTTCGAGCATCAGAACTGCGAAAATTTGGAGTTTCTCAAGCGTTTCTTACCTCAAAACTGCCATATCTCGCGATCGGATTGACCAATCCGCAAAGTTTCTGTTGCATCTGAAAGTAGAAACTCGCCCCATTACAACGGTATGACTAGTTTTCCCCCAGGCCGTTCTAGTTATTCGTTTCGAGCATCAGAAGTGCGAAAATTTGGAGTTTCGCAAGCGTTTCTTACATCAAAACTGCCACATCTCGCGAACGGATTGACCATTCCGCAAAATTTCTGTTGCATCTGAAAGTAGAAACTCGCCCGATTACAACCGTATGAGTAGCTTTCCCCTAGGCCGTTCTGGTTATTCGTTTCGAGCATCAGAACTGCGAAAATTTGGAGTTTTTCAAGCGTTTCTTACCTCAAAACTGCCATATCTCGCGAACGGATTGACCAATCCGCAAAGTTTCTGTTGCATCCGAAAGTAGAAACTAGCCCCATTACAACGGTATGAGTAGTTTTCCCCTAGGCCGTTCTGGTTATTCGTTTCGAGCATCAGAACTGCGAAAATTTGGAGTTTTTCAAGCGTTTCTTACCTCAAAACTGCCATATCTCGCGAACGGATTGACCAATCCGCAAAGTTTCTGTTGCATCTGAAAGTAGAAACTAGCCCCATTACAACGGTATGAGTAGTTTTCCCCTAGGCCGTTCTGGTTATTCGTTTCGAGCATCAGCACTGCGAAAATTTGGAGTTTTTCAAGCGTTTCTTACCTCAAAACTGCCATATCTCGCGAGCGGATTGACCAATCCGCAAAGTTTCTGTTGCATCTGAAAGTAGAAACTCGCCCCATTACAACGGTATGAGTAGTTTTCCCCTAGGCCGTTCTAATTATTCGTTTCGAGCATCAGAACTGCGAAAATTTGGAGTTTCTCAAGCGTTTCTTACCTCAAAACTGCCATATCTCGCGAACGGATTGACCATTCCGCAAAATTTCTGTTGCATCTGAAAGTAGAAACTCGTCCCATTACAACGGTATGAGTAGTTTTCCCCTGGGCCGTTCTAGTTATTCGTTTCGAGCATCAGAACTGCGAAAATTTGGAGTTTCTCAAGCGTTTCTTACATCAAAACTGCCACACCTCGCGAACGGATTGACCATTCCGCAAAATTTCTGTTGCATCTGAAAGTAGAAACTCGCCCCATTACAACGGTATGAGTAGTTTTCCGCTAGGCCGTTCTAGTTATTCGTTTCGAGCATCAGAACTGCGAAAATTTGGAGTTTCTCAAGCGTTTCTTACATCAAAACTGCCACATCTCGCGAACGGATTTACCATTCCGCAAAATTTCTGTTGCATCTGAAAGTAGAAACTCGCCCGATTACAACCGTCTGAGTAGCTTTCCCCTAGACCGTTCTAGTTATTCGTTTCGTGCATCAGAACTGCGGAAATTTGGAGTTTCTCAAGCGTTTCTTACTTCAAAACTGCCATATCTCGCGAACGGATTGACCATTCCGCAAAATTTCTGTTGCATCTGAAAGTAGAAACTCGCCCCATTACAACGGTATGAGTAGTTTTCCCCTAGGCCGTTCTAATTATTCGTTTCGAGCATCAGAACTGCGAAAATTTGGAGTTTCTCAAGCGTTTCTTACCTCAAAACTGCCATATCTCGCGAACGGATTGACCATTCCGCAATATTTCTGTTGCATCTGAAAGTAGAAACTCGTCCCATTACAACGGTATGAGTAGTTTTCCCCTGGGCCGTTCTAGTTATTCGTTTCGAGCATCAGAACTGCGAAAATTTGGAGTTTCTCAAGCGTTTCTTACATCAAAACTGCCACATCTCGCGAACGGATTGACCATTCCGCAAAATTTCTGTTGCATCTGAAAGTAGAAACTCGCCCGATTACAACCGTATGAGTAGCTTTCCCCTAGACCGTTCTAGTTATTCGTTTCGAGCATCAGAACTGCGAAAATTTGGAGTTTCTCAAGCGTTTCTTACCTCAAAACTGCCATATCTCGCGAACGGATTGACCAATCCGCAAAGTTTCTGTTGCATCTGAAAGTAGAAACTAGCCCCATTACAACGGTATGAGTAGTTTTCCCCTAGGCCGTTCTGGTTATTCGTTTCGAGCATCAGAACTGCGAAAATTTGGAGTTTTTCAAGCGTTTCTTACCTCAAAACTGCCATATCTCGCGAACGGATTGACCAATCCGCAAAGTTTCTGTTGCATCTGAAAGTAGAAACTCGCCCCATTACAACGGTATGAGTAGTTTTCCCCTAGGCCGTTCTGGTTATTCGTTTCGAGCATCAGAACTGCGAAAATTTGGAGTTTTTCAAGCGTTTCTTACCTCAAAACTGCCATATCTCGCGAACGGATTGACCAATCCGCAAAGTTTCTGTTGCATCTGAAAGTAGAAACTCGCCCCATTACAACGGTATGAGTAGTTTTCCGCTAGGCCGTTCTAGTTATTCGTTTCGAGCATTAGAACTGCGAAAATTTGGAGTTTCTCAAGCGTTTCTTACCTCAAAACTGCCATATCTCGCGAACGGATTGACCAATCCGCAAAGTTTCTGTTGCATCTGAAAGTAGAAACTAGCCCCATTACAACGGTATGAGTAGTTTTCCCCTAGGCCGTTCTGGTTATTCGTTTCGAGCATCAGAACGGCGAAAATTTGGAGTTTTTCAAGCGTTTCTCACCTCAAAACTGCCATATCTCGCGATCGGATTGACCAATCCGCAATGTTTCTGTTGCATCTGAAAGTAGAAACTCGCCCCATTACAACGGTATGACTAGTTTTCCCCCAGGCCGTTCTAGTTATTCGTTTCGAGCATCAGAACTGCGAAAATTTGGAGTTTCTCAAGCGTTTCTTACCTCAAAACTGCCATATCTCGCGAACGGATTGACCACTCCGCAAAGTTTCTGATGCATCTGAAAGTAGAAACTAGCCCCATTACAACGGTATGAGTAGTTTTCCCCTAGGCCGTTCAAGTTATTCGTTTCGAGCATCAGAACTGCGAAAATTTGGAGTTTCTCAAGCGTTTCTTACATCAAAACTGCCACATCTCGCGAACGGATTTACCATTCCGCAAAATTTCTGTTGCATCTGAAAGTAGAAACTCGCCCCATTACAACGGTATGACTAGTTTTCCCCCAGGCCGTTCTAGTTATTCGTTTCGAGCATCAGAACTGCGAAAATTTGGAGTTTCTCAAGCGTTTCTTACCTCAAAACTGCCATATCTCGCGATCGGATTGACCAATCCGCAAAGTTTCTGTTGCATCTGAAAGTAGAAACTCGCCCCATTACAACGGTATGACTAGTTTTCCCCCAGGCCGTCCTAGTTATTCGTTTCGAGCATCAGAAGTGCGAAAATTTGGAGTTTCGCAAGCGTTTCTTACATCAAAACTGCCACATCTCGCGAACGGATTGACCATTCCGCAAAATTTCTGTTGCATCTGAAAGTAGAAACTCGCCCGATTACAACCGTATGAGTAGCTTTCCCCTAGGCCGTTCTGGTTATTCGTTTCGAGCATCAGAACTGCGAAAATTTGGAGTTTTTCAAGCGTTTCTTACCTCAAAACTGCCATATCTCGCGAACGGATTGACCAATCCGCAAAGTTTCTGTTGCATCCGAAAGTAGAAACTAGCCCCATTACAACGGTATGAGTAGTTTTCCCCTAGGCCGTTCTGGTTATTCGTTTCGAGCATCAGAACTGCGAAAATTTGGAGTTTTTCAAGCGTTTCTTACCTCAAAACTGCCATATCTCGCGAACGGATTGACCAATCCGCAAAGTTTCTGTTGCATCTGAAAGTAGAAACTAGCCCCATTACAACGGTATGAGTAGTTTTCCCCTAGGCCGTTCTGGTTATTCGTTTCGAGCATCAGAACTGCGAAAATTTGGAGTTTTTCAAGCGTTTCTTACCTCAAAACTGCCATATCTCGCGAACGGATTGACCAATCCGCAAAGTTTCTGTTGCATCTGAAAGTAGAAACTCGCCCCATTACAACGGTATGAGTAGTTTTCCCCTAGGCCGTTCTGGTTATTCGTTTCGAGCATCAGAACTGCGAAAATTTGGAGTTTTTCAAGCGTTTCTTACCTCAAAACTGCCATATCTCGCGAACGGATTGACCAATCCGCAAAGTTTCTGTTGCATCTGAAAGTAGAAACTCGCCCCATTACAACGGTATGAGTAGTTTTCCGCTAGGCCGTTCTAGTTATTCGTTTCGAGCATTAGAACTGCGAAAATTTGGAGTTTCTCAAGCGTTTCTTACCTCAAAACTGCCATATCTCGCGAACGGATTGACCAATCCGCAAAGTTTCTGTTGCATCTGAAAGTAGAAACTAGCCCCATTACAACGGTATGAGTAGTTTTCCCCTAGGCCGTTCTGGTTATTCGTTTCGAGCATCAGAACGGCGAAAATTTGGAGTTTTTCAAGCGTTTCTCACCTCAAAACTGCCATATCTCGCGATCGGATTGACCAATCCGCAATGTTTCTGTTGCATCTTAAAGTAGAAACTCGCCCCATTACAACGGTATGACTAGTTTTCCCCCAGGCCGTTCTAGTTATTCGTTTCGAGCATCAGAACTGCGAAAATTTGGAGTTTCTCAAGCGTTTCTTACCTCAAAACTGCCATATCTCGCGAACGGATTGACCACTCCGCAAAGTTTCTGATGCATCTGAAAGTAGAAACTAGCCCCATTACAACGGTATGAGTAGTTTTCCCCTAGGCCGTTCTAGTTATTCGTTTCGAGCATCAGAACTGCGAAAATTTGGAGTTTCTCAAGCGTTTCTTACATCAAAACTGCCACATCTCGCGAACGGATTTACCATTCCGCAAAATTTCTGTTGCATCTGAAAGTAGAAACTCGCCCCATTACAACGGTATGACTAGTTTTCCCCCAGGCCGTTCTAGTTATTCGTTTCGAGCATCAGAACTGCGAAAATTTGGAGTTTCTCAAGCGTTTCTTACCTCAAAACTGCCATATCTCGCGATCGGATTGACCAATCCGCAAAGTTTCTGTTGCATCTGAAAGTAGAAACTCGCCCCATTACAACGGTATGACTAGTTTTCCCCCAGGCCGTTCTAGTTATTCGTTTCGAGCATCAGAAGTGCGAAAATTTGGAGTTTCGCAAGCGTTTCTTACATCAAAACTGCCACATCTCGCGAACGGATTGACCATTCCGCAAAATTTCTGTTGCATCTGAAAGTAGAAACTCGCCCGATTACAACCGTATGAGTAGCTTTCCCCTAGGCCGTTCTGGTTATTCGTTTCGAGCATCAGAACTGCGAAAATTTGGAGTTTTTCAAGCGTTTCTTACCTCAAAACTGCCATATCTCGCGAACGGATTGACCAATCCGCAAAGTTTCTGTTGCATCCGAAAGTAGAAACTAGCCCCATTACAACGGTATGAGTAGTTTTCCCCTAGGCCGTTCTGGTTATTCGTTTCGAGCATCAGAACTGCGAAAATTTGGAGTTTTTCAAGCGTTTCTTACCTCAAAACTGCCATATCTCGCGAACGGATTGACCAATCCGCAAAGTTTCTGTTGCATCTGAAAGTAGAAACTAGCCCCATAACAACGGTATGAGTAGTTTTCCCCTAGGCCGTTCTGGTTATTCGTTTCGAGCATCAGAACTGCGAAAATTTGGAGTTTTTCAAGCGTTTCTTACCTCAAAACTGCCATATCTCGCGATCGGATTGACCAATCCGCAAAGTTTCTGTTGCATCTGAAAGTAGAAACTCGCCCCATTACAACGGTATGACTAGTTTTCCCCCAGGCCGTTCTAGTTATTCGTTTCGAGCATCAGAACTGCGAAAATTTGGAGTTTCTCAAGCGTTTCTTACATCAAAACTGCCACATCTCGCGAACGGATTTACCATTCCGCAAAATTTCTGTTGCATCTGAAAGTAGAAACTCGCCCCATTACAACGGTATGATTAGTTTTCCCCCAGGCCGTTCTAGTTATTCGTTTCGAGCATCAGAACTGCGAAAATTTGGAGTTTCTCAAGCGTTTCTTACCTCAAAACTGCCATATCTCGCGATCGGATTGACCAATCCGCAAAGTTTCTGTTGCATCTGAAAGTAGAAACTCGCCCCATTACAACGGTATGACTAGTTTTCCCCCAGGCCGTTCTAGTTATTCGTTTCGAGCATCAGAAGTGCGAAAATTTGGAGTTTCGCAAGCGTTTCTTACATCAAAACTGCCACATCTCGCGAACGGATTGACCATTCCGCAAAATTTCTGTTGCATCTGAAAGTAGAAACTCGCCCGATTACAACCGTATGAGTAGCTTTCCCCTAGGCCGTTCTGGTTATTCGTTTCGAGCATCAGAACTGCGAAAATTTGGAGTTTTTCAAGCGTTTCTTACCTCAAAACTGCCATATCTCGCGAACGGATTGACCAATCCGCAAAGTTTCTGTTGCATCCGAAAGTAGAAACTAGCCCCATTACAACGGTATGAGTAGTTTTCCCCTAGGCCGTTCTGGTTATTCGTTTCGAGCATCAGAACTGCGAAAATTTGGAGTTTTTCAAGCGTTTCTTACCTCAAAACTGCCATATCTCGCGAACGGATTGACCAATCCGCAAAGTTTCTGTTGCATCTGAAAGTAGAAACTAGCCCCATAACAATGGTATGAGTAGTTTTCCCCTAGGCCGTTCTGGTTATTCGTTTCGAGCATCAGAACTGCGAAAATTTGGAGTTTTTCAAGCGTTTCTTACCTCAAAACTGCCATATCTCGCGATCGGATTGACCAATCCGCAAAGTTTCTGTTGCATCTGAAAGTAGAAACTCGCCCCATTACAACGGTATGACTAGTTTTCCCCCAGGCCGTTCTAGTTATTCGTTTCGAGCATCAGAAGTGCGAAAATTTGGAGTTTCGCAAGCGTTTCTTACATCAAAACTGCCACATCTCGCGAACGGATTGACCATTCCGCAAAATTTCTGTTGCATCTGAAAGTAGAAACTCGCCCGATTACAACCGTATGAGTAGCTTTCCCCTAGGCCGTTCTGGTTATTCGTTTCGAGCATCAGAACTGCGAAAATTTGGAGTTTTTCAAGCGTTTCTTACCTCAAAACTGCCATATCTCGGGAACGGATTGACCAATCCGCAAAGTTTCTGTTGCATCCGAAAGTAGAAACTAGCCCCATTACAACGGTATGAGTAGTTTTCCCCTAGGCCGTTCTGGTTATTCGTTTCGAGCATCAGAACTGCGAAAATTTGGAGTTTTTCAAGCGTTTCTTACCTCAAAACTGCCATATCTCGCGAACGGATTGACCAATCCGCAAAGTTTCTGTTGCATCTGAAAGTAGAAACTCGCCCCATTACAACGGTATGACTAGTTTTCCCCCAGGCCGTTCTAGTTATTCGTTTCGAGCATCAGAACTGCGAAAATTTGGAGTTTCTCAAGCGTTTCTTACCTCAAAACTGCCATATCTCGCGATCGGATTGACCACTCCGCAAAGTTTCTGATGCATCTGAAAGTAGAAACTAGCCCCATTACAAAGGTATGAGTAGTTTTCCCCTAGGCCGTTCTAGTTATTCGTTTCGAGCATCAGAACTGCGAAAATTTGGAGTTTCTCAAGCGTTTCTTACCTCAAAACTGCCATATCTCGCGAACGGATTGACCAATCCGCAAAGTTTCTGTTGCATCTGAAAGTAGAAACTCGCCCCATTACAACGGTATGAGTAGTTTTCCCCTAGGCCGTTCTAATTATTCGTTTCGAGCATCAGAACTGCGAAAATTTGGAGTTTCTCAAGCGTTTCTTACCTCAAAACTGCCATATCTCGCGAACGGATTGACCATTCCGCAAAATTTCTGTTGCATCTGAAAGTAGAAACTCGTCCCATTACAACGGTATGAGTAGTTTTCCCCTGGGCCGTTCTAGTTATTCGTTTCGAGCATCAGAACTGCGAAAATTTGGAGTTTCTCAAGCGTTTCTTACATCAAAACTGCCACATCTCGCGAACGGATTGACCATTCCGCAAAATTTCTGTTGCATCTGAAAGTAGAAACTCGCCCGATTACAACCGTATGAGTAGCTTTCCCCTAGACCGTTCTAGTTATTCGTTTCGAGCATCAGAACTGCGAAAATTTGGAGTTTCTCAAGCGTTTCTTACCTCAAAACTGCCATATCTCGCGAACGGATTGACCAATCCGCAAAGTTGCAGTTGCATCTGAAAGTAGAAACTAGCCCCATTACAACGGTATGAGTAGTTTTCCCCTGGGCCGTTCTGGTTATTCGTTTCGAGCATCAAAACTGCGAAAATTTGGAGTTTTTCAAGCGTTTCTTACCTCAAAACTGCCATATCTCGCGAACGGATTGACCAATCCGCAAAGTTTCTGTTGCATCTGAAAGTAGAAACTAGCCCCATAACAACGGTCTGAGTAGTTTTCCCCTAGGCCGTTCTGGTTATTCGTTTCGAGCATCAGAACTGCGAAAATTTGGAGTTTTTCAAGCGTTTCTTACCTCAAAACTGCCATATCTCGCGAACGGATTGACCAATCCGCAAAGTTTCTGTTGCATCTGAAAGTAGAAACTAGCCCCATTACAACGGTATGAGTAGTTTTCCCCTAGGTCGTTCTGGTTATTCGTTTCGAGCATCAGAACTGCGAAAATTTGGAGTTTTTCAAGCGTTTCTTACCTCAAAACTGCCATATCTCGCGAACGGATTGACCAATCCGCAAAGTTTCTGTTGCATCTGAAAGTAGAAACTCGCCCCATTACAACGGTATGAGTAGTTTTCCGCTAGGCCGTTCTAGTTATTCGTTTCGAGCATTAGAACTGCGAAAATTTGGAGTTTCTCAAGCGTTTCTTACCTCAAAACTGCCATATCTCGCGAACGGATTGACCAATCCGCAAAGTTTCTGTTGCATCTGAAAGTAGAAACTAGCCCCATTACAACGGTATGAGTAGTTTTCCCCTAGGCCGTTCTGGTTCTTCGTTTCGAGCATCAGAACGGCGAAAATTTGGAGTTTTTCAAGCGTTTCTCACCTCAAAACTGCCATATCTCGCGAACGGATTGACCAATCCGCAAAGTTTCTGTTGCATCTGAAAGTAGAAACTCGCCACATTACAACGATATGAGTAGTTTTCCCCTAGGCCGTTCTGGTTATTCGTTTCGAGCATCAGAACTGCGAAAATTTGGAGTTTTTCAAGCGTTTCTTACCTCAAAACTGCCATATCTCGCGAACGGATTGACCAATCCGCAACGTTTCTGTTGCATCTGAAAGTAGAAACTCGCCCCATTACAACGGTATGAGTAGTTTTCCCCTAGGCCGTTCTGGTTATTCGTTTAGAGCATCAGAACTGCGAAAATTTGGAGTTTTTCAAGCGTTTCTTACCTCAAAACTGCCATATCTCGCGAACGGATTGACCAATCCGCAAAGTTTCTGTTGCATCCGAAAGTAGAAACTAGCCCCATTACAACGGTATGAGTAGTTTTCCCCTAGGCCGTTCTGGTTATTCGTTTCGAGCATCAGAACTGCGAAAATTTGGAGTTTTTCAAGTGTTTCTTACCTCAAAACTGCCATATCTCGCGAACGGATTGACCAATCCGCAAAGTTTCTGTTGCATCTGAAAGTAGAAACTCGCCCCATTACAACGGTATGACTAGTTTTCCCCCAGGCCGTTCTAGTTATTCGTTTCGAGCATCAGAACTGCGAAAATTTGGAGTTTCTCAAGCGTTTCTTACCTCAAAACTGCCATATCTCGCGATCGGATTGACCAATCCGCAAAGTTTCTGTTGCATCAGAAAGTAGAAACTCGCCCCATTACAACGGTATGACTAGTTTTCCCCCAGGCCGTTCTAGTTATTCGTTTCGAGCATCAGAACTGCGAAAATTTGGAGTTTCTCAAGCGTTTCTTACCTCAAAACTGCCATATCTCGCGAACGGATTGACCACTCCGCAAAGTTTCTGATGCATCTGAAAGTAGAAACTAGCCCCATTACAACGGTATGAGTAGTTTTCCCCTAGGCCGTTCTAGTTATTCGTTTCGAGCATCAGAACTGCGAAAATTTGGAGTTTCTCAAGCGTTTCTTACATCAAAACTGCCACATCTCGCGAACGGATTTACCATTCCGCAAAATTTCTGTTGCATCTGAAAGTAGAAACTCGCCCGATTACAACCGTCTGAGTAGCTTTCCCCTAGACCGTTCTAGTTATTCGTTTCGTGCATCAGAACTGCGGAAATTTGGAGTTTCTCAAGCGTTTCTTACTTCAAAACTGCCATATCTCGCGAACGGATTGACCATTCCGCAAAATTTCTGTTGCATCTGAAAGTAGAAACTCGCCCCATTACAACGGTATGAGTAGTTTTCCCCTAGGCCGTTCTAGTTATTCGTTTCGAGCATCAGAACTGCGAAAATTTGGAGTTTCTGAAGCGTTTCTTACCTCAAAACTGCCATATCTCGCGAACGGATTGACCAATCCGCAAAGTTTCTGTTGCATCTGAAAGTAGAAACTCGCCCCATTACAACGGTATGAGTAGTTTTCCCCTAGGCCGTTCTAATTATTCGTTTCGAGCATCAGAACTGCGAAAATTTGGAGTTTCTCAAGCGTTTCTTACCTCAAAACTGCCATATCTCGCGAACGGATTGACCATTCCGCAAAATTTCTGTTGCATCTGAAAGTAGAAACTCGTCCCATTACAACGGTATGAGTAGTTTTCCCCTAGACCGTTCTAGTTATTCGTTTCGTGCATCAGAACTGCGGAAATTTGGAGTTTCTCAAGCGTTTCTTACTTCAAAACTGCCATATCTCGCGAACGGATTGACCATTCCGCAAAATTTCTGTTGCATCTGAAAGTAGAAACTCGCCCCATTACAACGGTATGAGTAGTTTTCCCCTAGGCCGTTCTAATTATTCGTTTCGAGCATCAGAACTGCGAAAATTTGGAGTTTCTCAAGCGTTTCTTACCTCAAAACTGCCATATCTCGCGAACGGATTGACCATTCCGCAATATTTCTGTTGCATCTGAAAGTAGAAACTCGTCCCATTACAACGGTATGAGTAGTTTTCCCCTGGGCCGTTCTAGTTATTCGTTTCGAGCATCAGAACTGCGAAAATTTGGAGTTTCTCCAGCGTTTCTTACATCAAAACTGCCACATCTCGCGAACGGATTGACCATTCCGCAAAATTTCTGTTGCATCTGAAAGTAGAAACTCGCCCGATTACAACCGTATGAGTAGCTTTCCCCTAGACCGTTCTAGTTATTCGTTTCGAGCATCAGAACTGCGAAAATTTGGAGTTTCTCAAGCGTTTCTTACCTCAAAACTGCCATATCTCGCGAACGGATTGACCAATCCGCAAAGTTTCTGTTGCATCTGAAAGTAGAAACTCGCCCCATTACAACGATATGACTAGTTTTCCCCCAGGCCGTTCTAGTTATTCGTTTCGAGCATCAGAACTGCGAAAATTTGGAGTTTCTCAAGCGTTTCTTACCTCAAAACTGCCATATCTCGCGATCGGATTGACCAATCCGCAAAGTTTCTGTTGCATCTGAAAGTAGAAACTCGCCCCATTACAACGGTATGAGTAGTTTTCCCCTAGGCCGTTCTGGTTATTCGTTTCGAGCATCAGAACTGCGAAAATTTGGAGTTTTTCAAGCGTTTCTTACCTCAAAACTGCCATATCTCGCGAACGGATTGACCAATCCGCAAAGTTTCTGTTGCATCTGAAAGTAGAAACTCGCCCCATTACAACGGTATGAGTAGTTTTCCCCTAGGCCGTTCTGGTTATTCGTTTCGAGCATCAGAACTGCGAAAATTTGGAGTTTTTCAAGCGTTTCTTACCTCAAAACTGCCATATCTCGCGAACGGATTGACCAATCCGCAAAGTTTCTGTTGCATCCGAAAGTAGAAACTAGCCCCATTACAACGGTATGAGTAGTTTTCCCCTAGGCCGTTCTGGTTATTCGTTTCGAGCATCAGAACTGCGAAAATTTGGAGTTTTTCAAGTGTTTCTTACCTCAAAACTGCCATATCTCGCGAACGGATTGACCAATCCGCAAAGTTTCTGTTGCATCTGAAAGTAGAAACTCGCCCCATTACAACGGTATGACTAGTTTTCCCCCAGGCCGTTCTAGTTATTCGTTTCGAGCATCAGAACTGCGAAAATTTGGAGTTTCTCAAGCGTTTCTTACCTCAAAACTGCCATATCTCGCGATCGGATTGACCAATCCGCAAAGTTTCTGTTGCATCAGAAAGTAGAAACTCGCCCCATTACAACGGTATGACTAGTTTTCCCCCAGGCCGTTCTAGTTATTCGTTTCGAGCATCAGAACTGCGAAAATTTGGAGTTTCTCAAGCGTTTCTTACCTCAAAACTGCCATATCTCGCGAACGGATTGACCACTCCGCAAAGTTTCTGATGCATCTGAAAGTAGAAACTAGCCCCATTACAACGGTATGAGTAGTTTTCCCCTAGGCCGTTCTAGTTATTCGTTTCGAGCATCAGAACTGCGAAAATTTGGAGTTTCTCAAGCGTTTCTTACATCAAAACTGCCACATCTCGCGAACGGATTTACCATTCCGCAAAATTTCTGTTGCATCTGAAAGTAGAAACTCGCCCGATTACAACCGTCTGAGTAGCTTTCCCCTAGACCGTTCTAGTTATTCGTTTCGTGCATCAGAACTGCGGAAATTTGGAGTTTCTCAAGCGTTTCTTACTTCAAAACTGCCATATCTCGCGAACGGATTGACCATTCCGCAAAATTTCTGTTGCATCTGAAAGTAGAAACTCGCCCCATTACAACGGTATGAGTAGTTTTCCCCTAGGCCGTTCTAATTATTCGTTTCGAGCATCAGAACTGCGAAAATTTGGAGTTTCTCAAGCGTTTCTTACCTCAAAACTGCCATATCTCGCGAACGGATTGACCATTCCGCAATATTTCTGTTGCATCTGAAAGTAGAAACTCGTCCCATTACAACGGTATGAGTAGTTTTCCCCTGGGCCGTTCTAGTTATTCGTTTCGAGCATCAGAACTGCGAAAATTTGGAGTTTCTCCAGCGTTTCTTACATCAAAACTGCCACATCTCGCGAACGGATTGACCATTCCGCAAAATTTCTGTTGCATCTGAAAGTAGAAACTCGCCCGATTACAACCGTATGAGTAGCTTTCCCCTAGACCGTTCTAGTTATTCGTTTCGAGCATCAGAACTGCGAAAATTTGGAGTTTCTCAAGCGTTTCTTACCTCAAAACTGCCATATCTCGCGAACGGATTGACCAATCCGCAAAGTTTCTGTTGCATCTGAAAGTAGAAACTCGCCCCATTACAACGATATGACTAGTTTTCCCCCAGGCCGTTCTAGTTATTCGTTTCGAGCATCAGAACTGCGAAAATTTGGAGTTTCTCAAGCGTTTCTTACCTCAAAACTGCCATATCTCGCGATCGGATTGACCAATCCGCAAAGTTTCTGTTGCATCTGAAAGTAGAAACTCGCCCCATTACAACGGTATGAGTAGTTTTCCCCTAGGCCGTTCTGGTTATTCGTTTCGAGCATCAGAACTGCGAAAATTTGGAGTTTTTCAAGCGTTTCTTACCTCAAAACTGCCATATCTCGCGAACGGATTGACCAATCCGCAAAGTTTCTGTTGCATCTGAAAGTAGAAACTCGCCCCATTACAACGGTATGAGTAGTTTTCCCCTAGGCCGTTCTGGTTATTCGTTTCGAGCATCAGAACTGCGAAAATTTGGAGTTTTTCAAGCGTTTCTTACCTCAAAACTGCCATATCTCGCGAACGGATTGACCAATCCGCAAAGTTTCTGTTGCATCCGAAAGTAGAAACTAGCCCCATTACAACGGTATGAGTAGTTTTCCCCTAGGCCGTTCTGGTTATTCGTTTCGAGCATCAGAACTGCGAAAATTTGGAGTTTTTCAAGTGTTTCTTACCTCAAAACTGCCATATCTCGCGAACGGATTGACCAATCCGCAAAGTTTCTGTTGCATCTGAAAGTAGAAACTCGCCCCATTACAACGGTATGACTAGTTTTCCCCCAGGCCGTTCTAGTTATTCGTTTCGAGCATCAGAACTGCGAAAATTTGGAGTTTCTCAAGCGTTTCTTACCTCAAAACTGCCATATCTCGCGATCGGATTGACCAATCCGCAAAGTTTCTGTTGCATCAGAAAGTAGAAACTCGCCCCATTACAACGGTATGACTAGTTTTCCCCCAGGCCGTTCTAGTTATTCGTTTCGAGCATCAGAACTGCGAAAATTTGGAGTTTCTCAAGCGTTTCTTACCTCAAAACTGCCATATCTCGCGAACGGATTGACCACTCCGCAAAGTTTCTGATGCATCTGAAAGTAGAAACTAGCCCCATTACAACGGTATGAGTAGTTTTCCCCTAGGCCGTTCTAGTTATTCGTTTCGAGCATCAGAACTGCGAAAATTTGGAGTTTCTCAAGCGTTTCTTACATCAAAACTGCCACATCTCGCGAACGGATTTACCATTCCGCAAAATTTGTGTTGCATCTGAAAGTAGAAACTCGCCCGATTACAACCGTCTGAGTAGCTTTCCCCTAGACCGTTCTAGTTATTCGTTTCGTGCATCAGAACTGCGGAAATTTGGAGTTTCTCAAGCGTTTCTTACTTCAAAACTGCCATATCTCGCGAACGGATTGACCATTCCGCAAAATTTCTGTTGCATCTGAAAGTAGAAACTCGCCCCATTACAACGGTATGAGTAGTTTTCCCCTAGGCCGTTCTAGTTATTCGTTTCGAGCATCAGAACTGCGAAAATTTGGAGTTTCTGAAGCGTTTCTTACCTCAAAACTGCCATATCTCGCGAACGGATTGACCACTCCGCAAAGTTTCTGATGCATCTGAAAGTAGAAACTAGCCCCATTACAACGGTATGAGTAGTTTTCCCCTAGGCCGTTCTAGTTATTCGTTTCGAGCATCAGAACTGCGAAAATTTGGAGTTTCTCAAGCGTTTCTTACATCAAAACTGCCACATCTCGCGAACGGATTGACCATTCCGCAAAATTTCTGTTGCATCTGAAAGTAGAAACTCGCCCCATTACAACGGTATGAGTAGTTTTCCCCTAGGCCGTTCTAATTATTCGTTTCGAGCATCAGAACTGCGAAAATTTGGAGTTTCTCAAGCGTTTCTTACCTCAAAACTGTCATATCTCGCGAACGGATTGACCATTCCGCAATATTTCTGTTGCATCTGAAAGTAGAAACTCGTCCCATTACAACGGTATGAGTAGTTTTCCCCTGGGCCGTTCTAGTTATTCGTTTCGAGCATCAGAACTGCGAAAATTTGGAGTTTCTCCAGCGTTTCTTACATCAAAACTGCCACATCTCGCGAACGGATTGACCATTCCGCAAAATTTCTGTTGCATCTGAAAGTAGAAACTCGCCCGATTACAACCGTATGAGTAGCTTTCCCCTAGACCGTTCTAGTTATTCGTTTCGAGCATCAGAACTGCGAAAATTTGGAGTTTCTCAAGCGTTTCTTACCTCAAAACTGCCATATCTCGCGAACGGATTGACCAATCCGCAAAGTTTCTGTTGCATCTGAAAGTAGAAACTCGCCCCATTACAACGATATGACTAGTTTTCCCCCAGGCCGTTCTAGTTATTCGTTTCGAGCATCAGAACTGCGAAAATTTGGAGTTTCTCAAGCGTTTCTTACCTCAAAACTGCCATATCTCGCGATCGGATTGACCAATCCGCAAAGTTTCTGTTGCATCTGAAAGTAGAAACTCGCCCCATTACAACGGTATGAGTAGTTTTCCCCTAGGCCGTTCTGGTTATTCGTTTCGAGCATCAGAACTGCGAAAATTTGGAGTTTTTCAAGCGTTTCTTACCTCAAAACTGCCATATCTCGCGAACGGATTGACCAATCCGCAAAGTTTCTGTTGCATCTGAAAGTAGAAACTCGCCCCATTACAACGGTATGAGTAGTTTTCCCCTAGGCCGTTCTGGTTATTCGTTTCGAGCATCAGAACTGCGAAAATTTGGAGTTTTTCAAGCGTTTCTTACCTCAAAACTGCCATATCTCGCGAACGGATTGACCAATCCGCAAAGTTTCTGTTGCATCCGAAAGTAGAAACTAGCCCCATTACAACGGTATGAGTAGTTTTCCCCTAGGCCGTTCTGGTTATTCGTTTCGAGCATCAGAACTGCGAAAATTTGGAGTTTTTCAAGTGTTTCTTACCTCAAAACTGCCATATCTCGCGAACGGATTGACCAATCCGCAAAGTTTCTGTTGCATCTGAAAGTAGAAACTCGCCCCATTACAACGGTATGACTAGTTTTCCCCCAGGCCGTTCTAGTTATTCGTTTCGAGCATCAGAACTGCGAAAATTTGGAGTTTCTCAAGCGTTTCTTACCTCAAAACTGCCATATCTCGCGATCGGATTGACCAATCCGCAAAGTTTCTGTTGCATCAGAAAGTAGAAACTCGCCCCATTACAACGGTATGACTAGTTTTCCCCCAGGCCGTTCTAGTTATTCGTTTCGAGCATCAGAACTGCGAAAATTTGGAGTTTCTCAAGCGTTTCTTACCTCAAAACTGCCATATCTCGCGAACGGATTGACCACTCCGCAAAGTTTCTGATGCATCTGAAAGTAGAAACTAGCCCCATTACAACGGTATGAGTAGTTTTCCCCTAGGCCGTTCTAGTTATTCGTTTCGAGCATCAGAACTGCGAAAATTTGGAGTTTCTCAAGCGTTTCTTACATCAAAACTGCCACATCTCGCGAACGGATTTACCATTCCGCAAAATTTCTGTTGCATCTGAAAGTAGAAACTCGCCCGATTACAACCGTCTGAGTAGCTTTCCCCTAGACCGTTCTAGTTATTCGTTTCGTGCATCAGAACTGCGGAAATTTGGAGTTTCTCAAGCGTTTCTTACTTCAAAACTGCCATATCTCGCGAACGGATTGACCATTCCGCAAAATTTCTGTTGCATCTGAAAGTAGAAACTCGCCCCATTACAACGGTATGAGTAGTTTTCCCCTAGGCCGTTCTAGTTATTCGTTTCGAGCATCAGAACTGCGAAAATTTGGAGTTTCTGAAGCGTTTCTTACCTCAAAACTGCCATATCTCGCGAACGGATTGACCAATCCGCAAAGTTTCTGTTGCATCTGAAAGTAGAAACTCGCCCCATTACAACGGTATGAGTAGTTTTCCCCTAGGCCGTTCTAATTATTCGTTTCGAGCATCAGAACTGCGAAAATTTGGAGTTTCTCAAGCGTTTCTTACCTCAAAACTGCCATATCTCGCGAACGGATTGACCATTCCGCAAAATTTCTGTTGCATCTGAAAGTAGAAACTCGTCCCATTACAACGGTATGAGTAGTTTTCCCCTGGGCCGTTCTAGTTATTCGTTTCGAGCATCAGAACTGCGAAAATTTGGAGTTTCTCAAGCGTTTCTTACATCAAAACTGCCACACCTCGCGAACGGATTGACCATTCCGCAAAATTTCTGTTGCATCTGAAAGTAGAAACTCGCCCCATTACAACGGTATGAGTAGTTTTCCGCTAGGCCGTTCTAGTTATTCGTTTCGAGCATCAGAACTGCGAAAATTTGGAGTTTCTCAAGCGTTTCTTACATCAAAACTGCCACATCTCGCGAACGGATTTACCATTCCGCAAAATTTCTGTTGCATCTGAAAGTAGAAACTCGCCCGATTACAACCGTCTGAGTAGCTTTCCCCTAGACCGTTCTAGTTATTCGTTTCGTGCATCAGAACTGCGGAAATTTGGAGTTTCTCAAGCGTTTCTTACTTCAAAACTGCCATATCTCGCGAACGGATTGACCATTCCGCAAAATTTCTGTTGCATCTGAAAGTAGAAACTCGCCCCATTACAACGGTATGAGTAGTTTTCCCCTAGGCCGTTCTAATTATTCGTTTCGAGCATCAGAACTGCGAAAATTTGGAGTTTCTCAAGCGTTTCTTACCTCAAAACTGCCATATCTCGCGAACGGATTGACCATTCCGCAATATTTCTGTTGCATCTGAAAGTAGAAACTCGTCCCATTACAACGGTATGAGTAGTTTTCCCCTGGGCCGTTCTAGTTATTCGTTTCGAGCATCAGAACTGCGAAAATTTGGAGTTTCTCCAGCGTTTCTTACATCAAAACTGCCACATCTCGCGAACGGATTGACCATTCCGCAAAATTTCTGTTGCATCTGAAAGTAGAAACTCGCCCGATTACAACCGTATGAGTAGCTTTCCCCTAGACCGTTCTAGTTATTCGTTTCGAGCATCAGAACTGCGAAAATTTGGAGTTTCTCAAGCGTTTCTTACCTCAAAACTGCCATATCTCGCGAACGGATTGACCAATCCGCAAAGTTTCTGTTGCATCTGAAAGTAGAAACTCGCCCCATTACAACGATATGACTAGTTTTCCCCCAGGCCGTTCTAGTTATTCGTTTCGAGCATCAGAACTGCGAAAATTTGGAGTTTCTCAAGCGTTTCTTACCTCAAAACTGCCATATCTCGCGATCGGATTGACCAATCCGCAAAGTTTCTGTTGCATCTGAAAGTAGAAACTCGCCCCATTACAACGGTATGAGTAGTTTTCCTCTAGGCCGTTCTGGTTATTCGTTTCGAGCATCAGAACTGCGAAAATTTGGAGTTTTTCAAGCGTTTCTTACCTCAAAACTGCCATATCTCGCGAACGGATTGACCAATCCGCAAAGTTTCTGTTGCATCTGAAAGTAGAAACTCGCCCCATTACAACGGTATGAGTAGTTTTCCGCTAGGCCGTTCTAGTTATTCGTTTCGAGCATTAGAACTGCGAAAATTTGGAGTTTCTCAAGCGTTTCTTACCTCAAAACTGCCATATCTCGCGAACGGATTGACCAATCCGCAAAGTTGCAGTTGCATCTGAAAGTAGAAACTAGCCCCATTACAACGGTATGAGTAGTTTTCCCCTGGGCCGTTCTGGTTATTCGTTTCGAGCATCAAAACTGCGAAAATTTGGAGTTTTTCAAGCGTTTCTTACCTCAAAACTGCCATATCTCGCGAACGGATTGACCAATCCGCAAAGTTTCTGTTGCATCTGAAAGTAGAAACTAGCCCCATAACAACGGTATGAGTAGTTTTCCCCTAGGCCGTTCTGGTTATTCGTTTCGAGCATCAGAACTGCGAAAATTTGGAGTTTTTCAAGCGTTTCTTACCTCAAAACTGCCATATCTCGCGAACGGATTGACCAATCCGCAAAGTTTCTGTTGCATCTGAAAGTAGAAACTAGCCCCATTACAACGGTATGAGTAGTTTTCCCCTAGGTCGTTCTGGTTATTCGTTTCGAGCATCAGAACTGCGAAAATTTGGAGTTTTTCAAGCGTTTCTTACCTCAAAACTGCCATATCTCGCGAACGGATTGACCAATCCGCAAAGTTTCTGTTGCATCTGAAAGTAGAAACTCGCCCCATTACAACGGTATGAGTAGTTTTCCCCTAGGCCGTTCTGGTTATTCGTTTCGAACATCAGAACTGCGAAAATTTGGAGTTTTTCAAGCGTTTCTTACCTCAAAACTGCCATAACTCGCGAACGGATTGACCAATCCGCAAAGTTTCTGTTGCATCTGAAAGTAGAAACTCGCCCCATTACAACGGTATGAGTAGTTTTCCGCTAGGCCGTTCTAGTTATTCGTTTCGAGCATTAGAACTGCGAAAATTTGGAGTTTCTCAAGCGTTTCTTACCTCAAAACTGCCATATCTCGCGAACGGATTGACCAATCCGCAAAGTTTCTGTTGCATCTGAAAGTAGAAACTAGCCCCATTACAACGGTATGAGTAGTTTTCCCCTAGGCCGTTCTGGTTCTTCGTTTCGAGCATCAGAACGGCGAAAATTTGGAGTTTTTCAAGCGTTTCTCACCTCAAAACTGCCATATCTCGCGAACGGATTGACCAATCCGCAAAGTTTCTGTTGCATCTGAAAGTAGAAACTCGCCACATTACAACGATATGAGTAGTTTTCCCCTAGGCCGTTCTGGTTATTCGTTTCGAGCATCAGAACTGCGAAAATTTGGAGTTTTTCAAGCGTTTCTTACCTCAAAACTGCCATATCTCGCGAACGGATTGACCAATCCGCAAAGTTTCTGTTGCATCCGAAAGTAGAAACTAGCCCCATTACAACGGTATGAGTAGTTTTCCCCTAGGCCGTTCTGGTTATTCGTTTCGAGCATCAGAACTGCGAAAATTTGGAGTTTTTCAAGTGTTTCTTACCTCAAAACTGCCATATCTCGCGAACGGATTGACCAATCCGCAAAGTTTCTGTTGCATCTGAAAGTAGAAACTCGCCCCATTACAACGGTATGACTAGTTTTCCCCCAGGCCGTTCTAGTTATTCGTTTCGAGCATCAGAACTGCGAAAATTTGGAGTTTCTCAAGCGTTTCTTACCTCAAAACTGCCATATCTCGCGATCGGATTGACCAATCCGCAAAGTTTCTGTTGCATCAGAAAGTAGAAACTCGCCCCATTACAACGGTATGACTAGTTTTCCCCCAGGCCGTTCTAGTTATTCGTTTCGAGCATCAGAACTGCGAAAATTTGGAGTTTCTCAAGCGTTTCTTACCTCAAAACTGCCATATCTCGCGAACGGATTGACCACTCCGCAAAGTTTCTGATGCATCTGAAAGTAGAAACTAGCCCCATTACAACGGTATGAGTAGTTTTCCCCTAGGCCGTTCTAGTTATTCGTTTCGAGCATCAGAACTGCGAAAATTTGGAGTTTCTCAAGCGTTTCTTACATCAAAACTGCCACATCTCGCGAACGGATTTACCATTCCGCAAAATTTCTGTTGCATCTGAAAGTAGAAACTCGCCCGATTACAACCGTCTGAGTAGCTTTCCCCTAGACCGTTCTAGTTATTCGTTTCGTGCATCAGAACTGCGGAAATTTGGAGTTTCTCAAGCGTTTCTTACTTCAAAACTGCCATATCTCGCGAACGGATTGACCATTCCGCAAAATTTCTGTTGCATCTGAAAGTAGAAACTCGCCCCATTACAACGGTATGAGTAGTTTTCCCCTAGGCCGTTCTAGTTATTCGTTTCGAGCATCAGAACTGCGAAAATTTGGAGTTTCTGAAGCGTTTCTTACCTCAAAACTGCCATATCTCGCGAACGGATTGACCAATCCGCAAAGTTTCTGTTGCATCTGAAAGTAGAAACTCGCCCCATTACAACGGTATGAGTAGTTTTCCCCTAGGCCGTTCTAATTATTCGTTTCGAGCATCAGAACTGCGAAAATTTGGAGTTTCTCAAGCGTTTCTTACCTCAAAACTGCCATATCTCGCGAACGGATTGACCATTCCGCAAAATTTCTGTTGCATCTGAAAGTAGAAACTCGTCCCATTACAACGGTATGAGTAGTTTTCCCCTGGGCCGTTCTAGTTATTCGTTTCGAGCATCAGAACTGCGAAAATTTGGAGTTTCTCAAGCGTTTCTTACATCAAAACTGCCACACCTCGCGAACGGATTGACCATTCCGCAAAATTTCTGTTGCATCTGAAAGTAGAAACTCGCCCCATTACAACGGTATGAGTAGTTTTCCGCTAGGCCGTTCTAGTTATTCGTTTCGAGCATCAGAACTGCGAAAATTTGGAGTTTCTCAAGCGTTTCTTACATCAAAACTGCCACATCTCGCGAACGGATTTACCATTCCGCAAAATTTCTGTTGCATCTGAAAGTAGAAACTCGCCCGATTACAACCGTCTGAGTAGCTTTCCCCTAGACCGTTCTAGTTATTCGTTTCGTGCATCAGAACTGCGGAAATTTGGAGTTTCTCAAGCGTTTCTTACTTCAAAACTGCCATATCTCGCGAACGGATTGACCATTCCGCAAAATTTCTGTTGCATCTGAAAGTAGAAACTCGCCCCATTACAACGGTATGAGTAGTTTTCCCCTAGGCCGTTCTAATTATTCGTTTCGAGCATCAGAACTGCGAAAATTTGGAGTTTCTCAAGCGTTTCTTACCTCAAAACTGCCATATCTCGCGAACGGATTGACCATTCCGCAATATTTCTGTTGCATCTGAAAGTAGAAACTCGTCCCATTACAACGGTATGAGTAGTTTTCCCCTGGGCCGTTCTAGTTATTCGTTTCGAGCATCAGAACTGCGAAAATTTGGAGTTTCTCAAGCGTTTCTTACATCAAAACTGCCACATCTCGCGAACGGATTGACCATTCCGCAAAATTTCTGTTGCATCTGAAAGTAGAAACTCGCCCGATTACAACCGTATGAGTAGCTTTCCCCTAGACCGTTCTAGTTATTCGTTTCGAGCATCAGAACTGCGAAAATTTGGAGTTTCTCAAGCGTTTCTTACCTCAAAACTGCCATATCTCGCGAACGGATTGACCAATCCGCAAAGTTTCTGTTGCATCTGAAAGTAGAAACTCGCCCCATTACAACGATATGACTAGTTTTCCCCCAGGCCGTTCTAGTTATTCGTTTCGAGCATCAGAACTGCGAAAATTTGGAGTTTCTCAAGCGTTTCTTACCTCAAAACTGCCATATCTCGCGATCGGATTGACCAATCCGCAAAGTTTCTGTTGCATCTGAAAGTAGAAACTCGCCCCATTACAACGGTATGAGTAGTTTTCCCCTAGGCCGTTCTGGTTATTCGTTTCGAGCATCAGAACTGCGAAAATTTGGAGTTTTTCAAGCGTTTCTTACCTCAAAACTGCCATATCTCGCGAACGGATTGACCAATCCCCAAAGTTTCTGTTGCATCTGAAAGTAGAAACTCGCCCCATTACAACGGTATGAGTAGTTTTCCGCTAGGCCGTTCTAGTTATTCGTTTCGAGCATTAGAACTGCGAAAATTTGGAGTTTCTCAAGCGTTTCTTACCTCAAAACTGCCATATCTCGCGAACGGATTGACCAATCCGCAAAGTTTCTGTTGCATCTGAAAGTAGAAACTAGCCCCATTACAACGGTATGAGTAGTTTTCCCCTAGGCCGTTCTGGTTATTCGTTTCGAGCATCAGAACGGCGAAAATTTGGAGTTTTTCAAGCGTTTCTCACCTCAAAACTGCCATATCTCGCGAACGGATTGACCAATCCGCAAAGTTTCTGTTGCATCTGAAAGTAGAAACTCGCCCCATTACAACGATATGACTAGTTTTCCCCCAGGCCGTTCTAGTTATTCGTTTCGAGCATCAGAACTGCGAAAATTTGGAGTTTCTCAAGCGTTTCTTACCTCAAAACTGCCATATCTCGCGATCGGATTGACCAATCCGCAATGTTTCTGTTGCATCTGAAAGTAGAAACTCGCCCCATTACAACGGTATGACTAGTTTTCCCCCAGGCCGTTCTAGTTATTCGTTTCGAGCATCAGAACTGCGAAAATTTGGAGTTTCTCAAGCGTTTCTTACCTCAAAACTGCCATATCTCGCGAACGGATTGACCACTCCGCAAAGTTTCTGATGCATCTGAAAGTAGAAACTAGCCCCATTACAACGGTATGAGTAGTTTTCCCCTAGGCCGTTCTAGTTATTCGTTTCGAGCATCAGAACTGCGAAAATTTGGAGTTTCTCAAGCGTTTCTTACATCAAAACTGCCACATCTCGCGAACGGATTTACCATTCCGCAAAATTTCTGTTGCATCTGAAAGTAGAAACTCGCCCCATTACAACGGTATGACTAGTTTTCCCCCAGGCCGTTCTAGTTATTCGTTTCGAGCATCAGAACTGCGAAAATTTGGAGTTTCTCAAGCGTTTCTTACCTCAAAGCTGCCATATCTCGCGATCGGATTGACCAATCCGCAAAGTTTCTGTTGCATCTGAAAGTAGAAACTCGCCCCATTACAACGGTATGACTAGTTTTCCCCCAGGCCGTTCTAGTTATTCGTTTCGAGCATCAGAAGTGCGAAAATTTGGAGTTTCGCAAGCGTTTCTTACATCAAAACTGCCACATCTCGCGAACGGATTGACCATTCCGCAAAATTTCTGTTGCATCTGAAAGTAGAAACTCGCCCGATTACAACCGTATGAGTAGCTTTCCCCTAGGCCGTTCTGGTTATTCGTTTCGAGCATCAGAACTGCGAAAATTTGGAGTTTTTCAAGCGTTTCTTACCTCAAAACTGCCATATCTCGCGAACGGATTGACCAATCCGCAAAGTTTCTGTTGCATCCGAAAGTAGAAACTAGCCCCATTACAACGGTATGAGTAGTTTTCCCCTAGGCCGTTCTGGTTATTCGTTTCGAGCATCAGAACTGCGAAAATTTGGAGTTTTTCAAGCGTTTCTTACCTCAAAACTGCCATATCTCGCGAACGGATTGACCAATCCGCAAAGTTTCTGTTGCATCTGAAAGTAGAAACTCGCCCCATTACAACGGTATGACTAGTTTTCCCCCAGGCCGTTCTAGTTATTCGTTTCGAGCATCAGAACTGCGAAAATTTGGAGCTTCTCAAGCGTTTCTTACTTCAAAACTGCCATATCTCGCGATCGGATTGACCAATCCGCAAAGTTTCTGTTGCATCTGAAAGTAGAAACTCGCCCCATTACAACGGTATGACTAGTTTTCCCCCAGGCCGTTCTAGTTATTCGTTTCGAGCATCAGAAGTGCGAAAATTTGGAGTTTCGCAAGCGTTTCTTACATCAAAACTGCCACATCTCGCGAACGGATTGACCATTCCGCAAAATTTCTGTTGCATCTGAAAGTAGAAACTCGCCCGATTACAACCGTATGAGTAGCTTTCCCCTAGGCCGTTCTGGTTATTCGTTTCGAGCATCAGAACTGCGAAAATTTGGAGTTTTTCAAGCGTTTCTTACCTCAAAACTGCCATATCTCGCGAACGGATTGACCAATCCGCAAAGTTTCTGTTGCATCCGAAAGTAGAAACTAGCCCCATTACAACGGTATGAGTAGTTTTCCCCTAGGCCGTTCTGGTTATTCGTTTCGAGCATCAGAACTGCGAAAATTTGGAGTTTTTCAAGCGTTTCTTACCTCAAAACTGCCATATCTCGCGAACGGATTGACCAATCCGCAAAGTTTCTGTTGCATCTGAAAGTAGAAACTCGCCCCATTACAACGGTATGACTAGTTTTCCCCCAGGCCGTTCTAGTTATTCGTTTCGAGCATCAGAACTGCGAAAATTTGGAGTTTCTCAAGCGTTTCTTACCTCAAAACTGCCATATCTCGCGATCGGATTGACCACTCCGCAAAGTTTCTGATGCATCTGAAAGTAGAAACTAGCCCCATTACAAAGGTATGAGTAGTTTTCCCCTAGGCCGTTCTAGTTATTCGTTTCGAGCATCAGAACTGCGAAAATTTGGAGTTTCTCAAGCGTTTCTTACATCAAAACTGCCACATCTCGCGAACGGATTTACCATTCCGCAAAATTTCTGTTGCATCTGAAAGTAGAAACTCGCCCGATTACAACCGTCTGAGTAGCTTTCCCCTAGACCGTTCTAGTTATTCGTTTCGTGCATCAGAACTGTGGAAATTTGGAGTTTCTCAAGCGTTTCTTACTTCAAAACTGCCATATCTCGCGAACGGATTGACCATTCCGCAAAATTTCTGTTGCATCTGAAAGTAGAAACTCGCCCCATTACAACGGTATGAGTAGTTTTCCCCTAGGCCGTTCTAGTTATTCGTTTCGAGCATCAGAACTGCGAAAATTTGGAGTTTCTCAAGCGTTTCTTACCTCAAAACT
The DNA here is from genome assembly GCF_051014685.1 of Ptiloglossa arizonensis. NCBI lineage: Eukaryota > Metazoa > Arthropoda > Insecta > Hymenoptera > Colletidae > Ptiloglossa > Ptiloglossa arizonensis. The sequence continues at coordinate 214,258 of NW_027478795.1, forward strand.
GCCATATCTCGCGAACGGATTGACCAATCCGCAAAGTTTCTGTTGCATCTGAAAGTAGAAACTCGCCCCATTACAACGGTATGAGTAGTTTTCCCCTAGGCCGTTCTAATTATTCGTTTCGAGCATCAGAACTGCGAAAATTTGGAGTTTCTCAAGCGTTTCTTACCTCAAAACTGCCATATCTCGCGAACGGATTGACCATTCCGCAAAATTTCTGTTGCATCTGACAGTAGAAACTCGTCCCATTACAACGGTATGAGTAGTTTTCCCCTGGGCCGTTCTAGTTATTCGTTTCGAGCATCAGAACTGCGAAAATTTGGAGTTTCTCAAGCGTTTCTTACATCAAAACTGCCACATCTCGCGAACGGATTGACCATTCCGCAAAATTTCTGTTGCATCTGAAAGTAGAAACTCGCCCGATTACAACCGTATGAGTAGCTTTCCCCTAGACCGTTCTAGTTATTCGTTTCGAGCATCAGAACTGCGAAAATTTGGAGTTTCTCAAGCGTTTCTTACCTCAAAACTGCCATATCTCGCGAACGGATTGACCAATCCGCAAAGTTGCAGTTGCATCTGAAAGTAGAAACTAGCCCCATTACAACGGTATGAGTAGTTTTCCCCTGGGCCGTTCTGGTTATTCGTTTCGAGCATCAAAACTGCGAAAATTTGGAGTTTTTCAAGCGTTTCTTACCTCAAAACTGCCATATCTCGCGAACGGATTGACCAATCCGCAAAGTTTCTGTTGCATCTGAAAGTAGAAACTAGCCCCATTACAACGGTATGAGTAGTTTTCCCCTAGGTCGTTCTGGTTATTCGTTTCGAGCATCAGAACTGCGAAAATTTGGAGTTTTTCAAGCGTTTCTTACCTCAAAACTGCCATATCTCGCGAACGGATTGACCAATCCGCAAAGTTTCTGTTGCATCTGAAAGTAGAAACTCGCCCCATTACAACGGTATGAGTAGTTTTCCCCTAGGCCGTTCTGGTTATTCGTTTCGAACATCAGAACTGCGAAAATTTGGAGTTTTTCAAGCGTTTCTTACCTCAAAACTGCCATAACTCGCGAACGGATTGACCAATCCGCAAAGTTTCTGTTGCATCTGAAAGTAGAAACTCGCCCCATTACAACGGTATGAGTAGTTTTCCGCTAGGCCGTTCTAGTTATTCGTTTCGAGCATTAGAACTGCGAAAATTTGGAGTTTCTCAAGCGTTTCTTACCTCAAAACTGCCATATCTCGCGAACGGATTGACCAATCCGCAAAGTTTCTGTTGCATCTGAAAGTAGAAACTAGCCCCATTACAACGGTATGAGTAGTCTTCCCCTAGGCCGTTCTGGTTCTTCGTTTCGAGCATCAGAACGGCGAAAATTTGGAGTTTTTCAAGCGTTTCTCACCTCAAAACTGCCATATCTCGCGAACGGATTGACCAATCCGCAAAGTTTCTGTTGCATCTGAAAGTAGAAACTCGCCACATTACAACGATATGAGTAGTTTTCCCCTAGGCCGTTCTGGTTATTCGTTTCGAGCATCAGAACTGCGAAAATTTGGAGTTTTTCAAGCGTTTCTTACCTCAAAACTGCCATATCTCGCGAACGGATTGACCAATCCGCAACGTTTCTGTTGCATCTGAAAGTAGAAACTCGCCCCATTACAACGGTATGAGTAGTTTTCCCCTAGGCCGTTCTGGTTATTCGTTTCGAGCATCAGAACTGCGAAAATTTGGAGTTTTTCAAGCGTTTCTTACCTCAAAACTGCCATATCTCGCGAACGGATTGACCAATCCGCAAAGTTTCTGTTGCATCCGAAAGTAGAAACTAGCCCCATTACAACGGTATGAGTAGTTTTCCCCTAGGCCGTTCTGGTTATTCGTTTCGAGCATCAGAACTGCGAAAATTTGGAGTTTTTCAAGCGTTTCTTACCTCAAAACTGCCATATCTCGCGAACGGATTGACCATTCCGCAAAATTTCTGTTGCATCTGAAAGTAGAAACTCGCCCCATTACAACGGTATGAGTAGTTTTCCCCTAGGCCGTTCTAGTTATTCGTTTCGAGCATCAGAACTGCGAAAATTTGGAGTTTCTGAAGCGTTTCTTACCTCAAAACTGCCATATCTCGCGAACGGATTGACCAATCCGCAAAGTTTCTGTTGCATCTGAAAGTAGAAACTCGCCCCATTACAACGGTATGAGTAGTTTTCCCCTAGGCCGTTCTAATTATTCGTTTCGAGCATCAGAACTGCGAAAATTTGGAGTTTCTCAAGCGTTTCTTACCTCAAAACTGCCATATCTCGCGAACGGATTGACCATTCCGCAAAATTTCTGTTGCATCTGAAAGTAGAAACTCGTCCCATTACAACGGTATGAGTAGTTTTCCCCTGGGCCGTTCTAGTTATTCGTTTCGAGCATCAGAACTGCGAAAATTTGGAGTTTCTCAAGCGTTTCTTACATCAAAACTGCCACACCTCGCGAACGGATTGACCATTCCGCAAAATTTCTGTTGCATCTGAAAGTAGAAACTCGCCCCATTACAACGGTATGAGTAGTTTTCCGCTAGGCCGTTCTAGTTATTCGTTTCGAGCATCAGAACTGCGAAAATTTGGAGTTTCTCAAGCGTTTCTTACATCAAAACTGCCACATCTCGCGAACGGATTTACCATTCCGCAAAATTTCTGTTGCATCTGAAAGTAGAAACTCGCCCGATTACAACCGTCTGAGTAGCTTTCCCCTAGACCGTTCTAGTTATTCGTTTCGTGCATCAGAACTGCGGAAATTTGGAGTTTCTCAAGCGTTTCTTACTTCAAAACTGCCATATCTCGCGAACGGATTGACCATTCCGCAAAATTTCTGTTGCATCTGAAAGTAGAAACTCGCCCCATTACAACGGTATGAGTAGTTTTCCCCTAGGCCGTTCTAATTATTCGTTTCGAGCATCAGAACTGCGAAAATTTGGAGTTTCTCAAGCGTTTCTTACCTCAAAACTGCCATATCTCGCGAACGGATTGACCATTCCGCAATATTTCTGTTGCATCTGAAAGTAGAAACTCGTCCCATTACAACGGTATGAGTAGTTTTCCCCTAGGCCGTTCTAATTATTCGTTTCGAGCATCAGAACTGCGAAAATTTGGAGTTTCTCAAGCGTTTCTTACCTCAAAACTGCCATATCTCGCGAACGGATTGACCATTCCGCAAAATTTCTGTTGCATCTGAAAGTAGAAACTCGTCCCATTACAACGGTATGAGTAGTTTTCCCCTGGGCCGTTCTAGTTATTCGTTTCGAGCATCAGAACTGCGAAAATTTGGAGTTTCTCAAGCGTTTCTTACATCAAAACTGCCACACCTCGCGAACGGATTGACCATTCCGCAAAATTTCTGTTGCATCTGAAAGTAGAAACTCGCCCCATTACAACGGTATGAGTAGTTTTCCGCTAGGCCGTTCTAGTTATTCGTTTCGAGCATCAGAACTGCGAAAATTTGGAGTTTCTCAAGCGTTTCTTACATCAAAACTGCCACATCTCGCGAACGGATTTACCATTCCGCAAAATTTCTGTTGCATCTGAAAGTAGAAACTCGCCCGATTACAACCGTCTGAGTAGCTTTCCCCTAGACCGTTCTAGTTATTCGTTTCGTGCATCAGAACTGCGGAAATTTGGAGTTTCTCAAGCGTTTCTTACTTCAAAACTGCCATATCTCGCGAACGGATTGACCATTCCGCAAAATTTCTGTTGCATCTGAAAGTAGAAACTCGCCCCATTACAACGGTATGAGTAGTTTTCCCCTAGGCCGTTCTAATTATTCGTTTCGAGCATCAGAACTGCGAAAATTTGGAGTTTCTCAAGCGTTTCTTACCTCAAAACTGCCATATCTCGCGAACGGATTGACCATTCCGCAATATTTCTGTTGCATCTGAAAGTAGAAACTCGTCCCATTACAACGGTATGAGTAGTTTTCCCCTGGGCCGTTCTAGTTATTCGTTTCGAGCATCAGAACTGCGAAAATTTGGAGTTTCTCAAGCGTTTCTTACATCAAAACTGCCACATCTCGCGAACGGATTGACCATTCCGCAAAATTTCTGTTGCATCTGAAAGTAGAAACTCGCCCGATTACAACCGTATGAGTAGCTTTCCCCTAGACCGTTCTAGTTATTCGTTTCGAGCATCAGAACTGCGAAAATTTGGAGTTTCTCAAGCGTTTCTTACCTCAAAACTGCCATATCTCGCGAACGGATTGACCAATCCGCAAAGTTGCTGTTGCATCTGAAAGTAGAAACTCGCCCGATTACAACCGTATGAGTAGCTTTCCCCTAGACCGTTCTAGTTATTCGTTTCGAGCATCAGAACTGCGAAAATTTGGAGTTTCTCAAGCGTTTCTTACCTCAAAACTGCCATATCTCGCGATCGGATTGACCAATCCGCAAAGTTTCTGTTGCATCTGAAAGTAGAAACTCGCCCCATTACAACGGTATGACTAGTTTTCCCCCAGGCCGTTCTAGTTATTCGTTTCGAGCATCAGAACTGCCAAAATTTGGAGATTCTCAAGCGTTTCTTACCTCAAAACTGCCATATCTCGCGATCGGATTGACCAATCCGCAAAGTTTCTGTTGCATCTGAAAGTAGAAACTCGCCCCATTACAACGGTATGACTAGTTTTCCCCCAGGCCGTTCTAGTTATTCGTTTCGAGCATCAGAAGTGCGAAAATTTGAAGTTTCTCAAGCGTTTCTTACATCAAAACTGCCACATCTCGCGAACGGATTGACCATTCCGCAAAATTTCTGTTGCATCTGAAAGTAGAAACTCGCCCGATTACAACCGTATGAGTAGCTTTCCCCTAGACCGTTCTAGTTATTCGTTTCGAGCATCAGAACTGCGAAAATTTGGAGTTTCTCAAGCGTTTCTTACCTCAAAACTGCCATATCTCGCGAACGGATTGACCAATCCGCAAAGTTTCTGTTGCATCTGAAAGTAGAAACTCGCCCCATTACAACGGTATGAGTAGTTTTCCGCTAGGCCGTTCTAGTTATTCGTTTCGAGCATCAGAACTGCGAAAATTTGGAGTTTCTCAAGCGTTTCTTACCTCAAAACTGCCATATCTCGCGAACGGATTGACCAATCCGCAAAGTTTCTGTTGCATCTGAAAGTAGAAACTCGCCCCATTACAACGGTATGACTAGTTTTCCCCCAGGCCGTTCTAGTTATTCGTTTCGAGCATCAGAACTGCGAAAATTTGGAGTTTCTCAAGCGTTTCTTACCTCAAAACTGCCATATTTCGCGATCGGATTGACCAATCCGCAAAGTTTCTGTTGCATCTGAAAGTAGAAACTCGCCCCATTACAACGGTATGACTAGTTTTCCCCCAGGCCGTTCTAGTTATTCGTTTCGAGCATCAGAAGTGCGAAAATTTGGAGTTTTTCAAGCGTTTCTTACCTCAAAACTGCCATATCTCGCGAACGGATTGACCAATCCGCGAAGTTTCTGTTGCATCCGAAAGTAGAAACTAGCCCCATTACAACGGTATGAGTAGTTTTCCCCTAGGCCGTTCTGGTTATTCGTTTCGAGCATCAGAACTGCGAAAATTTGGAGTTTCTCAAGCGTTTCTTACCTCAAAACTGCCATATCTCGCGAACGGATTGACCAATCCGCAAAGTTTCTGTTGCATCTGAAAGTAGAAACTCGCCCCATTACAACGGTATGAGTAGTTTTCCCCTAGGCCGTTCTGGTTATTCGTTTCGAGCATCAGAACTGCGAAAATTTGGAGTTTTTCAAGCGTTTCTTACCTCAAAACTGCCATATCTCGCGAACGGATTGACCAATCCGCAAAGTTTCTGTTGCATCCGAAAGTAGAAACTAGCCCCATTACAACGGTATGAGTAGTTTTCCCCTAGGCCGTTCTGGTTATTCGTTTCGAGCATCAGAACTGCGAAAATTTGGAGTTTTTCAAGCGTTTCTTACCTCAAAACTGCCATATCTCGCGAACGGATTGACCAATCCGCAAAGTTTCTGTTGCATCTGAAAGTAGAAACTCGCCCCATTACAACGGTATGACTAGTTTTCCCCCAGGCCGTTCTAGTTATTCGTTTCGAGCATCAGAACTGCGAAAATTTGGAGTTTCTCAAGCGTTTCTTACCTCAAAACTGCCATATCTCGCGATCGGATTGACCAATCCGCAAAGTTTCTGTTGCATCTGAAAGTAGAAACTCGCCCCATTACAACGGTATGACTAGTTTTCCCCCAGGCCGTTCTAGTTATTCGTTTCGAGCATCAGAAGTGCGAAAATTTGGAGTTTCGCAAGCGTTTCTTACATCAAAACTGCCACATCTCGCGAACGGATTGACCATTCCGCAAAATTTCTGTTGCATCTGAAAGTAGAAACTCGCCCGATTACAACCGTATGAGTAGCTTTCCCCTAGACCGTTCTAGTTATTCGTTTCGAGCATCAGAACTGCGAAAATTTGGAGTTTCTCAAGCGTTTCTTACCTCAAAACTGCCATATCTCGCGAACGGATTGACCAATCCGCAAAGTTGCTGTTGCATCTGAAAGTAGAAACTCGCCCCATTACAACGGTATGAGTAGTTTTCCCCTGGGCCGTTCTAGTTATTCGTTTCGAGCATCAGAACTGCGAAAATTTGGAGTTTCTCAAGCGTTTCTTACCTCAAAACTGCCATATCTCGCGAACGGATTGACCACTCCGCAAAGTTTCTGATGCATCTGAAAGTAGAAACTAGCCCCATTACAACGGTATGAGTAGTTTTCCCCTAGGCCGTTCTAGTTATTCGTTTCGAGCATCAGAACTGCGAAAATTTGGAGTTTCTCAAGCGTTTCTTACATCAAAACTGCCACATCTCGCGAACGGATTTACCATTCCGCAAAATTTCTGTTGCATCTGAAAGTAGAAACTCGCCCCATTACAACGGTATGACTAGTTTTCCCCCAGGCCGTTCCAGTTATTCGTTTCGAGCATCAGAACTGCGAAAATTTGGAGTTTCTCAAGCGTTTCTTACCTCAAAACTGCCATATCTCGCGATCGGATTGACCAATCCGCAAAGTTTCTGTTGCATCTGAAAGTAGAAACTCGCCCCATTACAACGGTATGACTAGTTTTCCCCCAGGCCGTTCTAGTTATTCGTTTCGAGCATCAGAAGTGCGAAAATTTGGAGTTTCGCAAGCGTTTCTTACATCAAAACTGCCACATCTCGCGAACGGATTGACCATTCCGCAAAATTTCTGTTGCATCTGAAAGTAGAAACTCGCCCGATTACAACCGTATGAGTAGCTTTCCCCTAGGCCGTTCTGGTTATTCGTTTCGAGCATCAGAACTGCGAAAATTTGGAGTTTTTCAAGCGTTTCTTACCTCAAAACTGCCATATCTCGCGAACGGATTGACCAATCCGCAAAGTTTCTGTTGCATCCGAAAGTAGAAACTAGCCCCATTACAACGGTATGAGTAGTTTTCCCCTAGGCCGTTCTGGTTATTCGTTTCGAGCATCAGAACTGCGAAAATTTGGAGTTTCTCAAGCGTTTCTTACATCAAAACTGCCATATCTCGCGAACGGATTGACCAATCCGCAAAGTTTCTGTTGCATCTGAAAGTAGAAACTCGCCCCATTACAACGGTATGAGTAGTTTTCCCCTAGGCCGTTCTAATTATTCGTTTCGAGCATCAGAACTGCGAAAATTTGGAGTTTCTCAAGCGTTTCTTACCTCAAAACTGCCATATCTCGCGAACGGATTGACCATTTCGCAAAATTTCTGTTGCATCTGAAAGTAGAAACTCGTCCCATTACAACGGTATGAGTAGTTTTCCCCTGGGCCGTTCTAGTTATTCGTTTCGAGCATCAGAACTGCGAAAATTTGGAGTTTCTCAAGCGTTTCTTACATCAAAACTGCCACATCTCGCGAACGGATTGACCATTCCGCAAAATTTCTGTTGCATCTGAAAGTAGAAACTCGCCCCATTACAACGGTATTAGTAGTTTTCCCCTAGGCCGTTCTGGTTATTCGTTTCGAGCATCAGAACTGCGAAAATTTGGAGTTTTTCAAGCGTTTCTTACCTCAAAACTGCCATATCTCGCGAACGGATTGACCAATCCGCAAAGTTTCTGTTGCATCTGAAAGTAGAAACTCGCCCCATTACAACGGTATGAGTAGTTTTCCGCTAGGCCGTTCTAGTTATTCGTTTCGAGCATCAGAACTGCGAAAATTTGGAGTTTCTCAAGCGTTTCTTACCTCAAAACTGCCATATCTCGCGAACGGATTGACCAATCCGCAAAGTTTCTGTTGCATCTGAAAGTAGAAACTAGCCCCATTACAACGGTATGAGTAGTTTTCCCCTAGGCCGTTCTGGTTATTCGTTTCGAGGATCAGAACTGCGAAAATTTGGAGTTTCTCAAGCGTCTCTTTCCTCAAAACTGCCATATCTCGCGAACGGATTGACCACTCCGCAAAGTTTCTGATGCATCTGAAAGTAGAAAGTAGCCCCATTACAACGGTATGAGTAGTTTTCCCCTAGGCCGTTCTAGTTATTCGTTTCGAGCATCAGAACTGCGAAAATTTGGAGTTTCTCAAGCGTTTCTTACCTCAAAACTGCCATATCTCGCGAACGGATTGACCACTCCGCAAAGTTTCTGATGCATCTGAAAGTAGAAAGTAGCCCCATTACAACGGTATGAGTAGTTTTCCCCTAGGCCGTTCTAGTTATTCGTTTCGAGCATCAGAAATTCGAAAATTTGGAGTTTCTCAAGCGTTTCTTACATCAAAACTGCCACATCTCGCGAACGGATTGACCAATCCGCAAAGTTTCTGTTGCATCTGAAAGTAGAAACTCGCCCCATTACAACGGTATGAGTAGTTTTCCCCTAGGCCGTTCTGGTTATTCGTTTCGAGCATCAGAACTGCGAAAATTTGGAGTTTTTCAAGCGTTTCTTACCTCAAAACTGCCATATCTCGCGAACGGATTGACCAATCCGCAAAGTTTCTGTTGCATCTGAAAGTAGAAACTCGCCCCATTACAACGGTATGAGTAGTTTTCCGCTAGGCCGTTCTAGTTATTCGTTTCGAGCATCAGAACTGCGAAAATTTGGAGTTTCTCAAGCGTTTCTTACCTCAAAACTGCCATATCTCGCGAACGGATTGACCAATCCGCAAAGTTTCTGTTGCATCTGAAAGTAGAAACTAGCCCCATTATAACGGTATGAGTAGTTTTCCCCTAGGCCGTTCTGGTTATTCGTTTCGAGCATCAGAACTGCGAAAATTTGGAGTTTTTCAAGCGTTTCTTACCTCAAAACTGCCATATCTCGCGAACGGATTGACCAATCCGCAAAGTTTCTGTTGCATCTGAAAGTAGAAACTCGCCCCATTACAACGGTATGAGTAGTTTTCCCCTAGGCCGTTCTAGTTATTCGTTTCGAGCATCAGAACTGCGAAAATTTGGAGTTTTTCAAGCGTTTCTTACCTCAAAACTGCCATATCTCGCGAACGGATTGACCAATCCGCAAAGCTTCTGTTGCATCTGAAAGTAGAAACTAGCCCCATTACAACGGTATGAGTAGTTTTCCCCTAGGCCGTTCTAGTTATTCGTTTCGAGCATCAGAACTGCGAAAATTTGGAGTTTCTCAAGCGTTTCTTACCTCAAAACTGCCATATCTCGCGAACGGATTGACCAATCCGCAAAGTTTCTGTTGCATCTGAAAGTAGAAACTAGCCCCATTACAACGGTATGAGTAGTTTTCCCCTTGGCCGTTCTAGTTATTCGTTTCGAGCATCAGAACTGCGAAAATTTGGAGTTTCTCAAGCGTTTCTTACCTCAAAACTGCCATATCTCGCGAACGGATTGACCAATCCGCAAAGTTTCTGTTGCATCTGAAAGTATAAACTAACCCCATTACAACGGTATGAGTAGTTTTCCCCTAGGCCGTTCTGGTTATTCGTTTCGAGCATCAGAACTGCGAAAATTTGGAGTTTCTCAAGCGTCTCTTTCCTCAAAACTGCCATATCTCGCGAACGGATTGACCACTCCGCAAAGTTTCTGATGCATCTGAAAGTAGAAAGTAGCCCCATTACAACGGTATGAGTAGTTTTCCCCTAGGCCGTTCTAGTTATTCGTTTCGAGCATCAGAACTGCGAAAATTTGGAGTTTCTCAAGCGTTTCTTACCTCAAAACTGCCATATCTCGCGAACGGATTGACCACTCCGCAAAGTTTCTGATGCATCTGAAAGTAGAAAGTAGCCCCATTACAACGGTATGAGTAGTTTTCCCCTAGGCCGTTCTAGTTATTCGTTTCGAGCATCAGAACTTCGAAAATTTGGAGTTTCTCAAGCGTTTCTTACATCAAAACTGCCACATCTCGCGAACGGATTTACCATTCCGCAAAATTTCTGTTGCATCTGAAAGTAGAAACTCGCCCGATTACAACCGTATGAGTAGCTTTCCCCTACACCGCTCTAGTTATTCGTTTCGAGCATCAGAACTGCGAAAATTTGGAGTTTCTCAAGCGTTTCTTACCTCAAAACTGCCATATCTCGCGAACGGATTGACCACTCCGCAAAGTTTCTGATGCATCTGAAAGTAGAAAGTAGCCCCATTACAACGGTATGAGTAGTTTTCCCCTAGGCCGTTCTAGTTATTCGTTTCGAGCATCAGAACTTCGAAAATTTGGAGTTTCTCAAGCGTTTCTTACATCAAAACTGCCACATCTCGCGAACGGATTTACCATTCCGCAAAATTTCTGTTGCATCTGAAAGTAGAAACTCGCCCGATTACCACCGTATGAGTAGCTTTCCCCTAGACCGTTCTAGTTATTCGTTTCGTGCATCAGAACTGCGGAAATTTGGAGCTTCTCAAGCGTTTCTTACTTCAAAACTGCCATATCTCGCGAACGGATTGAACATTCCGCAAAATTTCTGTTGCATCTGAAAGTAGAAACTCGCACCATTACAACGGTATGAGTAGTTTTCCCCTAGGCCGTTCTAGTTATTCGTTTCGAGCATCAGAACTGCGAAAATTTGGAGTTTCTCAAGCGTTTCTTACCTCAAAATTGCCATATCTCGCGAACGGATTGACCAATCCGCAAAGTTTCTGTTGCATCTGAAAGTAGAAACTCGCCCCATTACAACGGTATGAGTAGTTTTCCCCTAGGCCGTTCTGGTTATTCGTTTCGAGCATCAGAACTGCGAAAATTTGGAGTTTTTCAAGCGTTTCTTACCTCAAAACTGCCATATCTCGCGAACGGATTGACCAATCCGCAAAGTTTCTGTTGCATCTGAAAGTAGAAACTCGCCCCATTACAACGGTATGAGTAGTTTTCCGCTAGGCCGTTCTAGTTATTCGTTTCGAGCATCAGAACTGCGAAAATTTGGAGTTTCTCAAGCGTTTCTTACCTCAAAACTGCCATATCTCGCGAACGGATTGACCAATCCGCAAAGTTTCTGTTGCATCTGAAAGTAGAAACTCGCCCCATTACAACGGTATGAGTAGTTTTCCCCTAGGCCGTTCTAGTTATTCGTTTCGAGCACCAGAACTGCGAAAATTTGGAGTTTCTCAAGCGTTTCTTACCTCAAAACTGCCATATCTCGCGAACGGATTGACCAATCCGCAAAGTTTCTGTTGCATCCGAAAGTAGAAACTAGCCCCATTACAACGGTATGAGTAGTTTTCCCCTAGACCGTTCTAGTTATTCGTTTCGAGCATCAGAACTGCGAAAATTTGGAGTTTCTCAAGCGTTTCTTACCTCAAAACTGCCATATCTCGCGAACGGATTGACCAATCCGCAAAGTTTCTGTTGCATCTGAAAGTGGAATCTAGCCCCATTACAACGGTATGAGTAGTTTGCCCCCGGGGCCGTTCTGGTTATTCGTTTCGAGCATCAAAACTGCGAAAATTTGGAGTTTTTCAAGCGTTTCTTACCTCAAAAGTGCCATATCTCGCGAACGGATTGACCAATCCGCAAAGTTTCTATTGCATCCGAAAGTAGAAACTAGCCCCATTACAACGGTATGAGTAGTTTTCCCCTAGACCGTTCTAGTTATTCGTTTCGAGCATCAGAACTGCGAAAATTTGGAGTTTCTCAAGCGTTTCTTACCTCAAAACTGCCATATCTCGCGATCGGATTGACCAATCCGCAAAGTTTCTGTTGCATCTGAAAGTAGAAACTCGCCCCATTACAACGGTATGAGTAGTTTTCCCCTAGGCCGTTCTAGTTATTCGTTTCGAGCATCAGAACTGCGAAAATTTGGAGTTTCTCAAGCGTTTCTTACCTCAAAACTGCCATATCTCGCGAACGGATTGATCAATCCGCAAAGTTTCTGTTTCATCTGAAAATAGAAACCCGCCCCATTACAACGGTATGAGTAGTTTTCCCCTAGGCCGTTTTAGTTATTCGTTTCGAGCACCAGAACTGCGAAAATTTGGAGTTTTTCAAGCGTTTCTTACCTCAAAACTGCCATATCTCGCGAACGGATTGACCAATCCGCAAAGTTTCTGTTGCATCAGAAAGTGGAAACACGCCCCATTACAACCGTATGAGTAGTTTTCCCCTAGACCGTTCTAGTTATTCGTTTCGAGCATCAGAACTGCGAAAATTTGGAGTTTCTCAAGCGTTTCTTACCTCAAAACTGCCATATCTCGCGATCGGATTGACCAATCCGCAAAGTTTCTGTTGCATCTGAAAGTAGAAACTCGCCCCATTACAACGGTGTGAGTAGTTTTCCCCTAGGCCGTTCTAGTTATTCGTTTCGAGCATCAGAACTGCGAAAATTTGGAGTTTCTCAAGCGTTTCTTACCTCAAAACTGCCATATCTCGCGAACGGATTGACCAATCCGCAAAGTTTCTGTTGCATCTGAAAGTAGAAACTCGCCCCATTACAACGGTATGAGTAGTTTTCCCCTAGGCCGTTCTAGTTATTCGTTTCGAGCATCAGAACTGCGAAAATTTGGAGTTTCTCAAGCGTTTCTTACCTCAAAACTGCCATATCTCGCGAACGGATTGATCAATCTGCAAAGTTTCTGTTTCATCTGAAAATAGAAACTCGCCCCATTACAACGGTATGAGTAGTTTTCCCCTAGGCCGTTTTAGTTATTCGTTTCGAGCATCAGAACTGCGAAAATTTGGAGTTTCTCAAGCGTTTCTTACCTCAAAACTGCCATATCTCGCGAACGGATTGACCAATCCGCAAAATTTCTGTTGCATCTGAAAGTAGAAACTCGCCCCATTACAACGGTATGAGTAGTTTTCCCCTAGGCCGTTCTAGTTATTCGTTTCGAGCATCAGAACTGCGAAAATTTGGAGTTTCTCAAGCGTTTCTTACCTCAAAACTGCCATATCTCGCGAACGGATTGACCAATCCGCAAAGTTTCTGTTGCATCTGAAAGTAGAAACTCGCCCCATTACAACGGTATGAGTAGTTTTCCCCTAGGCCGTTCTAGTTATTCGTTTCGAGCATCAGAACTGCGAAAATTTGGAGTTTCTCAAGCGTTTCTTACCTCAAAACTGCCATATCTCGCGAACGGATTGACCAATCCGCAAAGTTTCTGTTGCATCTGAAAGTAGAAACAAGCCCCATTACAACGGTATGAGTAGTTTTCCCCTAGGCCGTTCTGGTTATTCGTTTCGAGCATCAGAACTGCGAAAATTTGGAGTTTTTCAAGCGTTTCTTACCTCAAAACTGCCATATCTCGCGAACGGATTGACCAATCCGCAAAGTTTCTGTTGCATCTGAAAGTAGAAACTAGCCCCATTACAACGGAATGAGTAGTTTTCCCCTAGGCCGTTCTGGTTATTCGTTTCGAGCATCAGAACTGCGAAAATTTGGAGTTTCTCAAGCGTTTCTTACCTCAAAACTGCCATATCTCGCGAACGGATTGACCATTCCGCAAAATTTCTGTTGCATCTGAAAGTAGAAACTAGCCCCATTACAACGGAATGAGTAGTTTTCCCCTAGGCCGTTCTGGTTATTCGTTTCGAGCATCAGAACTGCGAAAATTTGGAGTTTCTCAAGCGTTTCTTACCTCAAAACTGCCATATCTCGCGAACGGATTGACCATTCCGCAAAATTTCTGTTGCATCTGAAAGTAGAAACTCGCCCCATTACAACGGTATGAGTAGTTTTCCCCTAGGCCGTTCTAGTTATTCGTTTCGAGCATCAGAACTGGGAAAATTTGGAGTTTCTCAAGCGTTTCTTACCTCAAAACTGCCATATTTCGCGAACGGATTGACCAATCCGCAAAGTTTCTGTTGCATCTGAAAGTAGAAACACGCCCCATTACAACGGTATGAGTAGTTTTCCCCTAGACCGTTCTAGTTATTCGTTTCGAGCATCAGAACTGCGAAAATTTGGAGTTTCTCAAGCGTTTCTTACCTCAAAACTGCCATATCTCGCGAACGGATTGACCAATCCGCAAAGTTTCTGTTGCATCTGAAAGTAGAAACTAGCCCCATTACAACGGAATGAGTAGTTTTCCCCTAGGCCGTTCTGGTTATTCGTTTCGAGCATCAGAACTGCGAAAATTTGGAGTTTCTCAAGCGTTTCTTACCTCAAAGCTGCCATATCTCGCGAACGGATTGACCAATCCGCAAAGTTTCTGTTGCATCTGAAAGTAGAAACTCGCCCCATTACAACGGTATGAGTAGATTTCCCCTGGGCCGTTCTGGTTATTCGTTTCGAGCATCAAAACTGCGAAAATTTGGAGTTTTTCAAGCGTTTCTTACCTCAAAACTGCCATATCTCGCGAACGGATTGACCAATCCGCAAAGTTTCTGTTGCATCCGAAAGTAGAAACTAGCCCCATTACAACGGTATGAGTAGTTTTGCCCTAGACCGTTCTAGTTATTCGTTTCGAGCATCAGAACTGCGAAAATTTGGAGTTTCTCAAGCGTTTCTTACCTCAAAACTGCCATATCTCGCGATCGGATTGACCAATCCGCAAAGTTTCTGTTGCATCTGAAAGTAGAAACTAGCCCCATTACAACGGTATGAGTAGTTTTCCCCTAGACCGTTCTAGTTATTCGTTTCGAGCATCAGAACTGCGAAAATTTGGAGTTTCTCAAGCGTTTCTTACCTCAAAACTGCCATATCTCGCGATCGGATTGACCAATCCGCAAAGTTTCTGTTGCATCTGAAAGTAGAAACTCGCCCCATTACAACGGTATGAGTAGTTTTCCCCTAGGCCGTTCTAGTTATTCGTTTCGAGCATCAGAACTGCGAAAATTTGGAGTTTCTCAAGCGTTTCTTACCTCAAAACTGCCATATCTCGCGAACGGATTGACCAATCCGCAAAGTTTCTGTTGCATCTGAAAGTAGAAACACGCCCCATTACAACGGTATGAGTAGTTTTCCCCTAGACCGTTCTAGTTATTCGTTTCGAGCATCAGAACTGCGAAAATTTGGAGTTTCTCAAGCGTTTCTTACCTCAAAACTGCCATATCTCGCGAACGGATTGACCAATCCGCAAAGTTTCTGTTGCATCTGAAAGTAGAAACTAGCCCCATTACAACGGAATGAGTAGTTTTCCCCTAGGCCGTTCTGGTTATTCGTTTCGAGCATCAGAACTGCGAAAATTTGGAGTTTCTCAAGCGTTTCTTACCTCAAAGCTGCCATATCTCGCGAACGGATTGACCAATCCGCAAAGTTTCTGTTGCATCTGAAAGTAGAAACTCGCCCCATTACAACGGTATGAGTAGATTTCCCCTGGGCCGTTCTGGTTATTCGTTTCGAGCATCAAAACTGCGAAAATTTGGAGTTTTTCAAGCGTTTCTTACCTCAAAACTGCCATATCTCGCGAACGGATTGACCAATCCGCAAAGTTTCTGTTGCATCCGAAAGTAGAAACTAGCCCCATTACAACGGTATGTGTAGTTTTCCCCTAGACCGTTCTAGTTATTCGTTTCGAGCATCAGAACTGCGAAAATTTGGAGTTTCTCAAGCGTTTCTTACCTCAAAACTGCCATATCTCGCGATCGGATTGACCAATCCGCAAAGTTTCTGTTGCATCTGAAAGTAGAATCTCGCCCCATTACAACGGTATGAGTAGTTTTCCCCTAGGCCGTTCTAGTTATTCGTTTCGAGCATCAGAACTGCGAAAATTTGGAGTTTCTCAAGCGTTTCTTACCTCAAAACTGCCATATCTCGCGAACGGATTGATCAATCCGCAAAGTTTCTGTTGCATCTGAAATAGAAACTCGCCCCATTACAACGGTATGAGTAGTTTTCCCCTAGGCCGTTTTAGTTATTCGTTTCGAGCACCAGAACTGCGAAAATTTGGAGTTTCTCAAGCGTTTCTTACCTCAAAACTGCCATATCTCGCGAACGGATTGACCAATCCGCAAAGTTTCTGTTGCATCAGAAAGTAGAAACACGCCCCATTACAACGGTATGAGTAGTTTTCCCCTAGACCGTTCTAGTTATTCGTTTCGAGCATCAGAACTGCGAAAATTTGGAGTTTCTCAAGCGTTTCTTACCTCAAAACTGCCATATCTCGCGAACGGATTGACCAATCCGCAAAATTTCTGTTGCATCTGAAAGTAGAAACTCGCCCCATTACAACGGAATGAGTAGTTTTCCCCTAGGCCGTTCTAGTTATTCGTTTCGAGCATCAGAACTGCGAAAATTTGGAGTTTCTCAAGCGTTTCTTACCTCAAAACTGCCATATCTCGCGAACGGATTGACCAATCCGCAAAGTTTCTGTTGCATCTGAAAGTAGAAACTCGCCCCATTACAACGGTATGAGTAGTTTTGCCCTAGGCCGTTCTAGTTATTCGTTTCGAGCATCAGAACTGCGAAAATGTGGAGTTTCTCAAGCGTTTCTTACCTCAAAACTGCCATATCTCGCGAACGGATTGACCAATCCGTAAAGTTTCTGTTGCATCTGAAAGTAGAAACTAGCCCCATTACAACGGTATGAGTAGTTTTCCCCTAGGCCGTTCTGGTTATTCGTTTCGAGCATCAGAACTGCGAAAATTTGGAGTTTTTCAAGCGATTCTTACCTCAAAACTGCCATATCTCGCGAACGGATTGACCAATCCGCAAAGTTTCTGTTGCATCTGAAAGTAGAAACTAGCCCCATTACAACGGTATGAGTAGTTTTCGCCTAGGCCGTTCTGGTTATTCGTTTCGAGCATCAGAACTGCGAAAATTTGGAGTTTTTCAAGCGTTTCTTACCTCAAAACTGCCATATCTTGCGAATGGATTGACCAATCCGCAAAGTTTCTGTTGCATCTGAAAGTAGAAACTCGCCCCATTACAACCGTATGAGTAGTTTTCCCCTAGACCGTTCTAGTTATTCGTTTCGAGCATCAGAACTGCGAAAATTTGGAGTTTCTCAAGCGTTTCTTACCTCAAAACTGCCATATCTCGCGAACGGATTGACCAATCCGCAAAGTTTCTGTTGCATCTGAAAGTAGAAACTCGCCCCATTACAACGGTATGAGTAGTTTTCCCCTGGGCCGTTCTGGTTATTCGTTTCGAGCATCAAAACTGCGAAAATTTGGAGTTTTTCAAGCGTTTCTTACCTCAAAACTGCCATATCTCGCGAACGGATTGACCAATCCGCAAAGTTTCTGTTGCATCTGAAAGTAGAAACTCGCCCCATTACAACGGTATGAGTAGTTTTCCCCTGGGCCGTTCTGGTTATTCGTTTCGAGCATCAGAACTGCGAAAATTTGGAGTTTTTCAAGCGTTTCTTACCTCAAAACTGCCATATCTCGCGAACGGATTGACCAATCCGCAAAGTTTCTGTTGCATCTGAAAGTAGAAACTAGCCCCATCACAAGGGTATGAGTAGTTTTCCCCTAGGCCGTTCTGGTTATTCGTTTCGAGCATCAGAACTGCGAAAATTTGGAGTTTCTCAAGCGTTTCTTACCTCAAAACTGCCATATCTCGCGAACGGATTGACCAATCCGCAAAATTTCTGTTGCATCTGAAAGTAGAAACTCGCCCCATTACAACGGTATGAGTAGTTTTCCCCTAGGCCGTTCTAGTTATTCGTTTCGAGCATCAGAACTGCGAAAATTTGGAGTTTCTCAAGCGTTTCTTACCTCAAAACTGCCATATCTCGCGAACGGATTGACCAATCCGCAAAGTTTCTGTTGCATCGGAAAGTAGAAACTCGCCCCATTACAACGGTATGAGTAGTTTTCCCCTAGGCCGTTCTAGTTATTCGTTTCGAGCATCAGAACTGCGAAAATTTGGAGTTTCTCAAGCGTTTCTTACCTCAAAACTGCCATATCTCGCGAACGGATTGACCAATCCGCAAAGTTTCTGTTGCATCTGAAAGTAGAAACTAGCCCCATTACAACGGTATGAGTAGTTTTCCCCTAGGCCGTTCTGGTTATTCGTTTCGAGCATCAGAACTGCGAAAATTTGGAGTTTTTCAAGCGTTTCTTACCTCAAAACTGCCATATCTCGCGAACGGATTGACCAATCCGCAAAGTTTCTGTTGCATCTGAAAGTAGAAACTCGCCCCATTACAACGGTATGAGTAGTTTTCCCCTAGGCCGTTCTAGTTATTCGTTTCGAGCATCAGAACTGCGAAAATTTGGAGTTTCTCAAGCGTTTCTTACCTCAAAACTGCCATATCTCGCGAACGGATTGACCAATCCGCAAAGTTTCTGTTGCATCGGAAAGTAGAAACTCGCCCCATTGCAACGGTATGAGTAGTTTTCCCCTAGGCCGTTCTAGTTATTCGTTTCGAGCATCAGAACTGCGAAAATTTGGAGTTTCTCAAGCGTTTCTTACCTCAAAACTGCCATATCTCGCGAACGGATTGACCAATCCGCAAAGTTTCTGTTGCATCTGAAAGTAGAAACTAGCCCCATTACAACGGTATGAGTAGTTTTCCCCTAGGCCGTTCTGGTTATTCGTTTCGAGCATCAGAACTGCGAAAATTTGGAGTTTTTCAAGCGTTTCTTACCTCAAAACTGCCATATCTCGCGAACGGATTGACCAATCCGCAAAGTTTCTGTTGCATCTGAAAGTAGAAACTAGCCCCATTACAACGGAATGAGTAGTTTTCCCCTAGGCCGTTCTGGTTATTCGTTTCGAGCATCAGAACTGCGAAAATTTGGAGTTTCTCAAGCGTTTCTTACCTCAAAACTGCCATATCTCGCGAACGGATTGACCATTCCGCAAAATTTCTGTTGCATCTGAAAGTAGAAACTCGTCCCATTACAACGGTATGAGTAGTTTTCCCCTGGGCCGTTCTAGTTATTCGTCTCGAGCATCAGAACTGCGAAAATTTGGAGTTTCTCAAGCGTTTCTTACCTCAAAACTGCCATATCTCGCGAACGGATTGACCATTCCGCAAAATTTCTGTTGCATCTGAAAGTAGAAACTCGTCCCATTACAACGGTATGAGTAGTTTTCCCCTGGGCCGTTCTAGTTATTCGTTTCGAGCATCAGAACTGCGAAAATTTGGAGTTTCTCAAGCGTTTCTTACCTCAAAACTGCCATATCTCGCGAACGGATTGACCATTCCGCAAAATTTCTGTTGCATCTGAAAGTAGAAAATCGCCCCATTACAACGGTATGAGTAGTTTTCCCCTAGGCCGTTCTAGTTATTCGTTTCGAGCATCAGAACTGCGAAAATTTGGAGTTTCTCAAGCGTTTCTTACCTCAAAACTGCCATATCTCGCGAACGGATTGACCAATCCGCAAAGTTTCTGTTGCATCTGAAAGTAGAAACACGCCCCATTACAACGGTATGAGTAGTTTTCCCCTAGACCGTTCTAGTTATTCGTTTCGAGCATCAGAACTGCGAAAATTTGGAGTTTCTCAAGCGTTTCTTACCTCAAAACTGCCATATCTCGCGAAAGGATTGACCAATCCGCAAAGTTTCTGTTGCATCTGAAAGTAGAAACTAGCCCCATTACAACGGAATGAGTAGTTTTCCCCTAGGCCGTTCTGGTTATTCGTTTCGAGCATCAGAACTGCGAAAATTTGGAGTTTCTCAAGCGTTTCTTACCTCAAAGCTGCCATATCTCGCGAACGGATTGACCAATCCGCAAAGTTTCTGTTGCATCTGAAAGTAGAAACTCGCCCCATTACAACGGTATGAGTAGTTTTCCCCTAGACCGTTCTAGTTATTCGTTTCGAGCATCAGAACTGCGAAAATTTGGAGTTTCTCAAGCGTTTCTTACCTCAAAACTGCCATATCTCGCGATCGGATTGACCAATCCGCAAAGTTTCTGTCGCATCTGAAAGTAGAAACTCGCCCCATTACAACGGTATGAGTAGTTTTCCCCTAGGCCGTTCTAGTTATTCGTTTCGAGCATCAGAACTGCGAAAATTTGGAGTTTCTCAAGCGTTTCTTACCTCAAAACTGCCATGTCTCGCGAACGGATTGACCAATCCGCAAAGTTTCTGTTGCATCTGAAAGTAGAAACTAGCCCCATTACAAGGGTATGAGTAGTTTTCCCCTAGGCCGTTCTGGTTATTCGTTTCGAGCATCAGAACTGCGAAAATTTGGAGTTTTTCAAGCGTTTCTTACCTCAAAATTGCCATATCTCGCGAACGGATTGACCAATCCGCAAAGTTTCTGTTGCATCTGAAAGTGGAAACTAGCCCCATTACAACGGTATGAGTAGTTTTCCCCTAGGCCGTTCTGGTTATTCGTTTCGAGCATCAGAACTGCGAAAATTTGGAGTTTCTCAAGCGTTTCTTACCTCAAAACTGCCATATCTCGCGAACGGATTGATCAATCCGCAAAGTTTCTGTTGCATCTGAAATAGAAACTCGCCCCATTTCAACGGTATGAGTAGTTTTCCCCTAGGCCGTTTTAGTTATTCGTTTCGAGCACCAGAACTGCGAAAATTTGGAGTTTCTCAAGCGTTTCTTACCTCAAAACTGCCATATCTCGCGAACGGATTGACCAATCCGCAAAGTTTCTGTTGCATCAGAAAGTAGAAACACGCCCCATTACAACGGTATGAGTAGTTTTCCCCTAGACCGTTCTAGTTATTCGTTTCGAGCATCAGAACTGCGAAAATTTGGAGTTTCTCAAGCGTTTCTTACCTCAAAACTGCCATATCTCGCGAACGGATTGACCAATCCGCAAAATTTCTGTTGCATCTGAAAGTAGAAACTCGCCCCATTACAACGGAATGAGTAGTTTTCCCCTAGGCCGTTCTGGTTATTCGTTTCGAGCATCAGAACTGCGAAAATTTGGAGTTTCTCAAGCGTTTCTTACCTCAAAACTGCCATATCTCGCGAACGGATTGACCATTCCGCAAAATTTCTGTTGCATCTGAAAGTAGAAACTCGTCCCATTACAGCGGTATGAGTAGTTTTCCCCTGGGCCGTTCTAGTTATTCGTCTCGAGCATCAGAACTGCGAAAATTTGGAGTTTCTCAAGCGTTTCTTACCTCAAAACTGCCATATCTCGCGATCGGATTGACCAATCCGCAAAGTTTCTGTCGCATCTGAAAGTAGAAACTCGCCCCATTACAACGGTATGAGTAGTTTTCCCCTAGGCCGTTCTGGTTATTCGTTTCGAGCATCAGAACTGCGAAAATTTGGAGTTTTTCAAGCGTTTCTTACCTCAAAACTGCCATATCTCGCGAACGGATTGACCAATCCGCAAAGTTTCTGTTGCATCTGAAAGTAGAAACTAGCCCCATTACAACGGAATGAGTAGTTTTCCCCTAGGCCGTTCTGGTTATTCGTTTCGAGCATCAGAACTGCGAAAATTTGGAGTTTCTCAAGCGTTTCTTACCTCAAAACTGCCATATCTCGCGAACGGATTGACCATTCCGCAAAATTTCTGTTGCATCTGAAAGTAGAAACTCGTCCCATTACAACGGTATGAGTAGTTTTCCCCTGGGCCGTTCTAGTTATTCGTCTCGAGCATCAGAACTGCGAAAATTTGGAGTTTCTCAAGCGTTTCTTACCTCAAAACTGCCATATCTCGCGAACGGATTGACCATTCCGCAAAATTTCTGTTGCATCTGAAAGTAGAAACTCGTCCCATTACAACGGTATGAGTAGTTTTCCCCTGGGCCGTTCTAGTTATTCGTTTCGAGCATCAGAACTGCGAAAATTTGGAGTTTCTCAAGCGTTTCTTACCTCAAAACTGCCATATCTCGCGAACGGATTGACCATTCCGCAAAATTTCTGTTGCATCTGAAAGTAGAAAATCGCCCCATTACAACGGTATGAGTAGTTTTCCCCTAGGCCGTTCTAGTTATTCGTTTCGAGCATCAGAACTGCGAAAATTTGGAGTTTCTCAAGCGTTTCTTACCTCAAAACTGCCATATCTCGCGAACGGATTGACCAATCCGCAAAGTTTCTGTTGCATCTGAAAGTAGAAACACGCCCCATTACAACGGTATGAGTAGTTTTCCCCTAGACCGTTCTAGTTATTCGTTTCGAGCATCAGAACTGCGAAAATTTGGAGTTTCTCAAGCGTTTCTTACCTCAAAACTGCCATATCTCGCGAACGGATTGACCAATCCGCAAAGTTTCTGTTGCATCTGAAAGTAGAAACTAGCCCCATTACAACGGAATGAGTAGTTTTCCCCTAGGCCTTTCTGGTTATTCGTTTCGAGCATCAGAACTGCGAAAATTTGGAGTTTCTCAAGCGTTTCTTACCTCAAAGCTGCCATATCTCGCGAACGGATTGACCAATCCGCAAAGTTTCTGTTGCATCTGAAAGTAGAAACTCGCCCCATTACAACGGTATGAGTAGTTTTCCCCTGGGCCGTTCTGGTTATTCGTTTCGAGCATCAAAACTGCGAAAATTTGGAGTTTTTCAAGCGTTTCTTACCTCAAAACTGCCATATCTCGCGAACGGATTGACCAATCCGCAAAGTTTCTGTTGCATCCGAAAGTAGAAACTAGCCCCATTACAACGGTATGAGTAGTTTTCCCCTAGACCGTTCTAGTTATTCGTTTCGAGCATCAGAACTGCGAAAATTTGGAGTTTCTCAAGCGTTTCTTACCTCAAAACTGCCATATCTCGCGATCGGATTGACCAATCCGCAAAGTTTCTGTTGCATCTGAAAGTAGAAACTCGCCCCATTACAACGGTATGAGTAGTTTTCCCCTAGGCCGTTCTAGTTATTCGTTTCGAGCATCAGAACTGCGAAAATTTGGAGTTTCTCAAGCGTTTCTTACCTCAAAACTGCCATATCTCGCGAACGGATTGATCAATCTGCAAAGTTTCTGTTGCATCTGAAAATAGAAACTCGCCCCATTACAACGGTATGAGTAGTTTTCCCCTAGGCCGTTTTAGTTATTCGTTTCGAGCACCAGAACTGCGAAAATTTGGAGTTTCTCAAGCGTTTCTTACCTCAAAACTGCCATATCTCGCGAACGGATTGACCAATCCGCAAAGTTTCTGTTGCATCCGAAAGCAGAAACACGCCCCATTACAACGGTATGAGTAGTTTTCCCCTGGGCCGTTCTGGTTATTCGTTTCGAGCATCAAAACTGCGAAAATTTGGAGTTTTTCAAGCGTTTCTTACCTCAAAACTGCCATATCTCGCGAACGGATTGACCAATCCGCAAAGTTTCTGTTGCATCCGAAAGTAGAAACTAGCCCCATTACAACGGTATGAGTAGTTTTCCCCTAGACCGTTCTAGTTATTCGTTTCGAGCATCAGAACTGCGAAAATTTGGAGTTTCTCAAGCGTTTCTTACCTCAAAACTGCCATATCTCGCGATCGGATTGACCAATCCGCAAAGTTTCTGTTGCATCTGAAAGTAGAAACTCGCCCCATTACAACGGTATGAGTAGTTTTCCCCTAGGCCGTTCTAGTTATTCGTTTCGAGCATCAGAACTGCGAAAATTTGGAGTTTCTCAAGCGTTTCTTACCTCAAAACTGCCATATCTCGCGAACGGATTGATCAATCTGCAAAGTTTCTGTTGCATCTGAAAATAGAAACTCGCCCCATTATAACGGTATGAGTAGTTTTCCCCTAGGCCGTTTTAGTTATTCGTTTCGAGCACCAGAACTGCGAAAATTTGGAGTTTCTCAAGCGTTTCTTACCTCAAAACTGCCATATCTCGCGAACGGATTGACCAATCCGCAAAGATTCTGTTGCATCAGAAAGTAGAAACACGCCCCATTACAACGGTATGAGTAGTTTTCCCCTAGACCGTTCTAGTTATTCGTTTCGAGCATCAGAACTGCGAAAATTTGGAGTTTCTCAAGCGTTTCTTACCTCAAAGCTGCCATATCTCGCGAACGGATTGACCAATCCGCAGAGTTTGTGTTGCATCTGAAAGTAGAAACTCGCCCCATTACAACGGTATGAGTAGTTTTCCCCTAGGCCGTTCTAGTTATTCGTTTCGAGCATCAGAACTGCGAAAATTTGGAGTTTCTCAAGCGTTTCTTACCTCAAAACTGCCATATCTCGCGAACGGATTGACCAATCCGCAAAGTTTCTGTTGCATCTGAAAGTAGAAACTCGCCCCATTACAACGGTATCTGTAGTTTTCCCCTAGGCCGTTCTAGTTATTCGTTTCGAGCATCAGAACTGCGAAAATTTGGAGTTTCTCAAGCGTTTCTTACCTCAAAACTGCCATATCTCGCGAACGGATTGACCAATCCGCAAAGTTTCTGTTGCATCCGAAAGTAGAAACTAGCCCCATTACAACGGTATGAGTAGTTTTCCCCTAGACCGTTCTAGTTATTCGTTTCGAGCATCAGAAATGCGAAAATTTGGAGTTTCTCAAGCGTTTCTTACCTCAAAACTGCCATATCTCGCGATCGGATTGACCAATCCGCAAAGTTTCTGTTGCATCTGAAAGTAGAAACTCGCCCCATTACAACGGTATGAGTAGTTTTCCCCTAGACCGTTCTAGTTATTCGTTTCGAGCATCAGAACTGCGAAAATTTGGAGTTTCTCAAGCGTTTCTTACCTCAAAGCTGCCATATCTCGCGAACGGATTGACCAATCCGCAAAGTTTGTGTTGCATCTGAAAGTAGAAACTCGCCCCATTACAACGGTATGAGTAGTTTTCCCCTAGGCCGTTCTAGTTATTCGGTTCGAGCATCAGAACTGCGAAAATTTGGAGTTTCTCAAGCGTTTCTTACCTCAAAACTGCCATATCTCGCGAACGGATTGACCAATCCGCAAAGTTTCTGTTGCATCTGAAAGTAGAAACTAGCCCCATTACAAGGGTATGAGTAGTTTTCCCCTAGGCCGTTCTGGTTATTCGTTTCGAGCATCAGAACTGCGAAAATTTGGAGTTTCTCAAGCGTTTCTTACCTCAAAACTGCCATATCTCGCGAACGGATTGACCAATCCGCAAAGTTTCTGTTGCATCTGAAAGTAGAAACTAGCCCCATTACAACGGAATGAGTAGTTTTCCCCTAGGCCGTTCTGGTTATTCGTTTCGAGCATCAGAACTGCGAAAATTTGGAGTTTCTCAAGCGTTTCTTACCTCAAAACTGCCATATCTCGCGAACGGATTGACAATTCCGCAAAATTTCTGTTGCATCTGAAAGTAGAATCTCGTCCTATTACAACGGTATTAGTAGTTTTCCCCTGGGCCGTTCTAGTTATTCGTTTTGAGCATCAGAACTGCGAAAATTTGGAGTTTCTCAAGCGTTTCTTACCTCAAAACTGCCATATCTCGCGAACGGATTGACCAATCCGCAAAGTTTCTGTTGCATCTGAAAGTAGAAACTCGCCCCATTACAACGGTATGAGTAGTTTTCCCCTGGGCCGTTCTGGTTATTCGTTTCGAGCATCAAAACTGCGAAAATTTGGAGTTTTTCAAGCGTTTCTTACCTCAAAACTGCCATATCTCGCGAACGGATTGACCAATCCGCAAAGTTTCTGTTGCATCCGAAAGTAGAAACTAGCCCCATTACAACGGTATGAGTAGTTTTCCCCTAGGCCGTTCTGGTTATTCGTTTCGAGCATCAGAACTGCGAAAATTTGGAGTTTTTCAAGCGTTTCTTACATCAAAACTGCCATATCTCGCGAACGGATTGACCAATCCGCAAAGTTTCTGTTGCATCTGAAAGTAGAAACTCGCCCCATTACAACGGTATGAGTAGTTTTCCGCTAGGCCGTTCTGGTGATTCGTTTCGAGCATCAGAACTGCGAAAATTTGGAGTTTCTCAAGCGTTTCTTACCTCAAAACTGCCATATCTCGCGAACGGATTGACCAATCCGCAAAGTTTCTGTTGCATCTGAAAGTAGAAACTAGCCCCATTACAACGGTATGAGTAGTTTTCCCCTAGACCGTTCTAGTTATTCGTTTCGAGCATCAGAACTGCGAAAATTTGGAGTTTCTCAAGCGTTTCTTACCTCAAAACTGCCATATCTCGCGAACGGATTGACCAATCCGCAAAGTTTCTGTTGCATCTGAAAGTAGAAACTAGCCCCATTACAACGGAATGAGTAGTTTTCCCCTAGGCCTTTCTGGTTATTCGTTTCGAGCATCAGAACTGCGAAAATTTGGAGTTTCTCAAGCGTTTCTTACCTCAAAGCTGCCATATCTCGCGAACGGATTGACCAATCCGCAAAGTTTCTGTTGCATCTGAAAGTAGAAACTCGCCCCATTACAACGGTATGAGTAGTTTTCCCCTGGGCCGTTCTGGTTATTCGTTTCGAGCATCAAAACTGCGAAAATTTGGAGTTTTTCAAGCGTTTCTTACCTCAAAACTGCCATATCTCGCGAACGGATTGACCAATCCGCAAAGTTTCTGTTGCATCCGAAAGTAGAAACTAGCCCCATTACAACGGTATGAGTAGTTTTCCCCTAGACCGTTCTAGTTATTCGTTTCGAGCATCAGAACTGCGAAAATTTGGAGTTTCTCAAGCGTTTCTTACCTCAAAACTGCCATATCTCGCGATCGGATTGACCAATCCGCAAAGTTTCTGTTGCATCTGAAAGTAGAAACTCGCCCCATTACAACGGTATGAGTAGTTTTCCCCTAGGCCGTTTTAGTTATTCGTTTCGAGCACCAGAACTGCGAAAATTTGGAGTTTCTCAAGCGTTTCTTACCTCAAAACTGCCATATCTCGCGAACGGATTGACCAATCCGCAAAGTTTCTGTTGCATCCGAAAGTAGAAACACGCCCCATTACAACGGTATGAGTAGTTTTCCCCTGGGCCGTTCTGGTTATTCGTTTCGAGCATCAAAACTGCGAAAATTTGGAGTTTTTCAAGCGTTTCTTACCTCAAAACTGCCATATCTCGCGAACGGATTGACCAATCCGCAAAGTTTCTGTTGCATCCGAAAGTAGAAACTAGCCCCATTACAACGGTATGAGTAGTTTTCCCCTAGACCGTTCTAGTTATTCGTTTCGAGCATCAGAACTGCGAAAATTTGGAGTTTCTCAAGCGTTTCTTACCTCAAAACTGCCATATCTCGCGATCGGATTGACCAATCCGCAAAGTTTCTGTTGCATCTGAAAGTAGAAACTCGCCCCATTACAACGGTATGAGTAGTTTTCCCCTAGGCCGTTCTAGTTATTCGTTTCGAGCATCAGAACTGCGAAAATTTGGAGTTTCTCAAGCGTTTCTTACCTCAAAACTGCCATATCTCGCGAACGGATTGATAAATCTGCAAAGTTTCTGTTGCATCTGAAAATAGAAACTCGCCCCATTACAACGGTATGAGTAGTTTTCCCCTAGGCCGTTTTAGTTATTCGTTTCGAGCACCAGAACTGCGAAAATTTGGAGTTTCTCAAGCGTTTCTTACCTCAAAACTGCCATATCTCGCGAACGGATTGACCAATCCGCAAAGATTCTGTTGCATCAGAAAGTAGAAACACGCCCCATTACAACGGTATGAGGAGTTTTCCCCTAGACCGTTCTAGTTATTCGTTTCGAGCATCAGAACTGCGAAAATTTGGAGTTTCTCAAGCGTTTCTTACCTCAAAACTGCCATATCTCGCGAACGGATTGACCAATCCGCAAAGATTCTGTTGCATCAGAAAGTAGAAACACGCCCCATTACAACGGTATGAGTAGTTTTCCCCTAGACCGTTCTAGTTATTCGTTTCGAGCATCAGAACTGCGAAAATTTGGAGTTTCTCAAGCGTTTCTTACCTCAAAGCTGCCATATCTCGCGAACGGATTGACCAATCCGCAAAGTTTCTGTTGCATCCGAAAGTAGAAACTAGCCCCATTACAACGGTATGAGTAGTTTTCCCCTAGGCCGTTCTGGTTATTCGTTTCGAGCATCAGAACTGCGAAAATTTGGAGTTTTTCAAGCGTTTCTTACATCAAAACTGCCATATCTCGCGAACGGATTGACCAATCCGCAAAGTTTCTGTTGCATCTGAAAGTAGAAACTCGCCCCATTACAACGGTATGAGTAGTTTTCCGCTAGGCCGTTCTGGTGATTCGTTTCGAGCATCAGAACTGCGAAAATTTGGAGTTTCTCAAGCGTTTCTTACCTCAAAACTGCCATATCTCGCGAACGGATTGACCAATCCGCAAAGTTTCTGTTGCATCTGAAAGTAGAAACTAGCCCCATTACAACGGTATGAGTAGTTTTCCCCTAGACCGTTCTAGTTATTCGTTTCGAGCATCAGAACTGCGAAAATTTGGAGTTTCTCAAGCGTTTCTTACCTCAAAACTGCCATATCTCGCGAACGGATTGACCAATCCGCAAAGTTTCTGTTGCATCTGAAAGTAGAAACTAGCCCCATTACAACGGAATGAGTAGTTTTCCCCTAGGCCTTTCTGGTTATTCGTTTCGAGCATCAGAACTGCGAAAATTTGGAGTTTCTCAAGCGTTTCTTACCTCAAAGCTGCCATATCTCGCGAACGGATTGACCAATCCGCAAAGTTTCTGTTGCATCTGAAAGTAGAAACTCGCCCCATTACAACGGTATGAGTAGTTTTCCCCTGCGCCGTTCTGGTTATTCGTTTCGAGCATCAAAACTGCGAAAATTTGGAGTTTTTCAAGCGTTTCTTACCTCAAAACTGCCATATCTCGCGAACGGATTGACCAATCCGCAAAGTTTCTGTTGCATCCGAAAGTAGAAACTAGCCCCATTACAACGGTATGAGTAGTTTTCCCCTAGACCGTTCTAGTTATTCGTTTCGAGCATCAGAACTGCGAAAATTTGGAGTTTCTCAAGCGTTTCTTACCTCAAAACTGCCATATCTCGCGATCGGATTGACCAATCCGCAAAGTTTCTGTTGCATCTGAAAGTAGAAACTCGCCCCATTACAACGGTATGAGTAGTTTTCCCCTGGGCCGTTCTAGTTATTCGTTTCGAGCATCAGAACTGCGAAAATTTGGAGTTTCTCAAGCGTTTCTTACCTCAAAACTGCCATATCTCGCGAACGGATTGACCATTCCGCAAAATTTCTGTTGCATCTGAAAGTAGAAAATCGCCCCATTACAACGGTATGAGTAGTTTTCCCCTAGGCCGTTCTAGTTATTCGTTTCGAGCATCAGAACTGCGAAAATTTGGAGTTTCTCAAGCGTTTCTTACCTCAAAACTGCCATATCTCGCGAACGGATTGACCAATCCGCAAAGTTTCTGTTGCATCTGAAAGTAGAAACACGCCCCATTACAACGGTATGAGTAGTTTTCCCCTAGACCGTTCTAGTTATTCGTTTCGAGCATCAGAACTGCGAAAATTTGGAGTTTCTCAAGCGTTTCTTACCTCAAAACTGCCATATCTCGCGAACGGATTGACCAATCCGCAAAGTTTCTGTTGCATCTGAAAGTAGAAACTAGCCCCATTACAACGGAATGAGTAGTTTTCCCCTAGGCCTTTCTGGTTATTCGTTTCGAGCATCAGAACTGCGAAAATTTGGAGTTTCTCAAGCGTTTCTTACCTCAAAGCTGCCATATCTCGCGAACGGATTGACCAATCCGCAAAGTTTCTGTTGCATCTGAAAGTAGAAACTCGCCCCATTACAACGGTATGAGTAGTTTTCCCCTGGGCCGTTCTGGTTATTCGTTTCGAGCATCAAAACTGCGAAAATTTGGAGTTTTTCAAGCGTTTCTTACCTCAAAACTGCCATATCTCGCGAACGGATTGACCAATCCGCAAAGTTTCTGTTGCATCCGAAAGTAGAAACTAGCCCCATTACAACGGTATGAGTAGTTTTCCCCTAGACCGTTCTAGTTATTCGTTTCGAGCATCAGAACTGCGAAAATTTGGAGTTTCTCAAGCGTTTCTTACCTCAAAACTGCCATATCTCGCGATCGGATTGACCAATCCGCAAAGTTTCTGTTGCATCTGAAAGTAGAAACTCGCCCCATTACAACGGTATGAGTAGTTTTCCCCTAGGCCGTTCTAGTTATTCGTTTCGAGCATCAGAACTGCGAAAATTTGGAGTTTCTCAAGCGTTTCTTACCTCAAAACTGCCATATCTCGCGAACGGATTGATCAATCTGCAAAGTTTCTGTTGCATCTGAAAATAGAAACTCGCCCCATTACAACGGTATGAGTAGTTTTCCCCTAGGCCGTTTTAGTTATTCGTTTCGAGCACCAGAACTGCGAAAATTTGGAGTTTCTCAAGCGTTTCTTACCTCAAAACTGCCATATCTCGCGAACGGATTGACCAATCCGCAAAGTTTCTGTTGCATCCGAAAGCAGAAACACGCCCCATTACAACGGTATGAGTAGTTTTCCCCTGGGCCGTTCTGGTTATTCGTTTCGAGCATCAAAACTGCGAAAATTTGGAGTTTTTCAAGCGTTTCTTACCTCAAAACTGCCATATCTCGCGAACGGATTGACCAATCCGCAAAGTTTCTGTTGCATCCGAAAGTAGAAACTAGCCCCATTACAACGGTATGAGTAGTTTTCCCCTAGACCGTTCTAGTTATTCGTTTCGAGCATCAGAACTGCGAAAATTTGGAGTTTCTCAAGCGTTTCTTACCTCAAAACTGCCATATCTCGCGATCGGATTGACCAATCCGCAAAGTTTCTGTTGCATCTGAAAGTAGAAACTCGCCCCATTACAACGGTATGAGTAGTTTTCCCCTAGGCCGTTCTAGTTATTCGTTTCGAGCATCAGAACTGCGAAAATTTGGAGTTTCTCAAGCGTTTCTTACCTCAAAACTGCCATATCTCGCGAACGGATTGATCAATCTGCAAAGTTTCTGTTGCATCTGAAAATAGAAACTCGCCCCATTATAACGGTATGAGTAGTTTTCCCCTAGGCCGTTTTAGTTATTCGTTTCGAGCACCAGAACTGCGAAAATTTGGAGTTTCTCAAGCGTTTCTTACCTCAAAACTGCCATATCTCGCGAACGGATTGACCAATCCGCAAAGATTCTGTTGCATCAGAAAGTAGAAACACGCCCCATTACAACGGTATGAGTAGTTTTCCCCTAGACCGTTCTAGTTATTCGTTTCGAGCATCAGAACTGCGAAAATTTGGAGTTTCTCAAGCGTTTCTTACCTCAAAGCTGCCATATCTCGCGAACGGATTGACCAATCCGCAGAGTTTGTGTTGCATCTGAAAGTAGAAACTCGCCCCATTACAACGGTATGAGTAGTTTTCCCCTAGGCCGTTCTAGTTATTCGTTTCGAGCATCAGAACTGCGAAAATTTGGAGTTTCTCAAGCGTTTCTTACCTCAAAACTGCCATATCTCGCGAACGGATTGACCAATCCGCAAAGTTTCTGTTGCATCTGAAAGTAGAAACTCGCCCCATTACAACGGTATCTGTAGTTTTCCCCTAG
This sequence comes from Ptiloglossa arizonensis, assembly GCF_051014685.1. NCBI lineage: Eukaryota > Metazoa > Arthropoda > Insecta > Hymenoptera > Colletidae > Ptiloglossa > Ptiloglossa arizonensis. The sequence continues at coordinate 245,856 of NW_027478795.1, forward strand.
GCCGTTCTAGTTATTCGTTTCGAGCATCAGAACTGCGAAAATTTGGAGTTTCTCAAGCGTTTCTTACCTCAAAACTGCCATATCTCGCGAACGGATTGACCAATCCGCAAAGTTTCTGTTGCATCCGAAAGTAGAAACTAGCCCCATTACAACGGTATGAGTAGTTTTCCCCTAGACCGTTCTAGTTATTCGTTTCGAGCATCAGAAATGCGAAAATTTGGAGTTTCTCAAGCGTTTCTTACCTCAAAACTGCCATATCTCGCGATCGGATTGACCAATCCGCAAAGTTTCTGTTGCATCTGAAAGTAGAAACTCGCCCCATTACAACGGTATGAGTAGTTTTCCCCTAGACCGTTCTAGTTATTCGTTTCGAGCATCAGAACTGCGAAAATTTGGAGTTTCTCAAGCGTTTCTTACCTCAAAGCTGCCATATCTCGCGAACGGATTGACCAATCCGCAAAGTTTGTGTTGCATCTGAAAGTAGAAACTCGCCCCATTACAACGGTATGAGTAGTTTTCCCCTAGGCCGTTCTAGTTATTCGGTTCGAGCATCAGAACTGCGAAAATTTGGAGTTTCTCAAGCGTTTCTTACCTCAAAACTGCCATATCTCGCGAACGGATTGACCAATCCGCAAAGTTTCTGTTGCATCTGAAAGTAGAAACTAGCCCCATTACAAGGGTATGAGTAGTTTTCCCCTAGGCCGTTCTGGTTATTCGTTTCGAGCATCAGAACTGCGAAAATTTGGAGTTTCTCAAGCGTTTCTTACCTCAAAACTGCCATATCTCGCGAACGGATTGACCAATCCGCAAAGTTTCTGTTGCATCTGAAAGTAGAAACTAGCCCCATTACAACGGAATGAGTAGTTTTCCCCTAGGCCGTTCTGGTTATTCGTTTCGAGCATCAGAACTGCGAAAATTTGGAGTTTCTCAAGCGTTTCTTACCTCAAAACTGCCATATCTCGCGAACGGATTGACAATTCCGCAAAATTTCTGTTGCATCTGAAAGTAGAATCTCGTCCTATTACAACGGTATTAGTAGTTTTCCCCTGGGCCGTTCTAGTTATTCGTTTTGAGCATCAGAACTGCGAAAATTTGGAGTTTCTCAAGCGTTTCTTACCTCAAAACTGCCATATCTCGCGAACGGATTGACCAATCCGCAAAGTTTCTGTTGCATCTGAAAGTAGAAACTCGCCCCATTACAACGGTATGAGTAGTTTTCCCCTGGGCCGTTCTGGTTATTCGTTTCGAGCATCAAAACTGCGAAAATTTGGAGTTTTTCAAGCGTTTCTTACCTCAAAACTGCCATATCTCGCGAACGGATTGACCAATCCGCAAAGTTTCTGTTGCATCCGAAAGTAGAAACTAGCCCCATTACAACGGTATGAGTAGTTTTCCCCTAGGCCGTTCTGGTTATTCGTTTCGAGCATCAGAACTGCGAAAATTTGGAGTTTTTCAAGCGTTTCTTACATCAAAACTGCCATATCTCGCGAACGGATTGACCAATCCGCAAAGTTTCTGTTGCATCTGAAAGTAGAAACTCGCCCCATTACAACGGTATGAGTAGTTTTCCGCTAGGCCGTTCTGGTGATTCGTTTCGAGCATCAGAACTGCGAAAATTTGGAGTTTCTCAAGCGTTTCTTACCTCAAAACTGCCATATCTCGCGAACGGATTGACCAATCCGCAAAGTTTCTGTTGCATCTGAAAGTAGAAACTAGCCCCATTACAACGGTATGAGTAGTTTTCCCCTAGACCGTTCTAGTTATTCGTTTCGAGCATCAGAACTGCGAAAATTTGGAGTTTCTCAAGCGTTTCTTACCTCAAAACTGCCATATCTCGCGAACGGATTGACCAATCCGCAAAGTTTCTGTTGCATCTGAAAGTAGAAACTAGCCCCATTACAACGGAATGAGTAGTTTTCCCCTAGGCCTTTCTGGTTATTCGTTTCGAGCATCAGAACTGCGAAAATTTGGAGTTTCTCAAGCGTTTCTTACCTCAAAGCTGCCATATCTCGCGAACGGATTGACCAATCCGCAAAGTTTCTGTTGCATCTGAAAGTAGAAACTCGCCCCATTACAACGGTATGAGTAGTTTTCCCCTGGGCCGTTCTGGTTATTCGTTTCGAGCATCAAAACTGCGAAAATTTGGAGTTTTTCAAGCGTTTCTTACCTCAAAACTGCCATATCTCGCGAACGGATTGACCAATCCGCAAAGTTTCTGTTGCATCCGAAAGTAGAAACTAGCCCCATTACAACGGTATGAGTAGTTTTCCCCTAGACCGTTCTAGTTATTCGTTTCGAGCATCAGAACTGCGAAAATTTGGAGTTTCTCAAGCGTTTCTTACCTCAAAACTGCCATATCTCGCGATCGGATTGACCAATCCGCAAAGTTTCTGTTGCATCTGAAAGTAGAAACTCGCCCCATTACAACGGTATGAGTAGTTTTCCCCTAGGCCGTTTTAGTTATTCGTTTCGAGCACCAGAACTGCGAAAATTTGGAGTTTCTCAAGCGTTTCTTACCTCAAAACTGCCATATCTCGCGAACGGATTGACCAATCCGCAAAGTTTCTGTTGCATCCGAAAGTAGAAACACGCCCCATTACAACGGTATGAGTAGTTTTCCCCTGGGCCGTTCTGGTTATTCGTTTCGAGCATCAAAACTGCGAAAATTTGGAGTTTTTCAAGCGTTTCTTACCTCAAAACTGCCATATCTCGCGAACGGATTGACCAATCCGCAAAGTTTCTGTTGCATCCGAAAGTAGAAACTAGCCCCATTACAACGGTATGAGTAGTTTTCCCCTAGACCGTTCTAGTTATTCGTTTCGAGCATCAGAACTGCGAAAATTTGGAGTTTCTCAAGCGTTTCTTACCTCAAAACTGCCATATCTCGCGATCGGATTGACCAATCCGCAAAGTTTCTGTTGCATCTGAAAGTAGAAACTCGCCCCATTACAACGGTATGAGTAGTTTTCCCCTAGGCCGTTCTAGTTATTCGTTTCGAGCATCAGAACTGCGAAAATTTGGAGTTTCTCAAGCGTTTCTTACCTCAAAACTGCCATATCTCGCGAACGGATTGATAAATCTGCAAAGTTTCTGTTGCATCTGAAAATAGAAACTCGCCCCATTACAACGGTATGAGTAGTTTTCCCCTAGGCCGTTTTAGTTATTCGTTTCGAGCACCAGAACTGCGAAAATTTGGAGTTTCTCAAGCGTTTCTTACCTCAAAACTGCCATATCTCGCGAACGGATTGACCAATCCGCAAAGATTCTGTTGCATCAGAAAGTAGAAACACGCCCCATTACAACGGTATGAGGAGTTTTCCCCTAGACCGTTCTAGTTATTCGTTTCGAGCATCAGAACTGCGAAAATTTGGAGTTTCTCAAGCGTTTCTTACCTCAAAACTGCCATATCTCGCGAACGGATTGACCAATCCGCAAAGATTCTGTTGCATCAGAAAGTAGAAACACGCCCCATTACAACGGTATGAGTAGTTTTCCCCTAGACCGTTCTAGTTATTCGTTTCGAGCATCAGAACTGCGAAAATTTGGAGTTTCTCAAGCGTTTCTTACCTCAAAGCTGCCATATCTCGCGAACGGATTGACCAATCCGCAGAGTTTGTGTTGCATCTGAAAGTAGAAACTCGCCCCATTACAACGGTATGAGTAGTTTTCCCCTAGGCCGTTCTAGTTATTCGTTTCGAGCATCAGAACTGCGAAAATTTGGAGTTTCTCAAGCGTTTCTTACCTCAAAACTGCCATATCTCGCGAACGGATTGACCAATCCGCAAAGTTTCTGTTGCATCCGAAAGTAGAAACTAGCCCCATTACAACGGTATGAGTAGTTTTCCCCTAGGCCGTTCTGGTTATTCGTTTCGAGCATCAGAACTGCGAAAATTTGGAGTTTTTCAAGCGTTTCTTACATCAAAACTGCCATATCTCGCGAACGGATTGACCAATCCGCAAAGTTTCTGTTGCATCTGAAAGTAGAAACTCGCCCCATTACAACGGTATGAGTAGTTTTCCGCTAGGCCGTTCTGGTGATTCGTTTCGAGCATCAGAACTGCGAAAATTTGGAGTTTCTCAAGCGTTTCTTACCTCAAAACTGCCATATCTCGCGAACGGATTGACCAATCCGCAAAGTTTCTGTTGCATCTGAAAGTAGAAACTAGCCCCATTACAACGGTATGAGTAGTTTTCCCCTAGACCGTTCTAGTTATTCGTTTCGAGCATCAGAACTGCGAAAATTTGGAGTTTCTCAAGCGTTTCTTACCTCAAAACTGCCATATCTCGCGAACGGATTGACCAATCCGCAAAGTTTCTGTTGCATCTGAAAGTAGAAACTAGCCCCATTACAACGGAATGAGTAGTTTTCCCCTAGGCCTTTCTGGTTATTCGTTTCGAGCATCAGAACTGCGAAAATTTGGAGTTTCTCAAGCGTTTCTTACCTCAAAGCTGCCATATCTCGCGAACGGATTGACCAATCCGCAAAGTTTCTGTTGCATCTGAAAGTAGAAACTCGCCCCATTACAACGGTATGAGTAGTTTTCCCCTGCGCCGTTCTGGTTATTCGTTTCGAGCATCAAAACTGCGAAAATTTGGAGTTTTTCAAGCGTTTCTTACCTCAAAACTGCCATATCTCGCGAACGGATTGACCAATCCGCAAAGTTTCTGTTGCATCCGAAAGTAGAAACTAGCCCCATTACAACGGTATGAGTAGTTTTCCCCTAGACCGTTCTAGTTATTCGTTTCGAGCATCAGAACTGCGAAAATTTGGAGTTTCTCAAGCGTTTCTTACCTCAAAACTGCCATATCTCGCGATCGGATTGACCAATCCGCAAAGTTTCTGTTGCATCTGAAAGTAGAAACTCGCCCCATTACAACGGTATGAGTAGTTTTCCCCTAGGCCGTTCTAGTTATTCGTTTCGAGCATCAGAACTGCGAAAATTTGGAGTTTCTCAAGCGTTTCTTACCTCAAAACTGCCATATCTCGCGAACGGATTGATCAATCTGCAAAGTTTCTGTTGCATCTGAAAATAGAAACTCGCCCCATTACAACGGTATGAGTAGTTTTCCCCTAGGCCGTTTTAGTTATTCGTTTCGAGCACCAGAACTGCGAAAATTTGGAGTTTCTCAAGCGTTTCTTACCTCAAAACTGCCATATCTCGCGAACGGATTGACCAATCCGCAAAGTTTCTGTTGCATCCGAAAGTAGAAACACGCCCCATTACAACGGTATGAGTAGTTTTCCCCTGGGCCGTTCTGGTTATTCGTTTCGAGCATCAAAACTGCGAAAATTTGGAGTTTTTCAAGCGTTTCTTACCTCAAAACTGCCATATCTCGCGAACGGATTGACCAATCCGCAAAGCTTCTGTTGCATCCGAAAGTAGAAACTAGCCCCATTACAACGGTATGAGTAGTTTTCCCCTAGACCGTTCTAGTTATTCGTTTCGAGCATCAGAACTGCGAAAATTTGGAGTTTCTCAAGCGTTTCTTACCTCAAAACTGCCATATCTCGCGATCGGATTGACCAATCCGCAAAGTTTCTGTTGCATCTGAAAGTAGAAACTCGCCCCATTACAACGGTATGAGTAGTTTTCCCCTAGGCCGTTCTAGTTATTCGTTTCGAGCATCAGAACTGCGAAAATTTGGAGTTTCTCAAGCGTTTCTTACCTCAAAACTGCCATATCTCGCGAACGGATTGATCAATCTGCAAAGTTTCTGTTGCATCTGAAAATAGAAACTCGCCCCATTACAACGGTATGAGTAGTTTTCCCCTAGGCCGTTTTAGTTATTCGTTTCGAGCACCAGAACTGCGAAAATTTGGAGTTTCTCAAGCGTTTCTTACCTCAAAACTGCCATATCTCGCGAACGGATTGACCAATCCGCAAAGATTCTGTTGCATCAGAAAGTAGAAACACGCCCCATTACAACGGTATGAGTAGTTTTCCCCTAGACCGTTCTAGTTATTCGTTTCGAGCATCAGAACTGCGAAAATTTGGAGTTTCTCAAGCGTTTCTTACCTCAAAGCTGCCATATCTCGCGAACGGATTGACCAATCCGCAGAGTTTGTGTTGCATCTGAAAGTAGAAACTCGCCCCATTACAACGGTATGAGTAGTTTTCCCCTAGGCCGTTCTAGTTATTCGTTTCGAGCATCAGAACTGCGAAAATTTGGAGTTTCTCAAGCGTTTCTTACCTCAAAACTGCCATATCTCGCGAACGGATTGACCAATCCGCAAAGTTTCTGTTGCATCTGAAAGTAGAAACTCGCCCCATTACAACGGTATGAGTAGTTTTCCCCTAGACCGTTCTAGTTATTCGTTTCGAGCATCAGAACTGCGAAAATTTGGAGTTTCTCAAGCGTTTCTTACCTCAAAGCTGCCATATCTCGCGAACGGATTGACCAATCCGCAAAGTTTGTGTTGCATCTGAAAGTAGAAACTCGCCCCATTACAACGGTATGAGTAGTTTTCCCCTAGGCCGTTCTAGTTATTCGTTTCGAGCATCAGAACTGCGAAAATTTGGAGTTTCTCAAGCGTTTCTTACCTCAAAACTGCCATATCTCGCGAACGGATTGACCAATCCGCAAAGTTTCTGTTGCATCTGAAAGTAGAAACTCGCCCCATTACAACGGTATGAGTAGTTTTCCCCTAGGCCGTTCTAGTTATTCGTTTCGAGCCTCAGAACTGCGAAAATTTGGAGTTTCTCAAGCGTTTCTTACCTCAAAACTGCCATATCTCGCGAACGGATTGACCAATCCGCAAAGTTTCTGTTGCATCCGAAAGTAGAAACTAGCCCCATTACAACGGTATGAGTAGTTTTCCCCTAGACCGTTCTAGTTATTCGTTTCGAGCATCAGAAATGCGAAAATTTGGAGTTTCTCAAGCGTTTCTTACCTCAAAACTGCCATATCTCGCGATCGGATTGACCAATCCGCAAAGTTTCTGTTGCATCTGAAAGTAGAAACTCGCCCCATTACAACGGTATGAGTAGTTTTCCCCTAGACCGTTCTAGTTATTCGTTTCGAGCATCAGAACTGCGAAAATTTGGAGTTTCTCAAGCGTTTCTTACCTCAAAGCTGCCATATCTCGCGAACGGATTGACCAATCCGCAAAGTTTGTGTTGCATCTGAAAGTAGAAACTCGCCCCATTACAACGGTATGAGTAGTTTTCCCCTAGGCCGTTCTAGTTATTCGTTTCGAGCATCAGAACTGCGAAAATTTGGAGTTTCTCAAGCGTTTCTTACCTCAAAACTGCCATATCTCGCGAACGGATTGACCAATCCGCAAAGTTTCTGTTGCATCTGAAAGTAGAAACTAGCCCCATTACAAGGGTATGAGTAGTTTTCCCCTAGGCCGTTCTGGTTATTCGTTTCGAGCATCAGAACTGCGAAAATTTGGAGTTTCTCAAGCGTTTCTTACCTCAAAACTGCCATATCTCGCGAACGGATTGACCAATCCGCAAAGTTTCTGTTGCATCTGAAAGTAGAAACTAGCCCCATTACAACGGAATGAGTAGTTTTCCCCTAGGCCGTTCTGGTTATTCGTTTCGAGCATCAGAACTGCGAAAATTTGGAGTTTCTCAAGCGTTTCTTACCTCAAAACTGCCATATCTCGCGAACGGATTGACAATTCCGCAAAATTTCTGTTGCATCTGAAAGTAGAATCTCGTCCTATTACAACGGTATTAGTAGTTTTCCCCTGGGCCGTTCTAGTTATTCGTTTTGAGCATCAGAACTGCGAAAATTTGGAGTTTCTCAAGCGTTTCTTACCTCAAAACTGCCATATCTCGCGAACGGATTGACCAATCCGCAAAGTTTCTGTTGCATCTGAAAGTAGAAACTCGCCCCATTACAACGGTATGAGTAGTTTTCCCCTGGGCCGTTCTGGTTATTCGTTTCGAGCATCAAAACTGCGAAAATTTGGAGTTTTTCAAGCGTTTCTTACCTCAAAACTGCCATATCTCGCGAACGGATTGACCAATCCGCAAAGTTTCTGTTGCATCTGAAAGTAGAAACTAGCCCCATTACAACGGTATGAGTAGTTTTCCCCTAGGCCGTTCTGGTTATTCGATTCGAGCATCAGAACTGCGAAAATTTGGAGTTTTTCAAGCGTTTCTTACCTCAAAACTGCCATATCTCGCGAACGGATTGACCAATCCGCAAAGTTTCTGTTGCATCTGAAAGTAGAAACTCGCCCCATTACAACGGTATGAGTAGTTTTCCCCTAGGCCGTTCTAGTTATTCGTTTCGAGCATCAGAAGTGCGAAAATTTGGAGTTTCTCAAGCGTTTCTTACCTCAAAACTGCCATATCTCGCGAACGGATTGACCAATCCGCAAAGTTTCTGTTGCATCTGAAAGTAGAAACTCGCCCCATTACAACGGTATGAGTAGTTTTCCCCTAGGCCGTTCTAGTTATTCGTTTCGAGCATCAGAAGTGCGAAAATTTGGAGTTTCTCAAGCGTTTCTTACCTCAAAACTGCCATATCTCGCGAACGGATTGACCAATCCGCAAAGTTTCTGTTGCATCTGAAAGTAGAAACTAGCCCCATTACAACGGTATGAGTAGTTTTCCCCTAGGCCGTTCTGGTTATTCGTTTCGAGCATCAGAACTGCGAAAATTTGGAGTTTTTCAAGCGTTTCTTACCTCAAAACTGCCATATCTCGCGAACGGATTGACCAATCCGCAAAGTTTCTGTTGCATCCGAAAGTAGAAACTAGCCCCATTACAACGGTATGAGTAGTTTTCCCCTAGGCCGTTCTGGTTATTCGTTTCGAGCATCAGAACTGCGAAAATTTGGAGTTTTTCAAGCGTTTCTTACCTCAAAACTGCCATATCTCGCGAACGGATTGACCAATCCGCAAAGTTTCTGTTGCATCTGAAAGTAGAAACTAGCCCCATTACAACGGTATGAGTAGTTTTCCCCTAGGCCGTTCTGGTTATTCGTTTCGAGCATCAGAACTGCGAAAATTTGGAGTTTTTCAAGCGTTTCTTACCTCAAAACTGCCATATCTCGCGAACGGATTGACCAATCCGCAAAGTTTCTGTTGCATCTGAAAGTAGAAACTCGCCCCATTACAACGGTATGAGTAGTTTTCCGCTAGGCCGTTCTAGTTATTCGTTTCGAGCATCAGAACTGCGAAAATTTGGAGTTTCTCAAGCGTTTCTTACCTCAAAACTGCCATATCTCGCGAACGGATTGACCAATCCGCAAAGTTTCTGTTGCATCTGAAAGTAGAAACTCGCCCCATTACAACGGTATGAGTAGTTTTCCCCTAGGTCGTTCTGGTTATTCGTTTCGAGCATCAGAACTGCGAAAATTTGGAGTTTTTCAAGCGTTTCTTACCTCAAAACTGCCATATCTCGCGAACGGATTGACCAATCCGCAAAGTTTCTGTTGCATCTGAAAGTAGAAACTCGCCCCATTACAACGGTATGAGTAGTTTTCCGCTAGGCCGTTCTAGTTATTCGTTTCGAGCATCAGAACTGCGAAAATTTGGAGTTTCTCAAGCGTTTCTTACCTCAAAACTGCCATATCTCGCGAACGGATTGACCAATCCGCAAAGTTTCTGTTGCATCTGAAAGTAGAAACTAGCCCCATTACAACGGTATGAGTAGTTTTCCCCTAGGCCGTTCTGGTTATTCGTTTCGAGCATCAGAACTGCGAAAATTTGGAGTTTTTCAAGCGTTTCTTACCTCAAAACTGCCATATCTCGCGAACGGATTGACCAATCCGCAAAGTTTCTGTTGCATCTGAAAGTAGAAACTCGCCCCATTACAACGGTATGACTAGTTTTCCCCCAGGCCGTTCTAGTTATTCGTTTCGAGCATCAGAACTGCGAAAATTTGGAGTTTCTCAAGCGTTTCTTACCTCAAAACTGCCATATCTCGCGATCGGATTGACCAATCCGCAAAGTTTCTGTTGCATCTGGAAGTAGAAACTCGCCCCATTACAACGGTATGACTAGTTTTCTCCCAGGCCGTTCTAGTTATTCGTTTCGAGCATCAGAAGTGCGAAAATTTGGAGTTTCTCAAGCGTTTCTTACCTCAAAACTGCCATATCTCGCGAACGGATTGACCAATCCGCAAAGTTTCTGTTGCATCTGAAAGTAGAAACTCGCCCCATTACAACGGTATGAGTAGTTTTCCGCTAGGCCGTTCTAGTTATTCGTTTCGAGCATCAGAACTGCGAAAATTTGGAGTTTCTCAAGCGTTTCTTACCTCAAAACTGCCATATCTCGCGAACGGATTGACCAATCCGCAAAGTTTCTGTTGCATCTGAAAGTAGAAACTCGCCCCATTACAACGGTATGAGTAGTTTTCCGCTAGGCCGTTCTAGTTATTCGTTTCGAGCATCAGAACTGCGAAAATTTGGAGTTTCTCAAGCGTTTCTTACCTCAAAACTGCCATATCGCGCGAACGGATTGACCAATCCGCAAAGTTTCTGTTGCATCTGAAAGTAGAAACTAGCCCCATTACAACGGTATGAGTAGTTTTCCCCTAGGCCGTTCTGGTTATTCGTTTCGAGCATCAGAACTGCGAAAATTTGGAGTTTTTCAAGCGTTTCTTACCTCAAAACTGCCATATCTCGCGAACGGATTGACCAATCCGCAAAGTTTCTGTTGCATCTGAAAGTAGAAACTCGCCCCATTACAACGGTATGAGTAGTTTTCCGCTAGGCCGTTCTAGTTATTCGTTTCGAGCATCAGAACTGCGAAAATTTGGAGTTTCTCAAGCGTTTCTTACCTCAAAACTGCCATATCTCGCGAACGGATTGACCAATCCGCAAAGTTTCTGTTGCATCTGAAAGTAGAAACTCGCCCCATTACAACGGTATGAGTAGTTTTCCCCTAGGTCGTTCTGGTTATTCGTTTCGAGCATCAGAACTGCGAAAATTTGGAGTTTTTCAAGCGTTTCTTACCTCAAAACTGCCATATCTCGCGAACGGATTGACCAATCCGCAAAGTTTCTGTTGCATCTGAAAGTAGAAACTCGCCCCATTACAACGGTATGAGTAGTTTTCCGCTAGGCCGTTCTAGTTATTCGTTTCGAGCATCAGAACTGCGAAAATTTGGAGTTTCTCAAGCGTTTCTTACCTCAAAACTGCCATATCTCGCGAACGGATTGACCAATCCGCAAAGTTTCTGTTGCATCTGAAAGTAGAAACTAGCCCCATTACAACGGTATGAGTAGTTTTCCCCTAGGCCGTTCTGGTTATTCGTTTCGAGCATCAGAACTGCGAAAATTTGGAGTTTTTCAAGCGTTTCTTACCTCAAAACTGCCATATCTCGCGAACGGATTGACCAATCCGCAAAGTTTCTGTTGCATCTGAAAGTAGAAACTCGCCCCATTACAACGGTATGACTAGTTTTCCCCCAGGCCGTTCTAGTTATTCGTTTCGAGCATCAGAACTGCGAAAATTTGGAGTTTCTCAAGCGTTTCTTACCTCAAAACTGCCATATCTCGCGATCGGATTGACCAATCCGCAAAGTTTCTGTTGCATCTGGAAGTAGAAACTCGCCCCATTACAACGGTATGACTAGTTTTCTCCCAGGCCGTTCTAGTTATTCGTTTCGAGCATCAGAAGTGCGAAAATTTGGAGTTTCTCAAGCGTTTCTTACCTCAAAACTGCCATATCTCGCGAACGGATTGACCAATCCGCAAAGTTTCTGTTGCATCTGAAAGTAGAAACTCGCCCCATTACAACGGTATGAGTAGTTTTCCGCTAGGCCGTTCTAGTTATTCGTTTCGAGCATCAGAACTGCGAAAATTTGGAGTTTCTCAAGCGTTTCTTACCTCAAAACTGCCATATCTCGCGAACGGATTGACCAATCCGCAAAGTTTCTGTTGCATCTGAAAGTAGAAACTCGCCCCATTACAACGGTATGAGTAGTTTTCCGCTAGGCCGTTCTAGTTATTCGTTTCGAGCATCAGAACTGCGAAAATTTGGAGTTTCTCAAGCGTTTCTTACCTCAAAACTGCCATATCGCGCGAACGGATTGACCAATCCGCAAAGTTTCTGTTGCATCTGAAAGTAGAAACTAGCCCCATTACAACGGTATGAGTAGTTTTCCCCTAGGCCGTTCTGGTTATTCGTTTCGAGCATCAGAACTGCGAAAATTTGGAGTTTTTCAAGCGTTTCTTACCTCAAAACTGCCATATCTCGCGAACGGATTGACCAATCCGCAAAGTTTCTGTTGCATCTGAAAGTAGAAACTCGCCCCATTACAACGGTATGAGTAGTTTTCCGCTAGACCGTTCTAGTTATTCGTATCGAGCATCAGAACTGTGAAAATTTGGAGTTTTTCAAGCGTTTCTTACCTCAAAACTGCCATATCTCGCGAACGGATTGACCAATCCGCAAAGTTTCTGTTGCATCTGAAAGTAGAAACTCGCCCCATTACAACGGTATGACTAGTTTTCCCCCAGGCCGTTCTAGTTATTCGTTTCGAGCATCAGAAGTGCGAAAATTTGGAGTTTCTCAAGCGTTTCTTACCTCAAAACTGCCATATCTCGCGAACGGATTGACCAATCCGCAAAGTTTCTGTTGCATCTGAAAGTAGAAACTCGCCCCATTACAACGGTATGAGTAGTTTTCCCCTAGGCCGTCCTAGTTATTCGTTTCGAGCATCAAAACTGCGAAAATTTGGAGTTTCTCAAGCGTTTCTTACCTCAAAACTGCCATATCTCGCGAACGGATTGACCAATCCGCAAAGTTTCTATTGCATCTGAAAGTAGAAACTCGCCCCATTACAACGGTATGAGTAGTTTTCCCCTAGGCCGTTTTAGTTATTCGTTTCGAGCATCAGAACTGCGAAAATTTGGAGTTTCTCAAGCGTTTCTTACCTCAAAACTGCCATATCTCGCGAACGGATTGACCAATCCGCAAGGTTTCTGTTGCATCTGAAAGTAGAAACTAGCCCCATTACAACGGTATGAGTAGTTTTCCCCTAGGCCGTTCTGGTTATTCGTTTCGAGCATCAGAACTGCGAAAATTTGGAGTTTTTCAAGCGTTTCTTACGTCAAAACTGCTATATCTCGCGAACGGATTGACCATTCCGCAAAATTTCTGTTGCATCTGAAAGTAGAAACTAGCCCCATTACAACGGTATGAGTAGTTTTCCCCCAGGCCGTTCTAGTTATTCGTTTCGAGCATCAGAACTGCGAAAAAATTTGGAGTTTCTCAAGCGTTACTTACCTCAAAACTGCTATATCTCGCGAACGGATTGACCAATCCGCAAAGTTTCTGTTGCATCTGAAAGTAGAAACTAGCCCCATAACAACGGTATGAGTAGTTTTCCCCTAGGCCGTTCTAGTTATTCGTTTCGAGCATCAGAACTGCGAAAATGTGGAGTTTCTCAAGCGTTTCTTACCTCAAAACTGCCATATCTCGCGATCGGATTGACCAATCCGCAAAGTTTCTGTTGCATCTGAAAGTAGAAACTCGCCCCATTACAACGGTATGACTAGTTTTCCCCCAGGCCGTTCTAGTTATTCGTTTCGAGCATCAGAAGTGCGAAAATTTGGAGTTTCTCAAGCGTTTCTTACCTCAAAACTGCCATATCTCGCGAACGGATTGACCAATCCGCAAAGTCTCTGTTGCATCTGAAAGTAGAAACTCGCCCCATTACAACGGTATGAGTAGTTTTCCCCTAGGCCGTTTTAGTTATTCGTTTCGAGCATCAGAACTGCGAAAATTTGGAGTTTCTCAAGCGTTTCTTACCTCAAAACTGCCATATCTCGCGAACGGATTGACCAATCCGCAAAGTTTTTGTTGCATCTGAAAGTAGAAACTAGCCCCATTACAACGGTATGAGTAGTTTTCCCCTAGGCCGTTCTGGTTATTCGTTTCGAGCTTCAGAACTGCGAAAATTTGGAGTTTTTCAAGCGTTTCTTACCTCAAAACTGCCATATCTCGCGAACGGATTGACCAATCCGCAAAGTTTCTGTTGCATCTGAAAGTAGAAACTCGCCCCATTACAACGGTATGAGTAGTTTTCCGCTAGGCCGTTCTAGTTATTCGTTTCGAGCATCAGAACTGCGAAAATTTGGAGTTTCTCAAGCGTTTCTTACCTCAAAACTGCCATATCTCGCGAACGGATTGACCAATCCGCAAAGTTTCTGTTGCATCTGAAAGTAGAAACTCGCCCCATTACAACGGTATGAGTAGTTTTCCGCTAGGCCGTTCTAGTTATTCGTTTCGAGCATCAGAACTGCGAAAATTTGGAGTTTCTCAAGCGTTTCTTACCTCAAAACTGCCATATCTCGCGAACGGATTGACCAATCCGCAAAGTTTCTGTTGCATCTGAAAGTAGAAACTAGCCCCATTACAACGGTATGAGTAGTTTTCCCCTAGGCCGTTCTGGTTATTCGTTTCGAGCATCAGAACTGCGAAAATTTGAAGTTTTTCAAGCGTTTCTTACCTCAAAACTGCCATATCTCGCGAACGGATTGACCAATCCGCAAAGTTTCTGTTGCATCTGAAAGTAGAAACTCGCCCCATTACAACGGTATGAGTAGATTTCCGCTAGACCGTTCTAGTTATTCGTATCGAGCATCAGAACTGCGAAAATTTGGAGTTTTTCAAGCGTTTCTTACCTCGAAACTGCCATATCTCGCGAACGGATTGACCAATCCGCAAAGTTTCTGTTGCATCTGAAAGTAGAAACTCGCCCCATTACAACGGTATGACTAGTTTTCCCCCAGGCCGTTCTAGTTATTCGTTTCGAGCATCAGAAGTGCGAAAATTTGGAGTTTCTCAAGCGTTTCTTACCTCAAAACTGCCATATCTCGCGAACGGATTGACCAATCCGCAAAGTTTCTGTTGCATCTGAAAGTAGAAACTCGCCCCATTACAACGGTATGAGTAGTTTTCCCCTAGGCCGTCCTAGTTATTCGTTTCGAGCATCAAAACTGCGAAAATTTGGAGTTTCTCAAGCGTTTCTTACCTCAAAACTGCCATATCTCGCGAACGGATTGACCAATCCGCAAAGTTTCTATTGCATCTGAAAGTAGAAACTCGCCCCATTACAACGGTATGAGTAGTTTTCCCCTAGGCCGTTTTAGTTATTCGTTTCGAGCATCAGAACTGCGAAAATTTGGAGTTTCTCAAGCGTTTCTTTCCTCAAAACTGCCATATCTCGCGAACTGATTGACCAATCCGCAAAGTTTCTGTTGCATCTGAAAGTAGAAACTAGCCCCATTACAACGGTATGTGTAGTTTTCCCCTAGGCCGTTCTGTTTATTCGTTTCGAGCATCAGAACTGCGAAAATTTGGAGTTTTTCAAGCGTTACTTACGTCAAAACTGCTATATCTCGCGAACGGATTGACCAATCCGCAAAGTTTCTGTTGCATCTGAAAGTAGAAACTCGCCCCATTACAACGGTATGAGTAGTTTTCCCCTAGGCCGTCCTAGTTATTCGTTTCGAGCATCAAAACTGCGAAAATTTGGAGTTTCTCAAGCGTTTCTTACCTCAAAACTGCCATATCTCGCGAACGGATTGACCAATCCGCAAAGTTTCTATTGCATCTGAAAGTAGAAACTCGCCCCACTACAACGGTATGAGTAGTTTTCCCCTAGGCCGTTTTAGTTATTCGTTTCGAGCATCAGAACTGCGAAAATTTGGAGTTTCTCAAGCGTTTCTTACCTCAAAACTGCCATATCTCGCGAACGGATTGACCAATCCGCAAAGTTTCTGTTGCATCTGAAAGTAGAAACTAGCCCCATTACAACGGTATGAGTAGTTTTCCCCTAGGCCGTTCTGGTTATTCGTTTCGAGCATCAGAACTGCGAAAATTTGGAGTTTTTCAAGCGTTTCTTACGTCAAAACTGCTATATCTCGCGAACGGATTGACCATTCCGCAAAATTTCTGTTGCATCTGAAAGTAGAAACTAGCCCCATTACAACGGTATGAGTAGTTTTCCCCCAGGCCGTTCTAGTTATTCGTTTCGAGCATCAGAACTGCGAAAAAATTTGGAGTTTCTCAAGCGTTACTTACCTCAAAACTGCTATATCTCGCGAACGGATTGACCAATCCGCAAAGTTTCTGTTGCATCTGAAAGTAGAAACTAGCCCCATTACAACGGTATGAGTAGTTTTCCCCTAGGCCGTTCTAGTTATTCGTTTCGAGCATCAGAACTGCGAAAATGTGGAGTTTCTCAAGCGTTTCTTACCTCAAAACTGCCATATCTCGCGAACGGATTGACCAATCCGCAAAGTTTCTGTTGCATCTGAAAGTAGAAACTAGCCCCATTACAACGGTATGAGTAGTTTTCCCCTAGGCCGTTCTGGTTATTCGTTTCGAGCATCAGAACTGCGAAAATTTGGAGTTTTTCAAGCGTTTCTTACCTCAAAACTGCCATATCTCGCGAACGGATTGACCAATCCGCAAAGTTTCTGTTGCATCTGAAAGTAGAAACTCGCCCCATTACAACGGTATGAGTAGTTTTCCGCTAGACCGTTCTAGTTATTCGTATCGAGCATCAGAACTGCGAAAATTTGGAGTTTTTCAAGCGTTTCTTACCTCAAAACTGCTATATCTCGCGAACGGATTGACCAATCCGCAAAGTTTCTGTTGCATCTGAAAGTAGAAACTCGCCCCATTACAACGGTATGAGTAGTTTTCCCCTAGGCCGTCCTAGTTATTCGTTTCGAGCATCAAAACTGCGAAAATTTGGAGTTTCTCAAGCGTTTCTTACCTCAAAACTGCCATATCTCGCGAACGGATTGACCAATCCGCAAAGTTTCTATTGCATCTGAAAGTAGAAACTCGCCCCACTACAACGGTATGAGTAGTTTTCCCCTAGGCCGTTTTAGTTATTCGTTTCGAGCATCAGAACTGCGAAAATTTGGAGTTTCTCAAGCGTTTCTTACCTCAAAACTGCCATATCTCGCGAACGGATTGACCAATCCGCAAAGTATCTGTTGCATCTGAAAGTAGAAACTAGCCCCATTACAACGGTATGAGTAGTTTTCCCCCAGGCCGTTCTAGTTATTCGTTTCGAGCATCAGAACTGCGAAAAAATTTGGAGTTTCTCAAGCGTTACTTACCTCAAAACTGCTATATCTCGCGAACGGATTGACCAATCCGCAAAGTTTCTGTTGCATCTGAAAGTAGAAACTAGCCCCATTACAACGGTATGAGTAGTTTTCCCCTAGGCCGTTCTGGTTATTCGTTTCGAGCATCAGAACTGCGAAAATTTGGAGTTTTTCAAGCGTTTCTTACCTCAAAACTGCCATATCTCGCGAACGGATTGACCAATCCGCAAAGTTTCTGTTGCATCTGAAAGTAGAAACTCGCCCCATTACAACGGTATGAGTAGTTTTCCGCTAGACCGTTCTAGTTATTCGTATCGAGCATCAGAACTGCGAAAATTTGGAGTTTTTCAAGCGTTTCTTACCTCAAAACTGCCATATCTCGCGAACGGATTGACCAATCCGCAAAGTTTCTGTTGCATCTGAAAGTAGAAACTCGCCCCATTACAACGGTATGACTAGTTTTCCCCCAGGCCGTTCTAGTTATTCGTTTCGAGCTTCAGAAGTGCGAAAATTTGGAGTTTCTCAAGCGTTTCTTACCTCAAAACTGCCATATCTCGCGAACGGATTGACCAATCCGCAAAGTTTCTGTTGCATCTGAAAGTAGAAACTCGCCCCATTACAACGGTATGAGTAGTTTTCCCCTAGGCCGTCCTAGTTATTCGTTTCGAGCATCAAAACTGCGAAAATTTGGAGTTTTTCAAGCGTTTCTTACGTCAAAACTGCTATATCTCGCGAACGGATTGACCATTCCGCAAAATTTCTGTTGCATCTGAAAGTAGAAACTAGCCCCATTACAACGGTATGAGTAGTTTTCCCCCAGGCCGTTCTAGTTATTCGTTTCGAGCATCAGAACTGCGAAAAAATTTGGAGTTTCTCAAGCGTTACTTACCTCAAAACTGCTATATCTCGCGAACGGATTGACCAATCCGCAAAGTTTCTGTTGCATCTGAAAGTAGAAACTAGCCCCATTACAACGGTGTGAGTAGTTTTCCCCTAGGCCGTTCTAGTTATTCGTTTCGAGCATCAGAACTGCGAAAATGTGGAGTTTCTCAAGCGTTTCTTACCTCAAATCTGCCATATCTCGCGAACGGATTGACTAATCCGCAAAGTTTCTGTTGCATCTGAAAGTAGAAACTAGCCCCATTACAACGGTATGAGTAGTTTTCCCCTAGGCCGTTCTGGTTATTCGTTTCGAGCATCAGAACTGCGAAAATTTGGAGTTTTTCAAGCGTTTCTTACCTCAAAACTGCCATATCTCGCGAACGGATTGACCAATCCGCAAAGTTTCTGTTGCATCTGAAAGTAGAAACTAGCCCCATTACAACGGTATGAGTAGTTTTCCCCTAGGCCGTTCTGGTTATTCGGTTCGAGCATCAGAACTGCGAAAATTTGGAGTTTTTCAAGCGTTTCTTACCTCAAAACTGCCATATCTCGTGGACGGATTGACCAATCCGCAAAGTTTCTGTTGCATCTGAAAGTAGAAACTCGCCCCATTACAACGGTATGAGTAGTTTTCCCCTAGGCCGTTCTAGTTATTCGTTTCGAGCATCAGAACTGCGAAAATTTGGAGTTTCTCAAGCGTTTCTTACCTCAAAACTGCCATATCTCGCGAACGGATTGACCAATCCGCAAAGTTTCTGTTGCATCTGAAAGTAGAAACTAGCCCCATTACAACGGTATGAGTAGTTTTCCCCTAGGCCGTTCTGGTTATTCGTTTCGAGCATCAGAACTTCGAAAATTTGGAGTTTTTCAAGCGTTTCTTACCTCAAAACTGCCATATCTCGCGAACGGATTGACCAATCCGCAAAGTTTCTGTTGCATCTGAAAGTAGAAACTCGCCCCATTACAACGGTATGAGTAGTTTTCCGCTAGGCCGTTCTAGTTATTCGTTTCGAGCATCAGAACTGCGAAAATTTGGAGTTTCTCAAGCGTTTCTTACCTCAAAACTGCCATATCTCGCGAACGGATTGACCAATCCGCAAAGTTTCTGTTGCATCTGAAAGTAGAAACTCGCCCCATTACAACGGTATGAGTAGTTTTCCCCTAGGCCGTTCTGGTTATTCGTTTCGAGCATCAGAACTGCGAAAATTTGGAGTTTTTCAAGCGTTTCTTACCTCAAAACTGCCATATCTCGCGAACGGATTGACCAATCCGCAAAGTTTCTGTTGCATCTGAAAGTAGAAACTCGCCCCATTACAACGGTATGAGTAGTTTTCCGCTAGACCGTTCTAGTTATTCGTATCGAGCATCAGAACTGCGAAAATTTGGAGTTTTTCAAGCGTTTCTTACCTCAAAACTGCTATATCTCGCGAACGGATTGACCAATCCGCAAAGTTTCTGTTGCATCTGAAAGTAGAAACTCGCCCCATTACAACGGTATGAGTAGTTTTCCCCTAGGCCGTCCTAGTTATTCGTTTCGAGCATCAAAACTGCGAAAATTTGGAGTTTCTCAAGCGTTTCTTACCTCAAAACTGCCATATCTCGCGAACGGATTGACCAATCCGCAAAGTTTCTATTGCATCTGAAAGTAGAAACTCGCCCCACTACAACGGTATGAGTAGTTTTCCCCTAGGCCGTTTTAGTTATTCGTTTCGAGCATCAGAACTGCGAAAATTTGGAGTTTCTCAAGCGTTTCTTACCTCAAAACTGCCATATCTCGCGAACGGATTGACCAATCCGCAAAGTTTCTGTTGCATCTGAAAGTAGAAACTAGCCCCATTACAACGGTATGAGTAGTTTTCCCCTAGGCCGTTCTGGTTATTCGTTTCGAGCATCAGAACTGCGAAAATTTGGAGTTTTTCAAGCGTTTCTTACGTCAAAACTGCTATATCTCGCGAACGGATTGACCATTCCGCAAAATTTCTGTTGCATCTGAAAGTAGAAACTAGCCCCATTACAACGGTATGAGTAGTTTTCCCCCAGGCCGTTCTAGTTATTCGTTTCGAGCATCAGAACTGCGAAAAAATTTGGAGTTTCTCAAGCGTTACTTACCTCAAAACTGCTATATCTCGCGAACGGATTGACCAATCCGCAAAGTTTCTGTTGCATCTGAAAGTAGAAACTAGCCCCATTACAACGGTATGAGTAGTTTTCCCCTAGGCCGTTCTGGTTATTCGTTTCGAGCATCAGAACTGCGAAAATTTGGAGTTTTTCAAGCGTTTCTTACCTCAAAACTGCCATATCTCGCGAACGGATTGACCAATCCGCAAAGTTTCTGTTGCATCTGAAAGTAGAAACTCGCCCCATTACAACGGTATGAGTAGTTTTCCGCTAGACCGTTCTAGTTATTCGTATCGAGCATCAGAACTGCGAAAATTTGGAGTTTTTCAAGCGTTTCTTACCTCAAAACTGCCATATCTCGCGAACGGATTGACCAATCCGCAAAGTTTCTGTTGCATCTGAAAGTAGAAACTCGCCCCATTACAACGGTATGACTAGTTTTCCCCCAGGCCGTTCTAGTTATTCGTTTCGAGCTTCAGAAGTGCGAAAATTTGGAGTTTCTCAAGCGTTTCTTACCTCAAAACTGCCATATCTCGCGAACGGATTGACCAATCCGCAAAGTTTCTGTTGCATCTGAAAGTAGAAACTCGCCCCATTACAACGGTATGAGTAGTTTTCCCCTAGGCCGTCCTAGTTATTCGTTTCGAGCATCAAAACTGCGAAAATTTGGAGTTTTTCAAGCGTTTCTTACGTCAAAACTGCTATATCTCGCGAACGGATTGACCATTCCGCAAAATTTCTGTTGCATCTGAAAGTAGAAACTAGCCCCATTACAACGGTATGAGTAGTTTTCCCCCAGGCCGTTCTAGTTATTCGTTTCGAGCATCAGAACTGCGAAAAAATTTGGAGTTTCTCAAGCGTTACTTACCTCAAAACTGCTATATCTCGCGAACGGATTGACCAATCCGCAAAGTTTCTGTTGCATCTGAAAGTAGAAACTAGCCCCATTACAACGGTGTGAGTAGTTTTCCCCTAGGCCGTTCTAGTTATTCGTTTCGAGCATCAGAACTGCGAAAATGTGGAGTTTCTCAAGCGTTTCTTACCTCAAATCTGCCATATCTCGCGAACGGATTGACTAATCCGCAAAGTTTCTGTTGCATCTGAAAGTAGAAACTAGCCCCATTACAACGGTATGAGTAGTTTTCCCCTAGGCCGTTCTGGTTATTCGTTTCGAGCATCAGAACTGCGAAAATTTGGAGTTTTTCAAGCGTTTCTTACCTCAAAACTGCCATATCTCGCGAACGGATTGACCAATCCGCAAAGTTTCTGTTGCATCTGAAAGTAGAAACTAGCCCCATTACAACGGTATGAGTAGTTTTCCCCTAGGCCGTTCTGGTTATTCGGTTCGAGCATCAGAACTGCGAAAATTTGGAGTTTTTCAAGCGTTTCTTACCTCAAAACTGCCATATCTCGTGGACGGATTGACCAATCCGCAAAGTTTCTGTTGCATCTGAAAGTAGAAACTCGCCCCATTACAACGGTATGAGTAGTTTTCCCCTAGGCCGTTCTAGTTATTCGTTTCGAGCATCAGAACTGCGAAAATTTGGAGTTTCTCAAGCGTTTCTTACCTCAAAACTGCCATATCTCGCGAACGGATTGACCAATCCGCAAAGTTTCTGTTGCATCTGAAAGTAGAAACTAGCCCCATTACAACGGTATGAGTAGTTTTCCCCTAGGCCGTTCTGGTTATTCGTTTCGAGCATCAGAACTTCGAAAATTTGGAGTTTTTCAAGCGTTTCTTACCTCAAAACTGCCATATCTCGCGAACGGATTGACCAATCCGCAAAGTTTCTGTTGCATCTGAAAGTAGAAACTCGCCCCATTACAACGGTATGAGTAGTTTTCCGCTAGGCCGTTCTAGTTATTCGTTTCGAGCATCAGAACTGCGAAAATTTGGAGTTTCTCAAGCGTTTCTTACCTCAAAACTGCCATATCTCGCGAACGGATTGACCAATCCGCAAAGTTTCTGTTGCATCTGAAAGTAGAAACTCGCCCCATTACAACGGTATGAGTAGTTTTCCCCTAGGCCGTTCTGGTTATTCGTTTCGAGCATCAGAACTGCGAAAATTTGGAGTTTTTCAAGCGTTTCTTACCTCAAAACTGCCATATCTCGCGAACGGATTGACCAATCCGCAAAGTTTCTGTTGCATCTGAAAGTAGAAACTCGCCCCATTACAACGGTATGAGTAGTTTTCCGCTAGGCCGTTCTAGTTATTCGTTTCGAGCATCAGAACTGCGAAAATTTGGAGTTTCTCAAGCGTTTCTTACCTCAAAACTGCCATATCCCGCGAACGGATTGACCAATCCGCAAAGTTTTTGTTGCATCTGAAAGTAGAAACTAGCCCCATTACAACGGTATGAGTAGTTTTCCCCTAGGCCGTTCTGGTTATTCGTTTCGAGCATCAGAACTGCGAAAATTTGGAGTTTTTCAAGCGTTTCTTACCTCAAAACTGCCATATCTCGCGAACGGATTGACCAATCCCCAAAGTTTCTGTTGCATCTGAAAGTAGAAACTAGCCCCATTACAACGGTATGAGTAGTTTTCCCCTAGGCCGTTCTGGTTATTCGTTTCGAGCATCAGAACTGCGAAAATTTGGAGTTTTTCAAGCGTTTCTTACCTCAAAACTGCCATATCTCGCGAACGGATTGACCAATCCGCAAAGTTTCTGTTGCATCTGAAAGTAGAAACTCGCCCCATTACAACGGTATGAGTAGTTTTCCGCTAGACCGTTCTAGTTATTCGTATCGAGCATCAGAACTGCGAAAATTTGGAGTTTTTCAAGCGTTTCTTACCTCGAAACTGCCATATCTCGCGAACGGATTGACCAATCCGCAAAGTTTCTGTTGCATCTGAAAGTAGAAACTCGCCCCATTACAACGGTATGACTAGTTTTCCCCCAGGCCGTTCTAGTTATTCGTTTCGAGCATCAGAAGTGCGAAAATTTGGAGTTTCTCAAGCGTTTCTTACCTCAAAACTGCCATATCTCGCGAACGGATTGACCAATCCGCAAAGTTTCTGTTGCATCTGAAAGTAGAAACTCGCCCCATTACAACGGTATGAGTAGTTTTCCCCTAGGCCGTCCTAGTTATTCGTTTCGAGCATCAAAACTGCGAAAATTTGGAGTTTCTCAAGCGTTTCTTACCTCAAAACTGCCATATCTCGCGAACGGATTGACCAATCCGCAAAGTTTCTATTGCATCTGAAAGTAGAAACTCGCCCCATTGCAACGGTATGAGTAGTTTTCCCCTAGGCCGTTTTAGTTATTCGTTTCGAGCATCAGAACTGCGAAAATTTGGAGTTTCTCAAGCGTTTCTTTCCTCAAAACTGCCATATCTCGCGAACGGATTGACCAATCCGCAAAGTTTCTGTTGCATCTGAAAGTAGAAACTAGCCCCATTACAACGGTATGAGTAGTTTTCCCCTAGGCCGTTCTGGTTATTCGTTTCGAGCATCAGAACTGCGAAAATTTGGAGTTTTTCAAGCGTTTCTTACGTCAAAACTGCTATATCTCGCGAACGGATTGACCATTCCGCAAAATTTCTGTTGCATCTGAAAGTAGAAACTAGCCCCATTACAACGGTATGAGTGGTTTTCCCCCAGGCCGTTCTAGTTATTCGTTTCGAGCATCAGAACTGCGAAAAAATTTGGAGTTTCTCAAGCGTTACTTACCTCAAAACTGCTATATCTCGCGAACGGATTGACCAATCCGCAAAGTTTCTGTTGCATCTGAAAGTAGAAACTAGCCCCATTACAACGGTATGAGTAGTTTTCCCCTAGGCCGTTCTAGTTATTCGTTTCGAGCATCAGAACTGCGAAAATGTGGAGTTTCTCAAGCGTTTCTTACCTCAAAACTGCCATATCTCGCGAACGGATTGACCAATCCGCAAAGTTTCTGTTGCATCTGAAAGTAGAAACTAGCCCCATTACAACGGTATGAGTAGTTTTCCCCTAGGCCGTTCTGGTTATTCGTTTCGAGCATCAGAACTGCGAAAATTTGGAGTTTTTCAAGCGTTTCTTACCTCAAAACTGCCATATCTCGCGAACGGATTGACCAATCCGCAAATTTTCTGTTGCATCTGAAAGTAGAAACTCGCCCCATTACAACGGTATGACTAGTTTTCCCCCAGGCCGTTCTAGTTATTCGTTTCGAGCATCAGAAGTGCGAAAATTTGGAGTTTCTCAAGCGTTTCTTACCTCAAAACTGCCATATCTCGCGAACGGATTGACCAATCCGCAAAGTTTCTGTTGCATCTGAAAGTAGAAACTCGCCCCATTACAACGGTATGAGTAGTTTTCCCCTAGGCCGTCCTAGTTATTCGTTTCGAGCATCAAAACTGCGAAAATTTGGAGTTTTTCAAGCGTTTCTTACGTCAAAACTGCTATATCTCGCGAACGGATTGACCATTCCGCAAAATTTCTGTTGCATCTGAAAGTAGAAACTAGCCCCATTACAACGGTATGAGTAGTTTTCCCCCAGGCCGTTCTAGTTATTCGTTTCGAGCATCAGAACTGCGAAAAAATTTGGAGTTTCTCAAGCGTTACTTACCTCAAAACTGCTATATCTCGCGAACGGATTGACCAATCCGCAAAGTTTCTGTTGCATCTGAAAGTAGAAACTAGCCCCATTACAACGGTATGAGTAGTTTTCCCCTAGGCCGTTCTAGTTATTCGTTTCGAGCATCAGAACTGCGAAAATGTGGAGTTTCTCAAGCGTTTCTTACCTCAAATCTGCCATATCTCGCGAACGGATTGACTAATCCGCAAAGTTTCTGTTGCATCTGAAAGTAGAAACTAGCCCCATTACAACGGTATGAGTAGTTTTCCCCTAGGCCGTTCTGGTTATTCGTTTCGAGCATCAGAACTGCGAAAATTTGGAGTTTTTCAAGCGTTTCTTACCTCAAAACTGCCATATCTCGCGAACGGATTGACCAATCCGCAAAGTTTCTGTTGCATCTGAAAGTAGAAACTAGCCCCATTACAACGGTATGAGTAGTTTTCCCCTAGGCCGTTCTGGTTATTCGGTTCGAGCATCAGAACTGCGAAAATTTGGAGTTTTTCAAGCGTTTCTTACCTCAAAACTGCCATATCTCGCGAACGGATTGACCAATCCGCAAAGTTTCTATTGCATCTGAAAGTAGAAACTAGCCCCATTACAACGGTATGAGTGGTTTTCCCCCAGGCCGTTCTAGTTATTCGTTTCGAGCATCAGAACTGCGAAAAAATTTGGAGTTTCTCAAGCGTTACTTACCTCAAAACTGCTATATCTCGCGAACGGATTGACCAATCCGCAAAGTTTCTGTTGCATCTGAAAGTAGAAACTAGCCCCATTACAACGGTATGAGTAGTTTTCCCCTAGGCCGTTCTAGTTATTCATTTCGAGCATCAGAACTGCGAAAATGTGGAGTTTCTCAAGCGTTTCTTACCTCAAAACTGCCATATCTCGCGAACGGATTGACCAATCCGCAAAGTTTCTGTTGCATCTGAAAGTAGAAACTAGCCCCATTACAACGGTATGAGTAGTTTTCCCCTAGGCCGTTCTGGTTATTCGTTTCGAGCATCAGAACTGCGAAAATTTGGAGTTTTTCAAGCGTTTCTTACCTCAAAACTGCCATATCTCGCGAACGGATTGACCAATCCGCAAAGTTTCTGTTGCATCTGAAAGTAGAAACTCGCCCCATTACAACGGTATGAGTAGTTTTCCGCTAGACCGTTCTAGTTATTCGTATCGAGCATCAGAACTGCGAAAATTTGGAGTTTTTCAAGCGTTTCTTACCTCAAAACTGCCATATCTCGCGAACGGATTGACCAATCCGCAAATTTTCTGTTGCATCTGAAAGTAGAAACTCGCCCCATTACAACGGTATGACTAGTTTTCCCCCAGGCCGTTCTAGTTATTCGTTTCGAGCATCAGAAGTGCGAAAATTTGGAGTTTCTCAAGCGTTTCTTACCTCAAAACTGCCATATCTCGCGAACGGATTGACCAATCCGCAAAGTTTCTGTTGCATCTGAAAGTAGAAACTCGCCCCATTACAACGGTATGAGTAGTTTTCCCCTAGGCCGTCCTAGTTATTCGTTTCGAGCATCAAAACTGCGAAAATTTGGAGTTTTTCAAGCGTTTCTTACGTCAAAACTGCTATATCTCGCGAACGGATTGACCATTCCGCAAAATTTCTGTTGCATCTGAAAGTAGAAACTAGCCCCATTACAACGGTATGAGTAGTTTTCCCCCAGGCCGTTCTAGTTATTCGTTTCGAGCATCAGAACTGCGAAAAAATTTGGAGTTTCTCAAGCGTTACTTACCTCAAAACTGCTATATCTCGCGAACGGATTGACCAATCCGCAAAGTTTCTGTTGCATCTGAAAGTAGAAACTAGCCCCATTACAACGGTATGAGTAGTTTTCCCCTAGGCCGTTCTAGTTATTCGTTTCGAGCATCAGAACTGCGAAAATGTGGAGTTTCTCAAGCGTTTCTTACCTCAAATCTGCCATATCTCGCGAACGGATTGACTAATCCGCAAAGTTTCTGTTGCATCTGAAAGTAGAAACTAGCCCCATTACAACGGTATGAGTAGTTTTCCCCTAGGCCGTTCTGGTTATTCGTTTCGAGCATCAGAACTGCGAAAATTTGGAGTTTTTCAAGCGTTTCTTACCTCAAAACTGCCATATCTCGCGAACGGATTGACCAATCCGCAAAGTTTCTGTTGCATCTGAAAGTAGAAACTAGCCCCATTACAACGGTATGAGTAGTTTTCCCCTAGGCCGTTCTGGTTATTCGGTTCGAGCATCAGAACTGCGAAAATTTGGAGTTTTTCAAGCGTTTCTTACCTCAAAACTGCCATATCTCGCGAACGGATTGACCAATCCGCAAAGTTTCTATTGCATCTGAAAGTAGAAACTCGCCCCATTACAACGGTATGAGTAGTTTTCCCCTAGGCCGTTTTAGTTATTCGTTTCGAGCATCAGAACTGCGAAAATTTGGAGTTTCTCAAGCGTTTCTTACCTCAAAACTGCCATATCTCGCGAACGGATTGACCAATCCGCAAAGTTTCTGTTGCATCTGAAAGTAGAAACTAGCCCCATTACAACGGTATGAGTAGTTTTCCCCTAGGCCGTTCTGTTTATTCGTTTCGAGCATCAGAACTGCGAAAATTTGGAGTTTTTCAAGCGTTACTTACGTCAAAACTGCTATATCTCGCGAACGGATTGACCATTCCGCAAAATTTCTGTTGCATCTGAAAGTAGAAACTAGCCCCATTACAACGGTATGAGTAGTTTTCCCCTAGGCCGTTTTAGTTATTCGTTTCGAGCATCACAACTGCGAAAATTTGGAGTTTCTCAAGCGTTTCTTACCTCAAAACTGCCATATCTCGCGAACGGATTGACCAATCCGCAAAGTTTCTGTTGCATCTGAAAGTAGAAACTAGCCCCATTACAACGGTATGAGTAGTTTTCCCCTAGGCCGTTCTGTTTATTCGTTTCGAGCATCAGAACTGCGAAAATTTGGAGTTTCTCAAGCGTTTCTTACCTCAAAACTGCCATATCTCGCGAACGGATTGACCAATCCGCAAAGTTTCTGTTGCATCTGAAAGTAGAAACTCGCCCCATTACAACGGTATGAGTAGTTTTCCGCTAGGCCGTTCTAGTTATTCGTTTCGAGCATCAGAACTGCGAAAATTTGGAGTTTCTCAAGCGTTTCTTACCTCAAAACTGCCATATCTCGCGAACGGATTGACCAATCCGCAAAGTTTCTGTTGCATCTGAAAGTAGAAACTCGCCCCATTACAACGGTATGAGTAGTTTTCCGCTAGACCGTTCTAGTTATTCGTATCGAGCATCAGAACTGCGAAAATTTGGAGTTTCTCAAGCGTTTCTTACCTCAAAACTGCCATATCTCGCGAACGGATTGACCAATCCGCAAAGTTTCTATTGCATCTGAAAGTAGAAACTCGCCCCATTACAACGGTATGAGTAGTTTTCCCCTAGGCCGTTTTAGTTATTCGTTTCGAGCATCAGAACTGCGAAAATTTGGAGTTTCTCAAGCGTTTCTTACCTCAAAACTGCCATATCTCGCGAACGGATTGACCAATCCGCAAAGTTTCTGTTGCATCTGAAAGTAGAAACTAGCCCCATTACAACGGTATGAGTAGTTTTCCCCTAGGCCGTTCTGGTTATTCGTTTCGAGCATCAGAACTGCGAAAATTTGGAGTTTTTCAAGCGTTTCTTACGTCAAAACTGCTATATCTCGCGAACGGATTGACCATTCCGCAAAATTTCTGTTGCATCTGAAAGTAGAAACTAGCCCCATTACAACGGTATGAGTAGTTTTCCGCTAGGCCGTTCTAGTTATTCGTTTCGAGCATCAGAACTGCGAAAATTTGGAGTTTCTCAAGCGTTTCTTACCTCAAAACTGCCATATCCCGCGAACGGATTGACCAATCCGCAAAGTTTTTGTTGCATCTGAAAGTAGAAACTAGCCCCATTACAACGGTATGAGTAGTTTTCCCCTAGGCCGTTCTGGTTATTCGTTTCGAGCATCAGAACTGCGAAAATTTGGAGTTTTTCAAGCGTTTCTTACCTCAAAACTGCCATATCTCGCGAACGGATTGACCAATCCCCAAAGTTTCTGTTGCATCTGAAAGTAGAAACTAGCCCCATTACAACGGTATGAGTAGTTTTCCCCTAGGCCGTTCTGGTTATTCGTTTCGAGCATCAGAACTGCGAAAATTTGGAGTTTTTCAAGCGTTTCTTACCTCAAAACTGCCATATCTCGCGAACGGATTGACCAATCCGCAAAGTTTCTGTTGCATCTGAAAGTAGAAACTCGCCCCATTACAACGGTATGAGTAGTTTTCCGCTAGACCGTTCTAGTTATTCGTATCGAGCATCAGAACTGCGAAAATTTGGAGTTTTTCAAGCGTTTCTTACCTCGAAACTGCCATATCTCGCGAACGGATTGACCAATCCGCAAAGTTTCTGTTGCATCTGAAAGTAGAAACTCGCCCCATTACAACGGTATGACTAGTTTTCCCCCAGGCCGTTCTAGTTATTCGTTTCGAGCATCAGAAGTGCGAAAATTTGGAGTTTCTCAAGCGTTTCTTACCTCAAAACTGCCATATCTCGCGAACGGATTGACCAATCCGCAAAGTTTCTGTTGCATCTGAAAGTAGAAACTCGCCCCATTACAACGGTATGAGTAGTTTTCCCCTAGGCCGTCCTAGTTATTCGTTTCGAGCATCAAAACTGCGAAAATTTGGAGTTTCTCAAGCGTTTCTTACCTCAAAACTGCCATATCTCGCGAACGGATTGACCAATCCGCAAAGTTTCTATTGCATCTGAAAGTAGAAACTCGCCCCATTGCAACGGTATGAGTAGTTTTCCCCTAGGCCGTTTTAGTTATTCGTTTCGAGCATCAGAACTGCGAAAATTTGGAGTTTCTCAAGCGTTTCTTTCCTCAAAACTGCCATATCTCGCGAACGGATTGACCAATCCGCAAAGTTTCTGTTGCATCTGAAAGTAGAAACTAGCCCCATTACAACGGTATGAGTAGTTTTCCCCTAGGCCGTTCTGGTTATTCGTTTCGAGCATCAGAACTGCGAAAATTTGGAGTTTTTCAAGCGTTTCTTACGTCAAAACTGCTATATCTCGCGAACGGATTGACCATTCCGCAAAATTTCTGTTGCATCTGAAAGTAGAAACTAGCCCCATTACAACGGTATGAGTGGTTTTCCCCCAGGCCGTTCTAGTTATTCGTTTCGAGCATCAGAACTGCGAAAAAATTTGGAGTTTCTCAAGCGTTACTTACCTCAAAACTGCTATATCTCGCGAACGGATTGACCAATCCGCAAAGTTTCTGTTGCATCTGAAAGTAGAAACTAGCCCCATTACAACGGTATGAGTAGTTTTCCCCTAGGCCGTTCTAGTTATTCGTTTCGAGCATCAGAACTGCGAAAATGTGGAGTTTCTCAAGCGTTTCTTACCTCAAAACTGCCATATCTCGCGAACGGATTGACCAATCCGCAAAGTTTCTGTTGCATCTGAAAGTAGAAACTAGCCCCATTACAACGGTATGAGTAGTTTTCCCCTAGGCCGTTCTGGTTATTCGTTTCGAGCATCAGAACTGCGAAAATTTGGAGTTTTTCAAGCGTTTCTTACCTCAAAACTGCCATATCTCGCGAACGGATTGACCAATCCGCAAAGTTTCTGTTGCATCTGAAAGTAGAAACTCGCCCCATTACAACGGTATGAGTAGTTTTCCGCTAGACCGTTCTAGTTATTCGTATCGAGCATCAGAACTGCGAAAATTTGGAGTTTTTCAAGCGTTTCTTACCTCAAAACTGCCATATCTCGCGAACGGATTGACCAATCCGCAAATTTTCTGTTGCATCTGAAAGTAGAAACTCGCCCCATTACAACGGTATGACTAGTTTTCCCCCAGGCCGTTCTAGTTATTCGTTTCGAGCATCAGAAGTGCGAAAATTTGGAGTTTCTCAAGCGTTTCTTACCTCAAAACTGCCATATCTCGCGAACGGATTGACCAATCCGCAAAGTTTCTGTTGCATCTGAAAGTAGAAACTCGCCCCATTACAACGGTATGAGTAGTTTTCCCCTAGGCCGTCCTAGTTATTCGTTTCGAGCATCAAAACTGCGAAAATTTGGAGTTTTTCAAGCGTTTCTTACGTCAAAACTGCTATATCTCGCGAACGGATTGACCATTCCGCAAAATTTCTGTTGCATCTGAAAGTAGAAACTAGCCCCATTACAACGGTATGAGTAGTTTTCCCCCAGGCCGTTCTAGTTATTCGTTTCGAGCATCAGAACTGCGAAAAAATTTGGAGTTTCTCAAGCGTTACTTACCTCAAAACTGCTATATCTCGCGAACGGATTGACCAATCCGCAAAGTTTCTGTTGCATCTGAAAGTAGAAACTAGCCCCATTACAACGGTATGAGTAGTTTTCCCCTAGGCCGTTCTAGTTATTCGTTTCGAGCATCAGAACTGCGAAAATGTGGAGTTTCTCAAGCGTTTCTTACCTCAAATCTGCCATATCTCGCGAACGGATTGACTAATCCGCAAAGTTTCTGTTGCATCTGAAAGTAGAAACTAGCCCCATTACAACGGTATGAGTAGTTTTCCCCTAGGCCGTTCTGGTTATTCGTTTCGAGCATCAGAACTGCGAAAATTTGGAGTTTTTCAAGCGTTTCTTACCTCAAAACTGCCATATCTCGCGAACGGATTGACCAATCCGCAAAGTTTCTGTTGCATCTGAAAGTAGAAACTAGCCCCATTACAACGGTATGAGTAGTTTTCCCCTAGGCCGTTCTGGTTATTCGGTTCGAGCATCAGAACTGCGAAAATTTGGAGTTTTTCAAGCGTTTCTTACCTCAAAACTGCCATATCTCGCGAACGGATTGACCAATCCGCAAAGTTTCTATTGCATCTGAAAGTAGAAACTAGCCCCATTACAACGGTATGAGTGGTTTTCCCCCAGGCCGTTCTAGTTATTCGTTTCGAGCATCAGAACTGCGAAAAAATTTGGAGTTTCTCAAGCGTTACTTACCTCAAAACTGCTATATCTCGCGAACGGATTGACCAATCCGCAAAGTTTCTGTTGCATCTGAAAGTAGAAACTAGCCCCATTACAACGGTATGAGTAGTTTTCCCCTAGGCCGTTCTAGTTATTCATTTCGAGCATCAGAACTGCGAAAATGTGGAGTTTCTCAAGCGTTTCTTACCTCAAAACTGCCATATCTCGCGAACGGATTGACCAATCCGCAAAGTTTCTGTTGCATCTGAAAGTAGAAACTAGCCCCATTACAACGGTATGAGTAGTTTTCCCCTAGGCCGTTCTGGTTATTCGTTTCGAGCATCAGAACTGCGAAAATTTGGAGTTTTTCAAGCGTTTCTTACCTCAAAACTGCCATATCTCGCGAACGGATTGACCAATCCGCAAAGTTTCTGTTGCATCTGAAAGTAGAAACTCGCCCCATTACAACGGTATGAGTAGTTTTCCGCTAGACCGTTCTAGTTATTCGTATCGAGCATCAGAACTGCGAAAATTTGGAGTTTTTCAAGCGTTTCTTACCTCAAAACTGCCATATCTCGCGAACGGATTGACCAATCCGCAAATTTTCTGTTGCATCTGAAAGTAGAAACTCGCCCCATTACAACGGTATGACTAGTTTTCCCCCAGGCCGTTCTAGTTATTCGTTTCGAGCATCAGAAGTGCGAAAATTTGGAGTTTCTCAAGCGTTTCTTACCTCAAAACTGCCATATCTCGCGAACGGATTGACCAATCCGCAAAGTTTCTGTTGCATCTGAAAGTAGAAACTCGCCCCATTACAACGGTATGAGTAGTTTTCCCCTAGGCCGTCCTAGTTATTCGTTTCGAGCATCAAAACTGCGAAAATTTGGAGTTTTTCAAGCGTTTCTTACGTCAAAACTGCTATATCTCGCGAACGGATTGACCATTCCGCAAAATTTCTGTTGCATCTGAAAGTAGAAACTAGCCCCATTACAACGGTATGAGTAGTTTTCCCCCAGGCCGTTCTAGTTATTCGTTTCGAGCATCAGAACTGCGAAAAAATTTGGAGTTTCTCAAGCGTTACTTACCTCAAAACTGCTATATCTCGCGAACGGATTGACCAATCCGCAAAGTTTCTGTTGCATCTGAAAGTAGAAACTAGCCCCATTACAACGGTATGAGTAGTTTTCCCCTAGGCCGTTCTAGTTATTCGTTTCGAGCATCAGAACTGCGAAAATGTGGAGTTTCTCAAGCGTTTCTTACCTCAAATCTGCCATATCTCGCGAACGGATTGACTAATCCGCAAAGTTTCTGTTGCATCTGAAAGTAGAAACTAGCCCCATTACAACGGTATGAGTAGTTTTCCCCTAGGCCGTTCTGGTTATTCGTTTCGAGCATCAGAACTGCGAAAATTTGGAGTTTTTCAAGCGTTTCTTACCTCAAAACTGCCATATCTCGCGAACGGATTGACCAATCCGCAAAGTTTCTGTTGCATCTGAAAGTAGAAACTAGCCCCATTACAACGGTATGAGTAGTTTTCCCCTAGGCCGTTCTGGTTATTCGGTTCGAGCATCAGAACTGCGAAAATTTGGAGTTTTTCAAGCGTTTCTTACCTCAAAACTGCCATATCTCGCGAACGGATTGACCAATCCGCAAAGTTTCTATTGCATCTGAAAGTAGAAACTCGCCCCATTACAACGGTATGAGTAGTTTTCCCCTAGGCCGTTTTAGTTATTCGTTTCGAGCATCAGAACTGCGAAAATTTGGAGTTTCTCAAGCGTTTCTTACCTCAAAACTGCCATATCTCGCGAACGGATTGACCAATCCGCAAAGTTTCTGTTGCATCTGAAAGTAGAAACTAGCCCCATTACAACGGTATGAGTAGTTTTCCCCTAGGCCGTTCTGTTTATTCGTTTCGAGCATCAGAACTGCGAAAATTTGGAGTTTTTCAAGCGTTACTTACGTCAAAACTGCTATATCTCGCGAACGGATTGACCATTCCGCAAAATTTCTGTTGCATCTGAAAGTAGAAACTAGCCCCATTACAACGGTATGAGTAGTTTTCCCCTAGGCCGTTTTAGTTATTCGTTTCGAGCATCACAACTGCGAAAATTTGGAGTTTCTCAAGCGTTTCTTACCTCAAAACTGCCATATCTCGCGAACGGATTGACCAATCCGCAAAGTTTCTGTTGCATCTGAAAGTAGAAACTAGCCCCATTACAACGGTATGAGTAGTTTTCCCCTAGGCCGTTCTGTTTATTCGTTTCGAGCATCAGAACTGCGAAAATTTGGAGTTTCTCAAGCGTTTCTTACCTCAAAACTGCCATATCTCGCGAACGGATTGACCAATCCGCAAAGTTTCTGTTGCATCTGAAAGTAGAAACTCGCCCCATTACAACGGTATGAGTAGTTTTCCGCTAGGCCGTTCTAGTTATTCGTTTCGAGCATCAGAACTGCGAAAATTTGGAGTTTCTCAAGCGTTTCTTACCTCAAAACTGCCATATCTCGCGAACGGATTGACCAATCCGCAAAGTTTCTGTTGCATCTGAAAGTAGAAACTCGCCCCATTACAACGGTATGAGTAGTTTTCCGCTAGACCGTTCTAGTTATTCGTATCGAGCATCAGAACTGCGAAAATTTGGAGTTTCTCAAGCGTTTCTTACCTCAAAACTGCCATATCTCGCGAACGGATTGACCAATCCGCAAAGTTTCTATTGCATCTGAAAGTAGAAACTCGCCCCATTACAACGGTATGAGTAGTTTTCCCCTAGGCCGTTTTAGTTATTCGTTTCGAGCATCAGAACTGCGAAAATTTGGAGTTTCTCAAGCGTTTCTTACCTCAAAACTGCCATATCTCGCGAACGGATTGACCAATCCGCAAAGTTTCTGTTGCATCTGAAAGTAGAAACTAGCCCCATTACAACGGTATGAGTAGTTTTCCCCTAGGCCGTTCTGGTTATTCGTTTCGAGCATCAGAACTGCGAAAATTTGGAGTTTTTCAAGCGTTTCTTACGTCAAAACTGCTATATCTCGCGAACGGATTGACCATTCCGCAAAATTTCTGTTGCATCTGAAAGTAGAAACTAGCCCCATTACAACGGTATGAGTAGTTTTCCCCCAGGCCGTTCTAGTTATTCGTTTCGAGCATCAGAACTGCGAAAAAATTTGGAGTTTCTCAAGCGTTACTTACCTCAAAACTGCTATATCTCGCGAACGGATTGACCAATCCGCAAAGTTTCTGTTGCATCTGAAAGTAGAAACTAGCCCCATTACAACGGTATGAGTAGTTTTCCCCTAGGCCGTTCTAGTTATTCGTTTCGAGCATCAGAACTGCGAAAATGTGGAGTTTCTCAAGCGTTTCTTACCTCAAAACTGCCATATCTCGCGAACGGATTGACCAATCCGCAAAGTTTCTGTTGCATCTGAAAGTAGAAACTAGCCCCATTACAACGGTATGAGTAGTTTTCCGCTAGGCCGTTCTAGTTATTCGTTTCGAGCATCAGAACTGTGAAAATTTGGAGTTTCTCAAGCGTTTCTTACCTCAAAACTGCCATATCTCGCGAACGGATTGACCAATCCGCAAAGTTTCTGTTGCATCTGAAAGTAGAAACTAGCCCCATTACAACGGTATGAGTAGTTTTCCCCTAGGCCGTTCTGGTTATTCGTTTCGAGCATCAGAACTGCGATAATTTGGAGTTTTTCAAGCGTTTCTTACCTCGAAACTGCCATATCTCGCGAACGGATTGACCAATCCGCAAAGTATCTGTTGCATCTGAAAGTAGAAACTCGCCCCATTACAACGGTATGACTAGTTTTCCCCCAGGCCGTTCTAGTTATTCGTTTCGAGCATCAGAAGTGCGAAAATTTGGAGTTTCTCAAGCGTTTCTTACCTCAAAACTGCCATATCTCGCGAACGGATTGACCAATCCGCAAAGTTTCTGTTGCATCTGAAAGTAGAAACTCGCCCCATTACAACGGTATGAGTAGTTTTCCCCTAGGCCGTCCTAGTTATTCGTTTCGAGCATCAAAACTGCGAAAATTTGGAGTTTCTCAAGCGTTTCTTACCTCAAAACTGCCATATCTCGCGAACGGATTGACCAATCCGCAAAGTTACTGTTGCATCTGAAAGTAGAAACTCGCCCCATTACAACGGTATGAGTAGTTTTCCGCTAGACCGTTCTAGTTATTCGTATCGAGCATCAGAACTGCGAAAATTTGGAGTTTTTCAAGCGTTTCTTACCTCAAAACTGCCATATCTCGCGAACGGATTGACCAATCCGCAAAGTTTCTGTTGCATCTGAAAGTAGAAACTCGCCCCATTACAACGGTATGAATAGTTTTCCCCCAGGCCGTTCTAGTTATTCGTTTCGAGCATCAGAAGTGCGAAAATTTGGAGTTTCTCAAGCGTTTCTTACCTCAAAACTGCCATATCTCGCGAACGGATTGACCAATCCGCAAAGTTTCTGTTGCATCTGAAAGTAGAAACTCGCCCCATTACAACGGTATGAGTAGTTTTCCCCTAGGCCGTCCTAGTTATTCGTTTCGAGCATCAAAACTGCGAAAATTTGGAGTTTCTCAAGCGTTGCTTACCTCAAAACTGCCATATCTCGCGAACGGATTGACCAATCCGCAAAGTTTCAGTTGCATCTGAAAGTAGAAACTAGCCCCATTACAACGGTATGAGTAGTTTTCCCCTAGGCCGTTCTGGTTATTCGTTTCGAGCATCAGAACTGCGAAAATTTGGAGTTTTTCAAGCGTTTCTTACCTCAAAACTGCCATATCTCGCGAACGGATTGACCAATCCCCAAAGTTTCTGTTGCATCTGAAAGTAGAAACTAGCCCCATTACAACGGTATGAGTAGTTTTCCCCTAGGCCGTTCTGGTTATTCGGTTCGAGCATCAGAACTGCGAAAATTTGGAGTTTTTCAAGCGTTTCTTACCTCAAAACTGCCATATCTCGCGAACGGATTGACCAATCCGCAAAGTTTCTGTTGCATCTGAAAGTAGAAACTCGCCCCATTACAACGGTATGAGTAGTTTTCCCCTAGGCCATTCTAATTATTCGTTTCGAGCATCAGAACTGCGAAAATTTGGAGTTTCTCAAGCGTTTCTTACCTCAAAACTGCCATATCTCGCGAACGGATTGACCAATCCGCAAAGTTTCTGTTGCATCTGAAAGTAGAAACTAGCCCCATTACAACGGTATGAGTAGTTTTCCCCTAGGCCGTTCTGGTTATTCGTTTCGAGCATCAGAACTGCGAAAATTTGGAGTTTTTCGAGCGTTTCTTACCTCAAAACTGCCATATCTCGCGAACGGATTGACCAATCCGCAAAGTTTCTGTTGCATCTGAAAGTAGAAACTCGCCCCATTACAACGGTATGAGTAGTTTTCCCCTAGGCCGTTCTAGTTATTCGTTTCGAGCCTCAGAACTGCGAAAATTTGGAGTTTCTCAAGCGTTTCTTACATCAAAACTGCCATATCTCGCGAACGGATTGACCAATCCGCAAAGTTTCTGTTGCATCTGAAAGTAGAAACTCGCCCCATTACAACGGTATGAGTAGTTTTCCGCTAGGCCGTTCTAGTTATTTGTATCGAGCATCAGAACTGCGAAAATTTGGAGTTTTTCAAGCGTTTCTTACCTCAAAACTGCCATATCTCGCGAACGGATTGACCAATCCGCAAAGTTTCTGTTGCATCTGAAAGTAGAAACGCGTCCCATTACAACGGTATGACTAGTTTTCCCCCAGGCCGTTCTAGTTATTCGTTTCGAGCATCAGAAGTGCGAAAATTTGTAGTTTCTCAAGCGTTTCTTACCTCAAAACTGCCATATCTCGCGAACGGATTGACCAATCCGCAAAGCTTCTGTTGCATCTGAAAGAAGAAACTCGCCCCATTACAACGGTATGAGTAGTTTTCCCCTAGGCCGTCCTAGTTATTCGTTTCGAGCATCAAAACTGCGAAAATTTGGAGTTTCTCAAGCGTTTCTTACCTCAAAACTGCCATATCTCGCGAACGGATTGACCAATCCGCAAAGTTTCTATTGCATCTGAAAGTAGAAACTCGCCCCATTACAACGGTATGAGTAGTTTTCCCCTAGGCCGTTTTAGTTATTCGTTTCGAGCATCAGAACTGCGAAAATTTGGAGTTTCTCAAGCGTTTCTTACCTCAAAACTGCCATATCTCGCGAACGGATTGACCAATCCGCAAAGTTTCTGTTGCATCTGAAAGTAGAAACTAGCCCCATTACAACGGTATGAGTAGTTTTCCCCTAGGCCGTTCTGTTTATTCGTTTCGAGCATCAGAACTGCGAAAATTTGGAGTTTTTCAAGCGTTACTTACGTCAAAACTGCTATATCTCGCGAACGGATTGACCATTCCGCAAAATT
Organism: Ptiloglossa arizonensis; assembly: GCF_051014685.1. Classification (NCBI taxonomy): domain Eukaryota; kingdom Metazoa; phylum Arthropoda; class Insecta; order Hymenoptera; family Colletidae; genus Ptiloglossa; species Ptiloglossa arizonensis. The sequence continues at coordinate 283,800 of NW_027478795.1, forward strand.
TCTGTTGCATCTGAAAGTAGAAACTAGCCCCATTACAACGGTATGAGTAGTTTTCCCCCAGGCCGTTCTAGTTATTCGTTTCGAGCATCGGAACTGCGAAAAAATTTGGAGTTTCTCAAGCGTTACTTACCTCAAAACTGCTATATCTCGCGAACGGATTGACCAATCCGCAAAGTTTCTGTTGCATCTGAAAGTAGAAACTAGCCCCATTACAACGGTATGAGTAGTTTTCCCCTAGGCCGTTCTAGTTATTCGTTTCGAGCATCAGAACTGCGAAAATTTGGAGTTTCTCAAGCGTTTCTTACCTCAAAACTGCCATATCTCGCGAACGGATTGACCAATCCGCAAAGTTTCTGTTGCATCTGAAAGTAGGAACTCGCCCCATTACATCGGTATGAGTAGTTTTCCCCTAGGCCGTTCTAGTTATTCGTTTCGAGCATCAGAACTGCGAAAATTTGGAGTTTCTCAAGCGTTTCCTACCTCAAAACTGCCATATCTCGCGAACGGATTGACCAATCCGCAAAGTTTCTGTTGCATCTGAAAGTAGAAACTCGCCCCATTACAACGGTATGAGTAGTTTTCCCCTAGGCCGTTTTAGTTATTCGTTTCGAGCATCAGAACTGCGAAAATTTGGAGTTTCTCAAGCGTTTCTTACCTCAAAACTGCCATATCTCGCGAACGGATTGACCAATCCGCAAAGTTTCTGTTGCATCTGAAAGTAGAAACTAGCCCCATTACAACGGTATGAGTAGTTTTCCCCTAGGCCGTTCTAGTTATTCGTTTCGAGCATCAGAACTGCGAAAATTTGGAGTTTCTCAAGCGTTTCTTACCTCAAAACTGCCATATCTCGCGAACGGATTGACCAATCCGCAAAGTTTCTGTTGCATTTGAAAGTAGAACCCCGCCCGATTACAACGGTATGCGTGCTTCTCCCCTAGGCCGTTCTAGTCACTCGTTTCGAGCATCAGAACTGCGAAAATTTGGAGTTTCTCAAGCGTCTCTTACCTCAAAACTGCCATATCTCGCGAACGGATTGACCAATCCGCAAAGTTTCTGTTGCATCTGAAAGTAGAAACTCGCCCCATTACAACGGTATGACTAGTTTTCCCCCAGGCCGTTCTAGTTATTCGTTTCGAGCATCAGAACTGCGAAAATTTGGAGTTTCTCAAGCGTTTCTTACCTCAAAACTGCCATACCTCGCGAACGGATTGACCAATCCGCAAAGCTTCTGTTGCATCTGAAAGTAGAAACTCGCCCCATTACAACGGTATGAGTAGTTTTCCCCTAGGCCGTCCTAGTTATTCGTTTCGAGCATCAAAACTGCGAAAATTTGGAGTTTCTCAAGCGTTTCTTACCTCAAAACTGCCATATCTCGCGAACGGATTGACCAATCCGCAAAGTTTCTATTGCATCTGAAAGTAGAAACTCGCCCCATTACAACGGTATGAGTAGTTTTCCCCTAGGCCGTTTTAGTTATTCGTTTCGAGCATCAGAACTGCGAAAATTTGGAGTTTCTCAAGCGTTTCTTACCTCAAAACTGCCATATCTCGCGAACGGATTGACCAATCCGCAAAGTTTCTGTTGCATCTGAAAGTAGAAACTAGCCCCATTACAACGGTATGAGTAGTTTTCCCCTAGGCCGTTCTGTTTATTCGTTTCGAGCATCAGAACTGCGAAAATTTGGAGTTTTTCAAGCGTTACTTACGTCAAAACTGCTATATCTCGCGAACGGATTGACCATTCCGCAAAATTTCTGCTGCATCTGAAAGTAGAAACTAGCCCCATTACAAAGGTATGACTAGTTTTCCCCCAGGCCGTTCTAGTTATTCGTTTCGAGCATCAGAACTGCGAAAATTTGGAGTTTCTCAAGCGTTTCTTACCTCAAAACTGCCATATCTCGCGATCGGATTGACCAATCCGCAAAGTTTCTGTTGCATCTGAAAGTAGAAACTCGCCCCATTACAACGGTATGAGTAGTTTTCCGCTAGGCCGTTCTAGTTATTCGTTTCGAGCATCAGAACTGCGAAAATTTGGAGTTTCTCAAGCGTTTCTTACCTCAAAACTGCCATATCTCGCGAACGGATTGACCAATCCGCAAAGTTTCTGTGCATCTGAAAGTAGAAACTCGCCCCATTACAACGGTATGAGTAGTTTTCCGCTAGGCCGTTCTAGTTATTCGTTTCGAGCATCAGAACTGCGAAAATTTGGAGTTTCTCAAGCGTTTCTTACCTCAAAACTGCCATATCTCGCGAACGGATTGACCAATCCGCAAAGTTTCTGTTGCATCTGAAAGTAGAAACTCGCCCCATTACAACGGTATGAGTAGTTTTCCGCTAGGCCGTTCTAGTTATTCGTTTCGAGCATCAGAACTGCGAAAATTTGGAGTTTCTCAAGCGTTTTTTACCTCAAAACTGCCATATCTCGCGAACGGATTGACCAATCCGCAAAGTTTCTGTTGCATCTGAAAGTAGAAACTAGCCCCATTACAACGGTATGAGTAGTTTTCCCCTAGGCCGTTCTGGTTATTCGTTTCGAGCATCAGAACTGCGAAAATTTGGAGTTTTTCAAGCGTTTCTTACCTCAAAACTGCCATATCTCGCGAACGGATTGACCAATCCGCAAAGTTTCTGTTGCATCTGAAAGTAGAAACTCGCCCCATTACAACGGTATGAGTAGTTTTCCGCTAGACCGTTCTAGTTATTCGTATCGAGCATCAGAACTGCGAAAATTTGGAGTTTTTCAAGCGTTTCTTACCTCGAAACTGCCATATCTCGCGAACGGATTGACCAATCCGCAAAGTTTCTGTTGCATCTGAAAGTAGAAACTCGCCCCATTACAACGGTATGACTAGTTTTCCCCCAGGCCGTTCTAGTTATTCGTTTCGAGCATCAGAAGTTCGAAAATTTGGAGTTTCTCAAGCGTTTCTTACCTCAAAACTGCCATATCTCGCGAACGGATTGACCAATCCGCAAAGTTTCTGTTGCATCTGAAAGTAGAAACTCGCCCCATTACAACGGTATGAGTAGTTTTCCCCTAGGCCGTCCTAGTTATTCGTTTCGAGCATCAAAACTGCGAAAATTTGGAGTTTCTCAAGCGTTTCTTACCTCAAAACTGCCATATCTCGCGAACGGATTGACCAATCCGCAAAGTTTCTATTGCATCTGAAAGTAGAAACTCGCCCCATTACAACGGTATGAGTAGTTTTCCCCTAGGCCGTTTTAGTTATTCGTTTCGAGCATCAGAACTGCGAAAATTTGGAGTTTCTCAAGCGTTTCTTACCTCAAAACTGCCATATCTCGCGAACGGATTGACCAATCCGCAAAGTTTCTGTTGCATCTGAAAGTAGAAACTAGCCCCATTACAACGGTATGAGTAGTTTTCCCCTAGGCCGTTCTGGTTATTCGTTTCGAGCATCAGAACTGCGAAAATTTGGAGTTTCTCAAGCGTTTCTTACCTCAAAACTGCCATATCTCGCGAACGGATTGACCAATCCGCAAAGTTTCTGTGCATCTGAAAGTAGAAACTCGCCCCATTACAACGGTATGAGTAGTTTTCCCCTAGGCCGTTCTGGTTATTCGTTTCGAGCATCAGAACTGCGAAAATTTGGAGTTTTTCAAGCGTTTCTTACCTCAAAACTGCCATATCTCGCGAACGGATTGACCAATCCGCAAAGTTTCTGTTGCATCTGAAAGTAGAAACTCGCCCCATTACAACGGTATGAGTAGTTTTCCGCTAGACCGTTCTAGTTATTCGTATCGAGCATCAGAACTGCGAAAATTTGGAGTTTTTCAAGCGTTTCTTACCTCGAAACTGCCATATCTCGCGAACGGATTGACCAATCCGCAAAGTTTCTGTTGCATCTGAAAGTAGAAACTCGCCCCATTACAACGGTATGACTAGTTTTCCCCCAGGCCGTTCTAGTTATTCGTTTCGAGCATCAGAAGTGCGAAAATTTGGAGTTTCTCAAGCGTTTCTTACCTCAAAACTGCCATATCTCGCGAACGGATTGACCAATCCGCAAAGTTTCTGTTGCATCTGAAAGTAGAAACTCGCCCCATTACAACGGTATGAGTAGTTTTCCCCTAGGCCGTCCTAGTTATTCGTTTCGAGCATCAAAACTGCGAAAATTTGGAGTTTCTCAAGCGTTTCTTACCTCAAAACTGCCATATCTCGCGAACGGATTGACCAATCCGCAAAGTTTCTATTGCATCTGAAAGTAGAAACTCGCCCCATTACAACGGTATGAGTAGTTTTCCCCTAGGCCGTTTTAGTTATTCGTTTCGAGCATCAGAACTGCGAAAATTTGGAGTTTCTCAAGCGTTTCTTACCTCAAAACTGCCATATCTCGCGAACGGATTGACCAATCCGCAAAGTTTCTGTTGCATCTGAAAGTAGAAACTAGCCCCATTACAACGGTATGAGTAGTTTTCCCCTAGGCCGTTCTGTTTATTCGTTTCGAGCATCAGAACTGCGAAAATTTGGAGTTTTTCAAGCGTTACTTACGTCAAAACTGCTATATCTCGCGAACGGATTGACCATTCCGCAAAATTTCTGTTGCATCTGAAAGTAGAAACTAGCCCCATTACAACGGTATGAGTAGTTTTCCCCCAGGCCGTTCTAGTTATTCGTTTCGAGCATCGGAACTGCGAAAAAATTTGGAGTTTCTCAAGCGTTACTTACCTCAAAACTGCTATATCTCGCGAACGGATTGACCAATCCGCAAAGTTTCTGTTGCATCTGAAAGTAGAAACTAGCCCCATTACAACGGTATGAGTAGTTTTCCCCTAGGCCGTTCTAGTTATTCGTTTCGAGCATCAGAACTGCGAAAATGTGGAGTTTCTCAAGCGTTTCTTACCTCAAAACTGCCATATCTCGCGAACGGATTGACCAATCCGCAAAGTTTCTGTTGCATCTGAAAGTAGAAACTAGCCCCATTACAACGGTATGAGTAGTTTTCCCCTAGGCCGTTCTGGTTATTCGTTTCGAGCATCAGAACTGCGAAAATTTGGAGTTTTTCAAGCGTTTCTTACCTCAAAACTGCCATATCTCGCGAACGGATTGACCAATCCGCAAAGTTTCTGTTGCATCTGAAAGTAGAAACTCGCCCCATTACAACGGTATGAGTAGTTTCCCGCTAGACCGTTCTAGTTATTCGTATCGAGCATCAGAACTGCGAAAATTTGGAGTTTTTCAAGCGTTTCTTACCTCAAAACTGCCATATCTCGCGAACGGATTGACCAATCCGCAAAGTTTCTGTTGCATCTGAAAGTAGAAACTCGCCCCATTACAACGGTATGACTAGTTTTCCCCCAGGCCGTTCTAGTTATTCGTTTCGAGCATCAGAAGTGCGAAAATTTGGAGTTTCTCAAGCGTTTCTTACCTCAAAACTGCCATATCTCGCGAACGGATTGACCAATCCGCAAAGTTTCTGTTGCATCTGAAAGTAGAAACTCGCCCCATTACAACGGTATGAGTAGTTTTCCCCTAGGCCGTCCTAGTTATTCGTTTCGAGCATCAAAACTGCGAAAATTTGGAGTTTCTCAAGCGTTTCTTACCTCAAAACTGCCATATCTCGCGAACGGATTGACCAATCCGCAAAGTTTCTATTGCATCTGAAAGTAGAAACTCGCCCCATTACAACGGTATGAGTAGTTTTCCCCTAGGCCGTTTTAGTTATTCGTTTCGAGCATCAGAACTGCGAAAATTTGGAGTTTCTCAAGCGTTTCTTACCTCAAAACTGCCATATCTCGCGAACGGATTGACCAATCCGCAAAGTTTCAGTTGCATCTGAAAGTAGAAACTAGCCCCATTACAACGGTATGAGTAGTTTTCCGCTAGACCGTTCTAGTTATTCGTATCGAGCATCAGAACTGCGAAAATTTGGAGTTTTTCAAGCGTTTCTTACCTCGAAACTGCCATATCTCGCGAACGGATTGACCAATCCGCAAAGTTTCTGTTGCATCTGAAAGTAGAAACTCGCCCCATTACAACGGTATGACTAGTTTTCCCCCAGGCCGTTCTAGTTATTCGTTTCGAGCATCAGAAGTGCGAAAATTTGGAGTTTCTGAAGCGTTTCTTACCTCAAAACTGCCATATCTCGCGAACGGATTGACCAATCCGCAAAGTTTCTGTTGCATCTGAAAGTAGAAACTCGCCCCATTACAACGGTATGAGTAGTTTTCCCCTAGACCGTTCTAGTTATTCGTATCGAGCATCAGAACTGCGAAAATTTGGAGTTTTTCAAGCGTTTCTTACCTCAAAACTGCCATATCTCGCGAACGGATTGACCAATCCGCAAAGTTTCTGTTGCATCTGAAAGTAGAAACTCGCCCCATTACAACGGTATGAGTAGTTTTCCGCTAGGCCGTTCTAGTTATTCGTTTCGAGCATCAGAACTGCGAAAATTTGGAGTTTCTCAAGCGTTTCTTACCTCAAAACTGCCATATCTCGCGAACGGATTGACCAATCCGCAAAGTTTCTGTTGCATCTGAAAGTAGAAACTCGCCCCATTACAACGGTATGAGTAGTTTTCCCCTAGGCCGTTCTGGTTATTCGTTTCGAGCATCAGAACTGCGAAAATTTGGAGTTTTTCAAGCGTTTCTTACCTCAAAACTGCCATATCTCGCGAACGGATTGACCAATCCGCAAAGTTTCTGTTGCATCTGAAAGTAGAAACTCGCCCCATTACAACGGTATGAGTAGTTTTCCGCTAGGCCGTTCTAGTTATTCGTTTCGAGCATCAGAACTGCGAAAATTTGGAGTTTCTCAAGCATTTCTTACCTCAAAACTGCCATATCCCGCGAACGGATTGACCAATCCGCAAAGTTTTTGTTGCATCTGAAAGTAGAAACTAGCCCCATTACAACGGTATGAGTAGTTTTCCCCTAGGCCGTTCTGGTTATTCGTTTCGAGCATCAGAACTGCGAAAATTTGGAGTTTTTCAAGCGTTTCTTACCTCAAAACTGCCATATCTCGCGAACGGATTGACCAATCCCCAAAGTTTCTGTTGCATCTGAAAGTAGAAACTAGCCCCATTACAACGGTATGAGTAGTTTTCCCCTAGGCCGTTCTGGTTATTCGGTTCGAGCATCAGAACTGGGAAAATTTGGAGTTTTTCAAGCGTTTCTTACCTCAAAACTGCCATATCTCGCGAACGGATTGACCAATCCGCAAAGTTTCTGTTGCATCTGAAAGTAGAAACGCGCCCCATTACAACGGTATGACTAGTTTTCCCCCAGGCCGTTCTAGTTATTCGTTTCGAGCATCAGAAGTGCGAAAATTTGGAGTTTCTCAAGCGTTTCTTACCTCAAAACTGCCATATCTCGCGAACGGATTGACCAATCCGCAAAGCTTCTATTGCATCTGAAAGTAGAAACTCGCCCCATTACAACGGTATGAGTAGTTTTCCCCTAGGCCGTTTTAGTTATTCGTTTCGAGCATCAGAACTGCGAAAATTTGGAGTTTCTCAAGCGTTTCTTACCTCAAAACTGCCATATCTCGCGAACGGATTGACCAATCAGCAAAGTTTCTGTTGCATCTGAAAGTAGAAACTAGCCCCATTACAACGGTATGAGTAGTTTTCCCCTAGGCCGTTCTGTTTGTTCGTTTCGAGCATCAGAACTGCGAAAATATGGAGTTTTTCAAGCGTTACTTACGTCAAAACTGCTATATCTCGCGAACGGATTGACCATTCCGCAAAGTTTCTGTTGCATCTGAAAGTAGAAACTAGCCCATTACAAAGGTATGAGTAGTTTTCCCCTAGGCCGTTTTAGTTATTCGTTTCGAGCGTCAGAAATGCGAAAATTTGGAGTTTCTCAAGCGTTTCTTACGTCAAAACTGCTATATCTCGCGAACGGATTGACCATTCCGCAAAATTTCTGTTGCATCTGAAAGTAGAAACTCGCCCCATTACAACGGTATGAGTAGTTTTCCCCCAGGCCGTTCTAGTTATTCGTTTCGAGCATCGGAACTGCGAAAAAATTTGGAGTTTCTCAAGCGTTACTTACCTCAAAACTGCTATATCTCGCGAACGGATTGACCAATCCGCAAAGTTTCTGTTGCATCTGAAAGTAGAAACTAGCCCCATTACAACGGTATGAGTAGTTTTCCCCTAGGCCGTTCTAGTTATTCGTTTCGAGCATCAGAACTGCGAAAATTTGGAGTTTTTCAAGCGTTTCTTACCTCAAAACTGCCATATCTCGCGAACGGTTTGACCAATCCGCAAAGTTTCTGTTGCATCCGAAAGTAGAAACTAGCCCCATTACAACGGTATGAGTAGTTTTCCCCTAGGCCGTTCTGGTTATTCGTTTCGAGCATCAGAACTGCGAAAATTTGGAGTTTTTCAAGCGTTTCTTACCTCAAAACTGCCATATCTCGCGAACGGATTGACCAATCCGCAAAGTTTCTGTTGCATCTGAAAGTAGAAACTAGCCCCATTACAACGGTATGAGTAGTTTTCCCCTAGGCCGTTCTGGTTATTCGTTTCGAGCATCAGAACTGCGAAAATTTTGAGTTTCTCAAGCGTTTCTTACCTCAAAACTGCCATATCTCGCGAACCGATTGACCAATCCGCAAAGTTTCTGTTGCATCTGAAAGTAGAAACTCGCCCCATTACAACGGTATGAGTAGTTTTCCCCTAGGCCGTTCTAGTTATTCGTTTCGAGCATCAGAACTGCGAAAATTTGGAGTTTCTCAAGCGTTTCTTACCTCAAAACTGCCATATCTCGCGAACGGATTGACCAATCCGCAAAGTTTCTGTTGCATCTGAAAGTAGAAACTAGCCCCATTACAACGGTATGAGTAGTTTTCCCCTAGGCCGTTCTGGTTATTCGTTTCGAGCATCAGAACTGCGAAAATTTGGAGTTTTTCAAGCGTTTCTTACCTCAAAACTGCCATATCTCGCGAACGGATTGACCAATCCGCAAAGTTTCTGTTGCATCTGAAAGTAGAAACTCGCCCCATTACAACGGTATGAGTAGTTTTCCCCTAGGCCGTTCTGGTTATTCGTTTCGAGCATCAGAACTGCGAAAATTTGGAGTTTTTCAAGCGTTTCTTACCTCAAAACTGCCATATCTCGCGAACGGTTTGACCAATCCGCAAAGTTTCTGTTGCATCCGAAAGTAGAAACTAGCCCCATTACAACGGTATGAGTAGTTTTCCCCTAGGCCGTTCTGGTTATTCGTTTCGAGCATCAGAACTGTGAAAATTTGGAGTTTTTCAAGCGTTTCTTACCTCAAAACTGCCATATCTCGCGAACGGATTGACCAATCCGCAAAGTTTCTGTTGCATCTGAAAGTAGAAACTAGCCCCATTACAACGGTATGAGTAGTTTTCCCCTAGGCCGTTCTGGTTATTCGTTTCGAGCATCAGAACTGCGAAAATTTGGAGTTTTTCAAGCGTTTCTTACATCAAAACTGCCATATCTCGCGAACGGATTGACCAATCCGCAAAGTTTCTGTTGCATCTGAAAGTAGAAACTCGCCCCATTACAACGGTATGAGTAGTTTTCCCCTAGGCCGTTCTGGTTATTCGTTTCGAGCATCAGAACTGCGAAAATTTGGTGTTTTTCAAGCGTTTCTTACCTCAAAACTGCCATATCTCGCGAACGGATTGACCAATCCGCAAAGTTTCTGTTGCATCTGAAAGTAGAAACTCGCCCCATTACAACGGTATGAGTAGTTTTCGCCTAGGCCGTTCTGGTTATTCGTTTCGAGCATCAGAACTGCGAAAATTTTGAGTTTTTCAAGCGTTTCTTACCTCAAAACTGCCATATCTCGCGAACGGATTGACCAATCCGCAAAGTTTCTGTTGCATCTGAAAGTAGAAACTCGCCCCATTACAACGGTATGAGTAGTTTTCCCCTGGGCCGTTCTGGTTATTCGTTTCGAGCATCAAAACTGCGAAAATTTGGAGTTTTTCAAGCGTTTCTTACCTCAAAACTGCCATATCTCGCGAACGGATTGACCAATCCGCAAAGTTTCTGTTGCATCTGAAAGTAGAAACTAGCCCCATAACAACGGTATGAGTAGTTTTCCCCTAGGCCGTTCTGGTTATTCGTTTCGAGCATCAGAACTGCGAAAATTTGGAGTTTTTCAAGCGTTTCTTACCTCAAAACTGCCATATCTCGCGAACGGATTGACCAATCCGCAAAGTTTCTGTTGCATCTGAAAGTAGAAACTAGCCCCATTACAACGGTATGAGTAGTTTTCCCCTAGGCCGTTCTGGTTATTCGTTTCGAGCATCAGAACTGCAAAAATTTGGAGTTTTTCAAGCGTGTCTTACCTCAAAACTGCCATATCTCGCGAACGGATTGACCAATCCGCAAAATTTCTGTTGCATCTGAAAGTAGAAACTAGCCCCATTACAACGGTATGAGTAGTTTTCCCCTAGGCCGTTCTAGTTATTCGTTTCGAGCATCAGAACTGCGAAAATTTTGAGTTTCTCAAGCGTTTCTTACCTCAAAACTGCCATATCTCGCGAACGGATTGACCAATCCGCAAAGTTTCTGTTGCATATGAAAGTCGAAATTCGCCCCATTACAACGGTATGAGTAGTTTTCCCCTAGGCCGTTTTGGTTATTCGTTTCGAGCATCAGAACAGCGAAAATTTGGAGTTTTTCAAGCGTTTCTTACCTCAAAACTGCCATATCTCGCGAACGGATTGACCAATCCGCAAAGTTTCTGTTGCATCTGAAAGTAGAAACTAGCCCCATTACAACGGTATGAGTAGTTTTCCCCTAGGCCGTTCTAGTTATTCGTTTCGAGCATCAGAACTGCGAAAATTTTGAGTTTCTCAAGCGTTTCTTACCTCAAAACTGCCATATCTCGCGAACCGATTGACCAATCCGCAAAGTTTCTGTTGCATCTGAAAGTTGAAATTCGCCCCATTACAACGGTATGAGTAGTTTTCCCCTAGGCCGTTTTGGTTATTCGTTTCGAGCATCAGAACTGCGAAAATTTGGAGTTTTTCAAGCGTTTCTTACCTCAAAACTGCCATATCTCGCGAACGGATTGACCAATCCGCAAAGTTTCAGTTGCACCTGAAAGTAGAAACTAGCCCCATTACAACGGTATGAGTAGTTTTCCCCTAGGCCGTTCTAGTTATTCGTTTCGAGCATCAGAACTGCAAAAATTTGGAGTTTCTCAAGCGTTTCTTACCTCAAAACTGCCATATCTCGCGAACGGATTGAACAATCCGCAAAGTTTCTGTTGCATCTGAAAGTAGAAACTAGCCCCATTACAACGGTATGAGTAGTTTTCCCTAGGCCGTTTTGGTTATTCGTTTCGAGCATCAGAACTGCGAAAACTTGGAGTTTTTCAAGCGTTTCTTACCTCAAAACTGCCATATCTCGCGAACGGATTGACCAATCCGCAAAGTTTCAGTTGCATCTGAAAGTAGAAACTAGCCCCATTGCAACGGTATGAGTAGTTTTCCCCTAGGCCGTTCTAGTTATTCGTTTCGAGCATCAGAACTGCAAAAATTTGGAGTTTCTCAAGCGTTTCTTACCTCAAAACTGCCATATCTCGCGAACGGATTGACCAATCCGCAAAGTTTCTGTTGCATCTGAAAGTAGAAACTAGCCCCATTACAACGGTATGAGTAGTTTTCCCCTAGGCCGTTCTAGTTATTCGTTTCGAGCATCAGAACTGCGAAAATTTGGAGTTTTTCAAGCGTTTCTTACCTCAAAACTGCCATATCTCGCGAACGGATTGACCAATCCGCAAAGTTTCTGTAGCATCTGAAAGTAGAAACTAGCCCCATTACAACGGTATGAGTAGTTTTCCCCTAGGCCGTTCTAGTTATTCGTTTCGAGCATCAGAACTGCGAAAATTTGGAGTTTCTCAAGCGTTTCTTACCTCAAAACTGCCATATCTCGCGAACGGATTGACCAATCCGCAAAGTTTCTGTTGCATCTGAAACTAGAAACTAGCCCCATTACAACGGTATGAGTAGTTTTCCCCTAGGCCGTTCTGGTTATTCGTTTCGAGCATCAGAACTGCAAAAATTTGGAGTTTTTCAAGCGTTTCTTACCTCAAAACTGCCATATCTCGCGAACGGATTGACCAATCCGCAAAGTTTCTGTTGCATCTGAAAGTAGAAACTAGCCCCATTACAATGGTATGAGTAGTTTTCCCCTAGGCCGTTCTGGTTATTCGTTTCGAGCATCAGAACTGCAAAAATTTGGAGTTTTTCAAGCGTTTCTTACCTCAAAACTGCCATATCTCGCGAACGGATTGACCAATCCGCAAAGTTTCTGTTGCATCTGAAAGTAGAAACTAGCCCCATTACAACGGTATGAGTAGTTTTCCCCTAGGCCGTTCTGGTTATTCGTTTCGAGCATCAGAACTGCGAAAATTTTGAGTTTCTCAAGCGTTTCTTACATCAAAACTGCCATATCTCGCGAACGGATTGACCAATCCGCAATGTTTCTGTTGCATCTGAAAGTAGAAACTCGCCCCATTACAACGGTATGAGTAGTTTTCCCCTAGGCCGCTCTAGTTATTCGTTTCGAGCATCAGAACTGCGAAAATTTGGAGTTTCTCAAGCGTTTCTTACCTCAAAACTGCCATATCTCGCGAACGGATTGACCAATCCGCAAAGTTTCTGTTGCATCTGAAAGTAGAAACTAGCCCCATTACAACGGTATGAGTAGTTTTCCCCTAGGCCGTTTTGGTTATTCGTTTCGAGCATCAGAACTGCGAAAATTTGGAGTTTTTCAAGCGTTTCTTACCTCAAAACTGCCATATCTCGCGAACGGATTGACCAATCCGCAAAGTTTCTGTTGCATCTTAAAGTAGAAACTCGCCCCATTACAACGGTATGACTAGTTTTCCCCCAGGCCGTTCTAGTTATTCGTTTCGAGCATCAGAACTGCGAAAATTTGGAGTTTCTCAAGCGTTTCTTACATCAAAACTGCCACATCTCGCGAACGGATTTACCATTCCGCAAAATTTCTGTTGCATCTGAAAGTAGAAACTCGCCCGATTACAACCGTCTGAGTAGCTTTCCCCTAGACCGTTCTAGTTATTCGTTTCGTGCATCAGAACTGCGGAAATTTGGAGTTTCTCAAGCGTTTCTTACTTCAAAACTGCCATATCTCGCGAACGGATTGACCATTCCGCAAAATTTCTGTTGCATCTGAAAGTAGAAACTCGCCCCATTACAACGGTATGAGTAGTTTTCCCCTAGGCCGTTCTAGTTATTCGTTTCGAGCATCAGAACTGCGAAAATTTGGAGTTTCTCAAGCGTTTCTTACCTCAAAACTGCCATATCTCGCGAACGGATTGACCAATCCGCAAAGTTTCTGTTGCATCTGAAAGTAGAAACTCGCCCCATTACAACGGTATGAGTAGTTTTCCCCTAGGCCGTTCTAATTATTCGTTTCGAGCATCAGAACTGCGAAAATTTGGGGTTTCTCAAGCGTTTCTTACATCAAAACTGCCATATCTCGCGAACGGATTGACCATTCCGCAAAATTTCTGTTGCATCTGAAAGTAGAAACTCGTCCCATTACAACGGTATGAGTAGTCTTCCCCTGGGCCGTTCTAGTTATTCGTTTCGAGCATCAGAACTGCGAAAATTTGGAGTTTCTCAAGCGTTTCTTACATCAAAACTGCCACATCTCGCGAACGGATTGACCATTCCGCAAAATTTCTGTTGCATCTGAAAGTAGAAACTCGCCCGATTACAACTGTATGAGTAGCTTTCCCCTAGACCGTTCTAGTTATTCGTTTCGAGCATCAGAACTGCGAAAATTTGGAGTTTCTCAAGCGTTTCTTACCTCAAAACTGCCATATCTCGCGAACGGATTGACCAATCCGCAAAGTTGCTGTTGCATCTGAAAGTAGAAACTAGCCCCATTACAACGGTATGAGTAGTTTTCCCCTAGGCCGTTCTGGTTATTCGTTTCGAGCATCAGAACTGCGAAAATTTGGAGTTTTTCAAGCGTTTCTTACATCAAAACTGCCATATCTCGCGAACGGATTGACCAATCCGCAAAGTTTCTGTTGCATCTGAAAGTAGAAACTCGCCCCATTACAACGGTATGAGTAGTTTTCCCCTAGGCCGTTCTGGTTATTCGTTTCGAGCATCAGAACTGCGAAAATTTGGAGTTTTTCAAGCGTTTCTTACCTCAAAACTGCCATATCTCGCGAACGGATTGACCAATCCGCAAAGTTTCTGTTGCATCTGAAAGTAGAAACTCGCCCCATTACAACGGTATGAGTAGTTTTCCCCTAGGCCGTTCTGGTTATTCGTTTCGAGCATCAGAACTGCGAAAATTTGGAGTTTTTCAAGCGTTTCTTACCTCAAAACTGCCATATCTCGCGATCGGATTGACCAATCCGCAAAGTTTCTGTTGCATCTGAAAGTAGAAACTCGCCCCATTACAACGGTATGAGTAGTTTTCCGCTAGGCCGTTCTAGTTATTCGTTTCGAGCATCAGAACTGCGAAAATTTGGAGTTTCTCAAGCGTTTCTTACCTCAAAACTGCCATATCTCGCGAACGGATTGACCAATCCGCAAAGTTTCTGTTGCATCTGAAAGTAGAAACTCGCCCCATTACAACGGTATGAGTAGTTTTCCCCTAGGCCGTTCTAGTTATTCGTTTCGAGCATCAGAACTGCGAAAATTTGGAGTTTCTCAAGCGTTTCTTACCTCAAAACTGCCATATCTCGCGAACGGATTGACCAATCCGCAAAGTTTCTGTTGCATCTGAAAGTAGAAACTAGCCCCATTACAACGGTATGAGTAGTTTTCCCCTAGGCCGTTCTGGTTATTCGTTTCGAGCATCAGAACTGCGAAAATTTGGAGTTTTTCAAGCGTTTCTTACCTCAAAACTGCCATATCTCGCGAACGGATTGACCAATCCGCAAAGTTTCTGTTGCATCTGAAAGTAGAAACTCGCCCCATTACAACGGTATGAGTAGTTTTCCCCTAGGCCGTTCTGGTTATTCGTTTCGAGCATCAGAACTGCGAGAATTTGGAGTTTTTCAAGCGTTTCTTACCTCAAAACTGCCATATCTCGCGAACGGTTTGACCAATCCGCAAAGTTTCTGTTGCATCCGAAAGTAGAAACTAGCCCCATTACAACGGTATGAGTAGTTTTCCCCCTAGGCCGTTCTGGTTATTCGTGTCGAGCATCAGAACTGCGAAAATTTGGAGTTTTTCAAGCGTTTCTTACCTCAAAACTGCCATATCTCGCGAACGGATTGACCAATCCGCAAAGTTTCTGTTGCATCTGAAAGTAGAAACTAGCCCCATTACAACGGTATGAGTAGTTTTCCCCTAGGCCGTTCTGGTTATTCGTTTCGAGCATCAGAACTGCGAAAATTTGGAGTTTTTCAAGCGTTTCTTACATCAAAACTGCCATATCTCGCGAACGGATTGACCAATCCGCAAAGTTTCTGTTGCATCTGAAAGTAGAAACTCGCCCCATTACAACGGTATGAGTAGTTTTCCCCTAGGCCGTTCTGGTTATTCGTTTCGAGCATCAGAACTGCGAAAATTTGGAGTTTTTCAAGCGTTTCTTACCTCAAAACTGCCATATCTCGCGAACGGATTGACCAATCCGCAAAGTTTCTGTTGCATCTGAAAGTAGAAACTCGCCCCATTACAACGGTATGAGTAGTTTTCCCCTAGGCCGTTCTGGTTATTCGTTTCGAGCATCAGAACTGCGAAAATTTGGAGTTTTTCAAGCGTTTCTTACATCAAAACTGCCATATCTCGCGAACGGATTGACCAATCCGCAAAGTTTCTGTTGCATCTGAAAGTAGAAACTCGCCCCATTACAACGGTATGAGTAGTTTTCCCCTAGGCCGTTCTGGTTATTCGTTTCGAGCATCAGAACTGCGAAAATTTGGAGTTTTTCAAGCGTTTCTTACCTCAAAACTGCCATATCTCGCGAACGGTTTGACCAATCCGCAAAGTTTCTGTTGCATCCGAAAGTAGAAACTAGCCCCATTACAACGGTATGAGTAGTTTTCCCCTAGGCCGTTCTGGTTATTCGTTTCGAGCATCAGAACTGTGAAAATTTGGAGTTTTTCAAGCGTTTCTTACCTCAAAACTGCCATATCTCGCGAACGGATTGACCAATCCGCAAAGTTTCTGTTGCATCTGAAAGTAGAAACTAGCCCCATTACAACGGTATGAGTAGTTTTCCCCTAGGCCGTTCTGGTTATTCGTTTCGAGCATCAGAACTGCG